>NC_141990.1:309904811-310208918 GCF_049901715.1 Pseudonaja textilis
AAACATTGGTCAAAAGTCACATTTTTCAGTACCCATTATAACTTTCAATAGTCACTGAGTGAATGGTTGTAAGTCAAGTGGTCAACTGCTAATTGTCCCAAAGGTACTTTTTCAAGGGCAACTGGAATTTCTGGTTTTTCTTTGAAGATGTTTCACTTCTCATCCAAGAAGCTTCTTCAAAAGCTTCTTGGATGAGAAGTGAAACATTTTCAAAAGTACCTTTGGGACAACCATGAACTGGATGACTGAGAATCTCCATAGACATTCAACTGCTAATTGTTTAGATGAGAAAACTGCTAATTGCTTCATAAGAGGATGACTTCCTGCTTCATTTTGGAGCAGCCTTCAATTCAAAGGAGTCTTGTCTGGATTGCACAAGGATTAATGTGAGTGCATTTATGTTATAAAAATTTCCAGCCAAATCCATGGAATACTTTATTTAGAATGTAGAGCCCTTTGATATGGACCCCAAAAACTAATTCCAATGCTAGGATTTCAACCACCCCTTTCCCCTTAATTCTAACTGGAAGGCCAATTCATTCTCACAGCTGCTATTTCCTTTAGGCACGTGAATGAGACCTGTACTAAGTAGGATGTTTGTTCTACCTTTGAGACTAAAATCAAGTCTTTGGACAGATGTAATGTAGGTAGAATGATTAAATAAGATGGAGCATGATGTAACAGAATGACCCACTTCCTCAACCAGCTGACTGACATTTTTACTTCTGCCTTTTCCAATCCCAGCAGGTATTTCTTCAGACATATAGGAAATGCTAAGATACTTCTTGTACCTAAAAGAGGACTTATTCTGTGATCACTTGAATAAGTCATAGAGGGCTGGCTTGGGCTATCAAGTTAATTCAATATAATTTTTGTCTGTCTGTCTATCTATCCATCTGTCTGTCTATCTATCTATCTATCTATCTATCTATCTATCTATCTATCTATCTATCTATCATCTATCTATCTTTATGTCTTTCTGTCATCTATCTTGTGTTGAGTAACCTGAGGGTAAAACAGAGAAGTATAAATAGGAACAATAAATTAACCAGCATAAATATGATGGTTGGTTTCACACACATGAGACACAAATAAATTGTATAAAGGATTTAATTGCAAATGTGGGAACCCAGAATTGGCCATACTGATGGGTCTGTATGGGATTGATTGATTTAAACACATTATATGTCTGCACATTTCACAAAAGGGACTCTGACTGGTGTAATTGAAGCCATCTGGAGTAACCTAAGTTGGGAAAACCGGATCAAAATACATCCACACTTAGTTCATTGAGTCTAATTTGATATTCCTTGACATTTCCTAGGAAGGAGGACAGTCCTATCCCCATAAATAAATGTAAAAGCTCAACAAGGCACCCTTTTCCTCAGTGACAATAGGATTCCAGGCCCATAAATAAATGCCAAGATACAGGAAGATGCCCCCTCCCCCTTCTTTTCCACGCTTGTGTTCCTGCCACAAATCTATCCTGAGCTACAGAGGCTCCACTAAAGAACCAAAGCAGAGGAGCAGCTTTCCTCCTGCAGGTTTCGCCTTGGTAACTGGCATGTTTTATCAGCAGCCCGAAGCTGGTCTCTGAAGCCTTTTCTGGTGCCTCTGCTGCCATGGCAACTGCAATAGATTCTGGTCACAGTGTCAGCCTCTCTAGGCCACCAAAACATAATCTAAATCAACATGCGCTTTGGCAGACGTGAGCTGAGATGAGAAAGGGATTTGTGTGGATTCCTCCTTCCAGAAGCAGTTAGGTTGCATTGTTTTGTCTTCCCAAGGAATAGAAGTTCCAGATCAGTCTCTTTGAGAAGCAGCTATTTCCTTCTGTGCCCCAGGCATTCTATTGATTCTGGTATCGTTTGTCATCATCATCATCATCATCTTAACTATTGTCTACTCTGTCCACAGCAAGGTGAAGGTCTGTTCTGCATGTTTCCAACCAATACGGTCCTGAGCTTTTTTTGCCAGTTGAGCCCACAATACTTGCTAATGTCTTTGATTCTGGTTTATTTACAAATAATTACGCAGACTGAGCCAGAGGAAGAAGGCCATCTTTGTTCGTTAAAATCTTCTCCAAAGCAGAAGACATTCCTTTGAAGATCCCTGTATCAAAGTTCTTCAAAGCTTCCTGAAAAAATATCTCTTTTGTAAACTGTTTTGGCTATAGTATATTGTTCTTCTCTTCAGTCTTTTCAAAATGAATTTTATATAATTCTAGCAACTTTGGGACTGACTAGTGCAGGGGTGTCAAACTCAAGGCCCCCAAATTTAAGCTGCTTAAATCTGGCCTGCAGGGCTGGCCTGGAAATACAAAGGACTGGCCCATGGTGCCTCTGGCAGCTAAAACATGCTGCATGCGGCCCTCCCTGCACCTCATTTTTACCCTCCTTGGCCTTCTGCAGTACTCTTGTCAGCAAAAACAAGCTGGAAAATGGGACAAAAATGGCCCCCCAAACAGCCCAAAATTGGGAAGAAAATGGACTGAAAATAAGCTGGAAAATGGACTGAAAACAGCCTGAAAATGGCCTGGAAATGGCCAAAAATGGCCCCAAAATGGCCAGTAGAGTGCTGCCGGAGGCCATGGAGGTTGAAAACGAGGTGCAGAGGGGCCATGTGCAAACTCCCTGTGTCCCATTTTGGCCGGCAGGAGGCATTCGTCCCATCCCCCCTGCCGCTCCCACTCCAGCGGCCAGCAGAGGAGAACTAAATGCTGATCTAGCCCTTGAAGAAATCCAGTTTGGCACCCTGGACTAGTGGCCCTGAGGCCACTAGTTGGGGAAAGATCATCAAGAAGATCTATCTGTGTGGTCACTAAAAATCACAATCAACTTGATGGCACAAAAATTATTTTTTTTCTCCGAAGGAAATTGTAATTCTGAAATTGTAGCACATACGAACCAATATTACTTTCTCAACACTACATATCTGACAAGTAACTGAATCCATCATTTGTGTGTGTGTGTGTTACAGGTCTCAAGTTAATAAGCTATGGTATTTTTTTGTTTTGGAAAACTCAGACTGGATGTTTCTGAGATCATGATGGGACTTTCTGCTCCACAGTTTGTCATCTATTTGGAAATGGACAAAGGCATAAAGGTAAAATTATTGGTTATTTACAAATGTGCTTCACATTGTATAATAATCCATATGTGTTTTGCTTGGTTTTCATTTAGTAGTTCGGGCAATGTTAAATTTGACACAGTTTATTATGCTGCAAAGCTGAACCCATTGTGATTTACAACATTCCATAAATCAAATATGACAGAGTAGGGTAAAGCTGCCCAGATTCGCTTTGCATAATGAGATGAGCAACATATAAATTTAATAAATTTAAGATGAGCAGCATATAAATTTAATAAATTTAATAAAGAAAGAAAGAAAACAAACAAAACAAACAGGCTAGAAATGGAACACCATGAGTTCTATTTCAGGATTCTGGTGATCGCCCTAATTAAATCATAAGCCTTGAGCCAAACTTCAAAAAACTTCAAAAGATTTATTAGGAGTAACATGCTGGCATGACCTGTATGAAGCCGACTCTGAGACATGTAATTTACAATCACCTATGACCAGTGGTGATATTCAGCTGGTTTGCACCGGTTCACATGAGCCGGTAGCGAGGATTTGGCATGGGTCGCTGAGCCGGTAGTAAGTTCTGGCTGGCCACACCCCTGACCCGGTCACCACTGGCTCACTTACCCCACGTGCCTGATGCTCGCTCACCCTGCCCGCCTGACGCTCACTCCTTAAGGTACTTCTTTTTCCCCCCTCCCGACAACCAGCTGTTCATATGATCAGCTGTGCTGGGATTCCCTTTGCTGAGGCCCAGGGGAGCAAAAACGCCCCCATAGAAAGCTTGCCTGAGGCCCAGAAGGCCCCAAAATGGAGCGTGGGGGGTTGCTGTGTGCCCCTCCTATGCTGCATTTTTTTCTTCCTCAGCCCCAGGGGAGCCTTCTGGGATCAAAAGCACCCCCCCAAAGGCTCCTCTGAGGCCAGAAAGGCCCCAAAATGGAGCAAGGGGGTGTTGCTATGCTCCATTTTTTTCTTCCTCAGCCCCAGGTGAGCCTTCTGGGAGCAAAAACACCCCCCAGAAGGTTTGCCTAAGGCCCAGAAAGCCCAAAAAATGGGTGGGGGATGTGGCTGCGAAAAAGCAAAATAATAATAATAATAATAATTTTAAAAGCCACGCCCACCCAGTCACATGCCCATGCCCATCTAGCCATGCCCACAGAACCAGTAGTAAAAAAAATTGAACCCCACCACTGCCTACGACCCTGTCTTCCCCCACCTCCCTGAGTGTATCATAATTCAGCTTCTCCAATGAAATACATTCATGGGCTGTGTATCATCGCTCACTTTCTCCAATAAAGGATTTTTGCGGGCAGAATACCCCATTGCCTATGTTACAATCATTGTGAGATAAGCTTGGAATGTGCTTCTGATTTTTTTTTGCCATATGCTCCTTCAGGTCTTTCCCCTCTCTTTCTCATGGCAACTTGGAAACGGGCATAGGAATGTTTTACAAGTTGACATTCTAATTCTAAAGCTGGTTGGATGTTCCTGGGCTAGTCATTCTCTGTCAACACCTGGAAGGAGACAATGACAAGCCATTTCTTGTCAAGGAAACAGCTAGGCCCTGTCCAGGCAATCATCTGAAGTCAACACCCTTCCAAAATGTGTGAAGATCAGCTCAAATAATCTTTAGAAAGTCTGATGAAATCCTGGAATGTCAAGGAATTTTTAAAAATAGTGTCTGCTGGTATGCAAATGTATTTGCAAGAGACAAGACTATATACTGTAATATCCTGAATAATAATTTTTGTGTAGTCCTTAGTACTCTCTGATTTTGATTATTCATTTGCAGTCATTTCATTACCCAACTAGGTAACACCATCAATGTTGGGTTCATTAGCCAATCAGGTAATAAAGTGTCTTCAAGCAAATGACCAAGCTCAGAGGGCATCAAGGACTCCACAGTTCAGTTATATATGAGCAACATATATTATCTTCTATTGGAACAATTATTTTTATTAAACATAACCTGTATAAAAAAGGCTATTCCAAATGCCTAATTATAAAGAATCTGGTTTTTTAATCTGCAGTTTGAAGGCCTTCAAACATCTTGCTTTCAGCTCCTCTGCTAATTAAATATGGCATCTTAGAACACTGTTACGGAACCATGATTACAGATTTGAAAATGGATATATTCGATGACAGGATGCAGTGTGCCAGAATTTGCCATTTAAGGTAATACTTTTTTATTTTTAGATAATTTGGTTGCTATGACAGCAATAAAATTTCAGCAGCAGGATAGAAGAGAAAATTAACTTTTTTCCTGTTGCCTCCTACTCAATGTATCCTAAAAACCCTACAGTGGAACAGATTGAACAAAATTAGATTGCAGACATCCTGAATATTCTCCACCAACAAACTAACATGCTGACCTACTTTTCCTTATCTAGTTCATTGAATCCATTGTCCTCAAAGCTTTTGGCCCACTCATAAGCCTTGATGGACATTCTTTTTAAAAAAAACAACAACAGTATTGTCCAAAGATTTTTGTGATGAACACTGGATAATAAACAAACAATGACTTATGTTAGTTATTAAAACATAAGTTGAAAATTTATGAAACCAAATGGGAGCATCAAATGAGGAAAATTGCTCTAAATAACATGGCAGTCATTCTGCATGCATCCATATTTACCTTACTTGGCTATGTTATTTCTTTAAATTACACAAACACTTAAAAATTTCCTTGGCTAAAATTAGTCAGCGTTCCATATCCAGTTAACATGCTAATTTGAAGCAAATTTGGGGAGGATGAAGAGAAGACTGTCCTGGAAGGGATTTCCCCTCACAAACATTTTTGTTATTTTTGAATACCTTTTAAATAGATTCTTTCAGTGTTCTAAAAGGTACATTTGTGCTTTTGGGAGTTAACGATATGACTATAAAAATAAATTATGTCCTGAAAATCATGGATTATCTTTGCTATCTGTAAGCAACTGTTGGAAAGAAGATCAAAATGCTAAATGGATTAGTAATTTGAGTAAAATGGTATCAATCTCATTCATGTGTCAATATATCACCAGTGTAGCAGCTGAAAGCTAATGGATCCAGATTTATGTATTGCAGGCCTCTATAATGAATCTTTCAGGACTAAAAAAGAAATTACTTGAAACATTTAGATTATCCTCCCAATTTTCAACAGAATTCTATCTAATCACATAGCTCATTAAGTTGGGATACTTTATAACTAGCTATACAAAGTCAATCATATCTAAGAGGAATTATTGGACAGACTAAAACCTTTCTAGTACTGTTTTTGTTTCCAAAAGCGATCAATAGATGTATCCAAGAAGCTGCACACACACACACACACACACACACACAAACTGTCTGAGACAATAGCTGTCTTTTCCTGTTTTTCCCCAGGAACTGTTATGTAGAGGTATGCTGTTTTTATTCCTGGATAGGACTGATAGTGGAATTCATTCATATGATAAGACACTATGGCAGTGTCCTTTTTCAAAACCTAATTGCTATTCTAAACACAAGGCACGGATCTTACAACTATAGAAGATAGAAAGTACAATGCTGGAAAGTCCATGTCTTTTGAGCCTGCCATTGTAGTACCTATGGTACTACAATGGCAGGCTCCAACTGCTGCAAATTTTGTTGGTCTGAGTCTATTTTTTTGACTATGAATGTGAACAGATTCCAAGCATTATTCTTTAATTTCTGGAATCAATTTCTTACAGGGAGGCAAATCCATTAGAAGTCCTGCTTTTCACTACTCACTTGGTGCTTTTCTTGGGTTGTGTGTGTTGTTCTGTATGTACAGTAAATGGGCAATCAACTGATAGCTGAATGAATCACTGCTGTTTTTGACAGGTTTCTTGAAACTTAGTTATACAATCTGACCATTCTGTCTGGGTTAATTGGAACTATGTAATTTTACTACAAGTCCATTGCGTGTCTTCTCACTGATGCACAGATGTTTTTCAAACTTACTTTGAAGTTGAAATAGGTATTTTGATGCCCATTTGCTTTTGTTCAGCCACTAGTTTGCCTTTTTGTTTCTGCCTCATTTTAGCATCCAGTTCCTGGATAATGTGGCAGCTCTTTGTTTCTGTCTCTTGATCCCACCCCAGACTGCTCTTAACTGCTTTGTACTACCCCATCTAGAAAAATGAAGCAATCTGGACTGAGCAATGTTTCCTTTTATCCAGTGATGATGAGAGGGGGAGGGAGGGGGGAGGGAGAGAGGGGGAGAGAGAGGGGGGAGGGAGGGGGAGGGAGGGAGAATGTTGGAAATATAATTGCTGGAGTGAGATAAGCTACTTACTTAACATCATTAGCAAACCAGCAGGCCAGCTTTTAATTACTACTTGATTCAAATTAGGAATAATTAAAAAGGTATCTGAATATTTAGAAGAAATTGATAGGGCTTCTAAGATTAATGGGCTGTAGTGTCACAATTGACCTTTTACCTGTGTCACAGTTTGAGCTGGGGAACTTTATTGAGGAAAGAAGAAAGAGATGCTTACAATGGAGATTTCTTACACATTTAATAAATTAATGACAATGATTAAAGGGATTTCCCTGATACGATTATCCAATGAATGGAACTTGGGTAGATTCCAAACCTAACTGTATAAGACATTCGTTCATAATTAGTAGAATTAACTGTCTTAAAATGCAATAGATGATTAACAACTGGTTTTAATAGCAAATTTGATGAATTTATAGCAAAGGCCAGGAATTATCCAATAGTTATTCATTTATTGCATTCTTGCCAGCACTTAAGGCCAGACACACGCATACGCATACACACCCATTCCATTATCCTTGTAAGAATCCTGTGAAATAGGTTAGGCTGAGAGATATCATGATCAGATGCTGAGGGAAAACAAGTCATTTCTCTCATACCCTACTTATCTGTTTGGCTGGATGAAAAACCTAACTGTGGACCCTTGGAACTAAAATGATTTTGTACTGAACTAATCCAACTTGATAATGTTTGGAGAAGAAATACTTCGGGCGCAATGCTCTTACTGCCGAATTGGGAAGGAGGCATGATTCATACAAAATGGCTGAGTCATACATCTTGGCAAGGAATGCAGCTTTCCCAGAGAATGAAGGGGCACTCATTAATGAGCTCACAGTGTTTTAACAGATGCCCTGTTCTTGTTAAAAGTCAACATTAATCATAACACAAGCCTACACTAAGGAAATGGATCTTTGGTTCTGTATCTGTAAGGAAATGCTAAACAGAGGGAGACTGCATTCCTGGACTGCAAAAATTTGGATGACCATCAGGGGGAAGCAAATAAAGAGTTATTGTTGCTATTTAGTGATCATTCTGCATTAAATGGTCCTTTTGCAATCTCAGGATGGTATGCTAACATGGATACACTGCATTGTTGTTGTTGTTGTTGGTGGTGGTGGTTCTTCAAGTCAGCATTGACTCTGGATATGTCCTTGCAGCTTTGATAAGATTTTAAAAATACAGAAGTGACTGGCTCAAGGTCACCTAACTTGATTTGTACCAAAGACAGGATTAAAATTTTAGTTTCCTAGTTTCTACCCTGATTTCTTAACCATTACAACAAACTGGCTTTTGACTTCTGCACTGCTGGATCCCAAAACCATTATTCCACTAGAGGAATAGAATGGTTATATAACATGAAAATAATTGGACTGGACTATGTCAATATAGTTATGATGGGAGATTTCAATGGAATTGTAGACAATAAACTGGACTATACAACAACAACAACAAAGCAAAACAGAAAGGCTCTCCCTAAATCCTTTTTTAAAATGACAGATGAATTAAATTTAAAAGATATATGGAGAGAAAGAAATGTTAAAACTAAGCAATATACTTTTTATTCAAATAGACATTTATCATGGTCCAAATTAGATATGATATGGATCTCATCAGAACTAATATCTAACATTCAAGAAACAAACATTGAAACAAGTACTTGGGCAGACCATAATCCAATGACGATTAAATGGAAAGGACAAAAAAAAAAGATCGAGATGGACGTTAAATAATACTATTTTAAAGAAAAAAGATTTTACACAATGGATGGAGAAAGAATTAGCTTTTTTCTTTAGAGAAAATAAAAAAGAAGATACTTCAATACAGAATGTCTGGGACACAATGAAGGCATATGCTAGAGGCTTGATAATAGACTATATAAGAAAAAAGAATATCAGGAAAAGGCAAGCCACTAAAGTTTTAGAAGATGAGTATAAAAGACTTGAAAAAGAACTACAGAAAATGCCACAGAAAAAAGACATTAAACTAAAATTGGACATAATCAAACATAAAATGGGCCAAATAGAGAAAGAAGAATTGGCACAGAAAATTAGAAGTGCTAAACAGAACTATTTTGAAGATGCAAATAAACCATACAAATTGAGAAAGGAGAAAGAATCAAGGAAAATATCACAGTTAATAGATGGTCAAGGCCAGGTTTGCTATGGTAATAATGAGAAAAAGGAAATTATTCAAGACTTCTATGGGCAACTATATAAGCAAGAGAATATTGATGAGGAAAAAGTCAAACAGTATCTACAGAATGCTAATCTACCTAAGATACCTAAAGAGACTGAAAAAATGTTAGAAAGTAATATAACAATGATGGAATTAACTGAAGCACTTAAGAAGCAAAATAATGGGAAAGCACCAGGTCCAGATAGGCTTCCGGCAGAATTTTATAAAACACTACAAGAATCATTGAGCATTCCACTGCTAGAAGTCATGAATGAAGCTATGTTAAAGAAGATGATACCTAAAACATGGTCAGAAGCTTATATTACACTTATTCCAAAAGAAAAGGCTGATCCATTGCAAATTAAGAACTATAGACCTATTTCTTTACTAAATGCAGACTATAAAATCTTTGCTTCAATTTTGGCAGAAAGACTTAAAAAATACTTAAGTAACTTTATTCATCCAGATCAAAATGGATTTCTGCCAAAAAGACAAATCAAAGACAATATAAGAGTAATCCTGGACACTTTGGAATATTATGAGGCACATCCCGAAAAGCAAATGGCTTTGATATTCTTAGATGCCCTAAAGGCATTTGATAATGTGAATTGGAGATTTATGTTACTATTATTGGAACAGATGGGTTTTGACAGAAAATTTATTCAAGCAATAGAAACCATATACCATAAGCAAACGGCAAAGGTAATGATAGAGGGAGAATTCACAGATTCTATTAATATAAGAAAAGGTACAAGACAAGGATGCCCTCTATCACCTTTGTATTTGTATTGACTTCGGAAGTGTTGAATAGAAATATTAGAGATGATAAAAGCATAAAAGGAATGAAAATTAAAAAGGAAGAATTTAAATTGCAAGCCTTTGCGGATGATCTGGCCTTTATTTTGGAAGACCCTTTAGAAACAGCTCCAAAATTATTCGAAAAGATAGAGACATATGGTGAGGTGGCTGGTTTGAAAATAAAGATAAAACAAAGATTTTGACAAAGAATACTTTGTCAGAATTATTAGAATTCTGAAAGAATTATTAAGACAAAGAGAAGAACTGGCAGACCTATTGAAAATTCAAGTCACCAACAAGATTAAGTATTTGGGGATATATTTGACACCAAGATGTAGTACATTAAAAGAGAACAATTATATTAAACTTAAACAACAGATAGCGTTAGATTTGAAGAAATGGGAAAATCTACAACTATCACTAATAGGGAGAATTTCAACAATCAAGATGAATATCCTACCCAGAATCTCATACTTGTTTCAAACAATACCAATCAGGCTTGGAAAAGACTATTTTGAAGAGTTAAATAAAATTGTGTTGAAGTATATATGGCAAGGTAAGAAAGCGAGAATAAAGTTAAAACTTTTACAAGATGCCAGAATTAGAGGAGGTTTTGGTTTGCCTGATTGGGAGTTGTATTATCAAGCTGCAAATTTGATGTGGGCCAAGGAATGGATAACACTAAGAAAGACTAGATTGTTGACATTAGAAGGTCATGATTTGTTGTTGGGCTGGCATGCCTTTCTATGGTATAAGGGAACTAAAACGCAGGGCTATTTTAGAAGACATTATATATGGGAGTCTTTGTGGTTAAATTGGGAGAAGATCAAAAGACAATGCTATTTGAAAATTCCAGTTTGGTTATCAACCACTGAAGCATTTTCCTATCCTATAATTTATAAGAAGGAACAAACAGTTAGATATGGGGAAATACTGGATGAAAAGGGTGAACTTAAATCGATGCAAAGCTTAGAGGAACAAGGTATAAAGATGAATTGGTTTTCATATGCACAAATACATTCAAGGTATGATGAAGATTCTAAAGCAGAGGGATTTTATGATAAATTGACTGATTTAGATAAGATCTTGACAGGTACTGATGAAAAGGTAATTAAAAAATTATACGGTTATTTACTGGAAATTAAGTTAGAGGAAGAACAAGTCAAAGAAACTATGATTGCTTGGGGGAAGAATTTTGGATATGGGATTGATTTAGAGAAATGGCAAAAATTGTGGTCTCAAAATTATAAAACGACTATGTCAACAGCTTATAAAGAAAATTTGTATAAGATGTTTTACAGGTGGCACTTTCCCCCGACAAGAATAGCAAGAATGTTCAAGAATAAATCTGAAAAATGCTGGAAATGTCATCAGATACCTGGCTCATATTACCATATGTGGTGGACCTGCGAGGACGCTAGAAAATATTGGACTAAAATTCGCATATGGTTGGAAAAAATGACAAAGAAACACATAGATTTGAAACCAGAGATCTTTTTATTGGGAATTTTACCTGATACATATAATAAAGATTTGAAATACCTGATTGTAAATATATTAACAGAGGCTAGGATTGTACTTGCTAAAAACTGGAAAAATGAGAAAATACCATTGCAGGAAGAAATTATTAAGAAAATATTGGAATGTGCTGAAATGAGTAGATTGACATTTGAAATTAGAGAACAAGAGGATAAACACTTCTATAAAATTTAGGACCTTTTCTATCAATGGTTGGATGCTAAAATACAATAATAGAATATTTATAATTTTAGATAATAATGAATATATAAAGAGATTTTTTTTTCTTTTTTATTCGATATCACATCTATAAAAAGTTTCCAGGATAGATTTGGTATGATTATATATTTGTTATAAAATAAATTAAGTAAATTATAGTTATCTCACAAAGTATGAATGAGTAAAATCATAGTCAAATGATTATTTAGTAGTGATACTAGGGTATATCATTTCTGATTGATAATATGAGTTATTATGTAATGTAACTGTAATTGAGACTACGAAATGAATGCACAAAAACTGGTTAACCAACCGACACAGTTTGTATATCTATGAAAGAAAGCTGGATGTTTTTATGTTTTGTTTGTTTTGTTTGTCTTTAAAAATTAATAAAATTGTTTTTTTTTTTTTAAAAAAGAATGGTTATATAACAGTTGATATCTAGTTGGAGTTTACACTGGTGCCTCCCTGCCTCATTATCCCCATTGCGGGGATAATCACACAGTTCATGTCCTGCTTATTTCCATAGCCAGTATTATGACCTGTCTACTATTTTATTATTAAAATTAGAATAAGAGGAGGAAGGGAGAGATGATGGTTGTCATGGCCCCATAGGAAGAAGATTGCTTAGAACAGGGGTGTCCAACCTTGGCAACTTTAAGACTTGTGGACTTCAACTTTGCTGGCTGAGGAATTCTGGGAGTTGAAGTCCACAAGTCTTAAAGTTGCCAAGGTTGGACACCCCTGGCTTAGAAGATGGATCAGATGATCCAAATTAGCCCCAGCATAGGCTCTAGATCAGAGGCCTCTGTTCCAGTTTTAGTCTAGCCTCATCAATACCCAATTAATATAAATGGTACCATCATCAGATTGAATACCAAAGGGAGGAGCACCCTGGGAACAAAGATTTACTTGAAAGGAGCACAGTATATCTTGGTAGCTTTGCGATCAAGGTTTCAAGAGTATTAGTTAAGAAGAGTAGGTTAATGATAGGATGACTATAGCTTCTTGTATAAAGCCTCTATTTGAAGCAGTATCTAAAACTTGTAATTCTGTGCTATTCTTGTATCTTGATTCATGTCTATCTTATAGACCTCTCTAGAGTTTTGGATGTTTATTTTCTGGAATCTAACCTTTGCTCACTTCTTTCCATCTTTTGTAACCCTATTGGGACAAAGACTAATTTGACTTCTGCATCAGCTTATTGCTTATGCTACATCACACTCTCTTTATATAATTATTATGGATTTTCATTTTAGCATATATAAAAATGCCTTTCGCAATCCAATTTCAGAATTCAAGACAGGACAGTGGTACAAAAGCAGTACATAAAATAATAGAGTGAAAATCCTATTCTGAACCAAAAGAAAGACCAACTCAAGCAACAAAGCCTAGTGACATATTACTATATAAATAGTTTCCATGCATTTAACATTGTAGAGAAATTACTTTTGAAGAAACCTTGATTGCAACCTTCTATTAATTCACTAAGGTATGTATTTAGCAGAGTATAAATATAAATATTTGGGAAATACCAATCCTTTAAGCGTAGCTAAAGAAAACTGTTTAAAGACCCAAGAATAAGAAAAAATAATTTAGAAAAGAATGTTTGGCAATAGAAATGTGAGCCACTTTGATATAATGGTTAAGGCACCTGGCTAGAAACTAGGAAACATTGATTTCTAGTCCTGCCTTGGGCACAAAGCTAGAAAACTGCAGGGACTTGAAAATATGTTAGTTAGATAGACAGACAGACAGACAGACAGGTTGCATCTTCAGTATGTTCTCTTTGTGGCAAATGATAGAAGAAGAAAGAAGGACAGGGGAAGAACCTCAGAGTCTCAGACTTCCAATCAGAGGGAAGCAGAGTTAAACAAAGGAGTCGCATCTTTGCACTTTCCTTCCAACAGGATGAAAAGTGCAAAGGATTCTTTTTGTTTTTTTGCTTCTGGCATTTCATTGCTAACAAAAGTGTTCTCAACACACTTCCTCCTCAAACTGCTGTCAGAATGTTTGTATGATCCATAATTTCCTTACAAAATGCTGTATGCCAACTGGTTGTTCCCTTGAGTTGGTACTTTTAATCCTCTTTACTGCCACATCTACTTAATGAGCAGAGTCCTATTATCCTTTGTGCAGCAAACCTACATGAGCGTTCCCAGATTTTCTTTCAGATACTTTAATTCAAATGTTTTCCAACTGGGTGTTGCCAAGATAAAGTAGACCAGTATAGTTCAGTAATTGTCCGGTCTTCTGAGCAAAAGCAAAGGGGAACTTAAATTCTGATTTCTATAAATTATCTTCCTTGTTAATTTAAGATTGAGATCCCACAGACAGCATTTACACATTTTCACTCTTTTTTTAAACACAAAACTTAGAAAGTTGCTTTTGAAAATGGAAAGAGGATGTTAAGCTGTGTCATTATGTCTTCAAAAAAACCAAAGGAGACTTATACAGTAGCTGAGTCACAACAGCAAGAGCTTGTTTCTAGACCAAGACAACATCAGAAAACAAAAAACAAAACAGAAACTGCATACACAAGGAATCTGGAAATCTCTCCAGCTTCCATTCATTCCTGAATCTCTCCAAAGAGTTAGCAACCAACCAACAAATGATTACGGTCACATTTAAAAGTTTTGTTGCTTTTATAGTCAAAACAAGAACAATCAACATTTTGTATAATCCAAAACCTTATTTTTGCTAATAAAGTTGCTGAGATGTATCTGGAAGCAAATTTCAGGGTTATATGATATATATGATCAAGAGAAAGATTAGATAAAGAGCAGCCTGCGCTTTCCGGAGATCTTGGCAGGTTGGTAACCAATTTGTATGTTAAACAGAACACTCCCACATTTCTTACCCAGATTTGATGAAAAATGATCAAGGCAATCCTCAAGAGAAAAAAAAGAGAAGTGGGGTGTGTGTGATTCTTTTACTCAACAGAGGAAAGGTAGATTTGGAATGAGGGGAAGAATGCAGCTAGAAAAAAGCAACCATGATTACAAATAAACATCTGGAAATTGTTTTCAAGAGATTTCAATAATACATATACAGGGTCTTGTAGCTGATTCCAGCTCAAAATGCCCATGTGTTTCTCCCTAGTATGTTCATTAATGCATCATCAACATAGCTCACTGCTTTGAGTTATTTATAAAAATAATAATGGTGGGATAATAATAAATAAAATGAAAGGACGGAGTGAAGAAATTGGAATTTCAACAATTTGAATAATTAAAGCTGTCCTTTACAACTGAGGTATGAATCATGGGATCTGGGATCTGAATATTAGAGTCCAAATTGCCAATGATATAGAGATAAATATGAGCCAGCAGTGTGCAGCAGCTGGCAAAAAAGCTAATGCAATCTAAATTGCATTAATAGAGGGATACAATCAAGATCAAGTGAGGTACTAATACTACTCTATAAAGCCTTAGTAAGACCAGTTTTGGTCACCATATTATAAAAAAGATGTTCAGATTCTAGAAAAAGAACAGAAAAGAGCAACCAGGATGATTAGGGGACTAGAGACGAAGGCATATGAAGAATGGTTACAGGAACTGGACTTGGCTAGTCTAGCAAGGAGAAGGACCAGGGAAGACATGATAGCAGTCTTCCAATATTTGAGGGACTGCCACAGAGAGGAAGGGTTCAAGCTATTTTCTAAAGCACCTGTATGCCAGACAAGGAATAATGGATGGAAATGGAAGAAGGAGAGATTTAACCTGGAAATAAGGAGAAATTTTCTGACAGAACAGTCAACCAAATGGAACAGCTTGCCTTTTGAAGTTGTGGGAGCGCCATCATTTGAGACCTTCAAGAAGAGATTGGACTGCCATTTGTCAGAAATGATGTAGGGTCTCCCACTTGCATGTGGGGTTGGACTAGATGACCTATAAAGTCCCTTCCAACTCTGATTATCTATTATCTGATTCATAGTCATTGTTTGATTATAGCTGTTACAAATTCTATTGGGGTTTTTAGCTTCAGATACCCAAATGCCATCGTACTGGAATTTTTCTAATCTACCAGCCTAAACTCATAATCTTAAAAAAAAAGAGAAACATTTCTATTGGATCTATATGATCTCTTTTTCTAGGAAAAAATCATGCAAAGTTTGAGTTTCCTGGTTTAAAAAAACCCTCAAACTTCTATACTGCTATTTTTAGAAACTTGGGAAGTTTTGTAACATTCTTTTTGTTCTTACTTCCTTCAATAATATGCATCATGAACAAGTTTGCTATCTGACTGGTCTCTCTGATCACCTAATTCCAGATTATTTATGAAGACAATTACCTAGTTCAAAGCTAAATTCTTGGCTGACCTCACTTTACTATGCTTCCATAGTGAAAACTGCCTTTTACTCTCTTTTATTCTCAAATCACTTACTAGTTCATGAGAATATTTGTCTTATTATTATTCCCAATGCTGCTTGGGAGCTTCTAATAAGTAACATTGTCAAATACTTTTTAGAAATCTTTGCATCATTCCTATATTACAATTCTTAGTAGTGGGTTAGAATTACATTTGCTGAAATTATGCTGCTTCCTTTAGCATAGTTTTGTTGGAAATATATGCTGGGGACAAACTGGGGTTTGTGGTGGTAATGGAACATATTATCCTGAATAGTCATACTGCTTTTGAGCTTCATGTGTGTTTCTCTGCATGTTGAGTTTATGAAGATAATTGCAGGTTGGATTCAAATTCCTTTCTAGGATAAAGGGATTGGAAGCATGGTAAAGAGAAAAGTGCATTGTTCTGAATAATGTCACATCCTTATCTTTCCCTTTGGAAAAAAAATGGAAACAATGATCAAGCAGACATGTGAACACGAAATAAAGAATGTTGTATTGAGCATATGTGCTCAATATGTTGGGGGAAAAATGGAAACAATAATCAAGCAGACATGTGAACACGAAATAAGGAATGTTGTATTGAGCATATGTGCTGTATTTAAATTCAATATTTTAGTATTCAGCACAGTACTGTTCCTTACAATCAAGAGAAAGAAAAATGAATGGATGACTGAATATAAAGGATGTACCCTTTGTTAAACTATGAGAGCCCTCTTAGACAAATGTATGGGGAGAACATGATAGAAGTTTATAACATAATAAATGGCAGAATAAATAAGACACAAGAATTATCTTTGTTTCCTTCTTTTAATCCCAGTTGGACTTCCAGAAAATAAATCAGATCATCTTTTACCCAGTGGCATAATTTGTTAGAATGTTATGATGTGTGATGGATATTCTGAAAGCTTAAAATTAGACAGTGTCAAAGAAAAGGACAAGCAGAATGAGCATCCAATAATCTCCCCAACCGGATGCTCTTCGGATACGTTAGATTAAATATATCAAAATCCGCTGCTAGCAATCTCTGGCTGGGAATTGCAAGTTTCTGACCAACCCATCCTATCAGTTCGCGAATTCTGATAAACTACTTGAGAAGAGGGATACTTCAGAATGACCTAGTGCGAAGAAAGAAAACAGAAAAGGACGTCTGTTGCCATTAAACCTCCTATTTCCGGCAGGAGGAAAGGGTAGATTAATAAAACTCGTTAGTTTAATGGAAACTTAGTTTAATGGAACGGGGCATTTGCAAGGAGTGTCTCTGTGTCGTGTGCCCAAAACTCTCTCTCTCTCTCTCTCTCTCTCACACACACACACACACACACACACACACACCCCGTCTCCCCCCCCCCATGATCACCAATTGCAAGTCCGAAAGTGTCTATCAAGCTCAGAGGCGCTCTCCGCCTTTCACAGCAGTCACCTCCGCCTGCCTCTTATTCATGCAGAGGAGCAGGCGGGGGTGCAAAGCAAGCGAAGTATCCCAAGGCAGGCGGGGGTCTAGGAGACTGGCTTCGTCCAATGGCGTCTCAGCACTCGGCGCAAACGGCCAATGATGAGCCGAGAAGGCGGAGCTCACGAAGCGGTGGGAAGGCTGCAGGAGTTCAGAGCTGGCATTGCTTATCTAGCTTGGCTCGAGGTGAGCCAAGCTGGAGACGAGCGCGGCTCGCTTGGCGGGTTCGCTGTCCGTGGTACTGAAAGCGCGCCCACCCTCCAGCCCCTGTCCTACTGGCGGCTGCTGAACCCGAGGCTCGAAGGCGTCGAGAGAAAAAAACCCCCGCCCCATGGAAGAGATGGAAGAGGAGCTCAAGTGCCCGGTATGCGGCTCCTTCTACCGGGAACCTCTAATCCTACCCTGTTCACACAACCTGTGCCAGGCATGTGCCCGAAACATCCTGGTGCAGACGCCAGAGACGGAGTCGCCTCAGAGCCGACGTGCCTCAGGGTCAGCTGGCTCCTCATCCGACTATGATTACCTGGACCTGGACAAGATGAGCCTGTACAGTGAGGCAGATAGTGGCTATGGCTCATATGGGGGCTTTGCCAGTGCACCCACTACACCGTGTCAGAAGTCACCCAATGGTGTGCGTGTCTTCCCTCCAACTGTCCCGCCAGCTGCACATCTCCCACCAGCTTCAGCCACTGCCTCATTGGCACCGGTGCCACGCAATTCCTGCCTCACCTGCCCGCAGTGCCATCGCAGCCTGATTCTGGATGAGCGGGGCCTTCGTGGTTTCCCCAAGAACCGTGTCTTAGAGGGTGTCATTGACCGTTACCAGCAAAGCAAAGCAGCTGCTCTGCGCTGCCAACTGTGCGAGAAGATACCCAAGGAGGCCACAGTCATGTGTGAACAGTGCGATGTCTTCTATTGTGACCCATGCCGGCTGCGCTGCCATCCACCACGGGGGCCCCTGGCTAAGCACCGTTTGGTCCCTCCAGCTCAGGGCCGGGTCAGCCGGAGGCTGAGTCCACGCAAGATCTCCACTTGCACTGATCATGAGCTAGAGAATCACAGCATGTACTGTGTGCAGTGCAAGATGCCTGTCTGTTACCAGTGCCTGGAGGAAGGCAAGCATTCCAGTCATGAGGTGAAGGCGCTGGGCGCCATGTGGAAACTACATAAGGTCAGTCCTGGGTTGGGGGAACTGAGTAATGAACAGAGCAAGTATGATAGAATACCCTGGCAACAGATGAAAATCCTCATTTCAGCCTTTGTGCTGGATCCCCATGGTCTTTCTCCTAAGTATTCATTGATCTCTCTTTCTTCCAGCTGTCTTTCTTTCTCTTACTTTTTCTCTGAAACAAGTTTATTCCAATCCTCCTGTCTCCGTGTACCTTTTTAAAAAAACTGGTTCTCCATAAATGTTTACTGGAGTACAATTCCCATCATACTCAGCCAGTGATGGAGCTGTAGCCCAACAATGCCTGCAAGGCATGCTGTGAAACATAGCAACAATTCTGGTCTTCCTTCCCTCAGCTCTTGATTTCTTCACCAATACTAAAATCATAATCCTTCATGGCTAGATGACTCATTCATCAATTTGTTAACCTATCTTTCTTTTCCACCTCTCTCCCCCTTGTTCCATATTTTCAGCATTTATGCAATGTGCAGTTTTTATTCTCATCAAAGAATTCCTTCCTTGCCTTTTCATCATTTTTCCCTCTCTTAATTTCCTCCATCTTATTCTTCCCGCTACCTCAAATGAGTCAGTCTCCCTATCTGTAAACAGATTTCACTTCCCAGTCTTTGCTTCTCTTTGCTGGAGTGCTAGCTGTCTATCCTGCCAACTGATGAGAATGCATCTTGATGTTGTATCCAAGAAACATCTGTGCTGGTGTGTCATATATTTTGCTCGGCCTGCCCATCTTCTTTGTTGGCTGCCATTCAAGTGTTTGCACCAAGATGCCTGCAGTAGCAGGCAACAAGATACTGGGGTGCTTGGTGGGGTGAGTGTTACACTGACAGATGAATGCAGCTGGGGAAGGAAGAGGCAAAAAAGCAGGGATGAGATTGCTGCATTTTCCCAATATCCTATGCTCATATTACTCCTAAAATTAACTGGCCTTCTGTTTCCTTTTAAATGTCCCTTTGTCCTCATTTAGGCAGTGTTATCATGGACTTCACTACAGAATCTTTGTACAGCTAGAGGTTGCCAGGCAGATTCTAATCCCTGAAACGAGAAGAACAGGGCTTCTACCATCACCTAACTCTCTTTGTGCTAATATAATGGTAATGAAGACACAGTTTATAGTGCTTCAGTGGTGGCTGGATGATGCTAGAAAACATTATAAGTCACTAATGAAAAAAATGGTCTGAATATAGAAAACGGCTCTTCCTATTTCCAAATACGCAAACAAAGTGTGTTGTTTATTCCATAAATGGAGAAGGTATTTTGGACACAATTAAAGGAAGGTTGTGTTCAAAACAGTCCCTTCACCAGTATTAATACTGTGCACTGACATAGATCCCAGGGTTTAGTCTGTCTCAAATGAATCTCTTAGTTGGCTAGCTGATGATGAAAGGTCCTTGGAGAAAGGGGCATACAACTAAAATGAAACCTGTTGGGGGAGACTTTAAAGGTAGCAGAATGTGTGAATACGATGTGGTAGAAAGAAGCTGTATAAGAAGAAGCAGAAAGAAGCTGTATAAGAATAGATTTCTTTTCTGAATGTGAATTGCTTTCTTCTGCCATGAGGAAGGTGTATTTGCCTATTTCAGTTTCTCCATTTTTAATTTTTTCATGTATTGTATGTCAAATCTGATGTGTTGAATTTAAAGATTCCTCATCTTCCAAAAGAACACTTACACAGGAAAAAAAAACTAATTTAGGTGCATTGTTCTACTGATATATGCCTATTGTCCTAGTAAATCTACTTTTTACAAATAATTTCCTTAATAGAAATTTGTACATAATTCTCACAAATATATATGGGGTTTTGTGCAAATTTCCCTTTTTATCGCGGTGAGTTGCTTGCATAATTGGGATAATTATGAATTTTGAATGATAACTAAATTTCAGATTGTGTGTTGCTTTGAAAATGTGGAATTAGACATGTTTGCATCTGATTTCTCCCTATCACTACTCTGCTACTTGGCAATGGATTTTCTTCACCCAGTGGGCTACATATTCATGACGTATTGGAAACAGGACCAATATGTGCAAAGCTGAAGTAGAGATTTTCAGGTTCATAGGGTAGCAACACATTAGCTTTTATAATATGTCATGGATAACACTACAGTACATGATATCCCAAAGTCAGTGCAGTTTTAAGCTTTAAAAACTTAAAACTGCATGAAGACTGTTGGGACACTGTATAATTCTTATGACTACACCAGGTAGAATTCTAGTTAAAGGATTCTACACCACATATTGTAATCCATATTTTATGTCATGCCCCTGGTGGACACTGACTCTGAGGGAGAGGAGGAACAGCTGACAGGGAGTGGAAGTGTGGCTCCGGAGGTTGGGGAGGAGGTTGGGGAAGGGCAGAGGCTGGCTGAGCAGACACAGGAGAACCCAGGCCCATCCCCTCTCCATCCTAAGGCACGCAGGGAGGAGAGGATAAGGGAGAGACGTGGTCTACTTGGGAGGAGAGGGCCTTGATCCTCTTCATGGGCTGCAGGTGTGACAACTGCATAAGAGTTTGGACCTGCGTTCTGGCAAACGCTGGAGACAAAGCATGTTTTATTTTGGTTTGAGGTTATCTTGGTTGGCGTCCTTCCAACAGACTGTGCCTTGTTATCTCCTTGAATTTGGTAAATACTTCTCCTCTTCCATTGTGGAAATTTCATCATTCAATTTTGTTTGGTTTTTATTTTCACCTCTATCTGCTCATTAAATTTGGACGGTATTACTTTCTTTTGAATACTATTTTTGAGTATGTTTTATCTCCAACTGAGAATTATTGAACAGAGGTGCCAAATTGGAGGCATTAAAGGACATTTATTTACATTTTGGATTTTGTTACATTTGTGTTACACTCTGGGTCATCACATTTTACTTTTTTCTCACTTCCTCCACTCTGAGCTTTTGTAAAGTGTTTTTGTTGGTTGGTTGGTTTGAAATGAGTTATCCCTCAAAACATAAGTGAGGAGAGCAAAAAGGATGTGATTTTTATCTCTCATTTAAATGTCCATTTCTCTTTTCCACATGCTTGTCACCCAGGTCTTATTTTTCACATAGGATCTGGCTACATAGTAGCCACCTCATTTCTGAGGTAACTAGGTAGAGATATTTGACTACAAAGAGAATGAATATCCTCTCACATATACCTATGGAACATATAGGCATTTTGACTACTTCTTGCTGTGCTACCCAGATACAGAGATAGGATTGATGTTTGCAGTGTTACATAGTTAGGATCTAGTGCAGAAGGTGGCTGTCCAGTAACATCTGCCCATAATAGGATAAAATAAACAACACAACAATCAACCATGGAAGCTAACCCAAATGAAAACCGAGGGGAGCTTCAATTGCATCACTGAAGTCAAGCCACCATCTTAACTTTTTTGATCACACCTTGAAGATACCATAACTTGTTTAAGTACCCCTGGGTATAGCCAAGGTTGGCTGGATGGAAACCATGGATTAACTTGCCAGACACCTGCTGAAGTATCACCTGCTGACTTTTGGTCTCCTAGTTTGGCTGCTGGTCTCATTTTTACTTTGTATGCAAAGATTGTGAAGGGCCAAGCAGAGTTTTCAAATGGTCTCATATTCTGTTTCTCAGGAACCGTTTTAGACCAGTATTTCTCAGACTCAACAACTTTAAGATGTGTGGACTTCAACTCCCAGAATTCCCTAGCCATTGATGCTGACTGGGGATTTCTGGGAGTTGAAGTCCACAGATTTTAAAGTTGTTGAGGTTGAGAAATGTTGCTTTAAATTAAGGCTGAAAGGAAAGAGTAAATAAGTGGGTAGAGATGAAGTGGGGGAGAGAAAAAACATATGAAGAAGCAGGGTCTGAGAGCATCTCACTAGGGCCCCACAAATTGCAAATTGCTAACAGAGAGGAAAAATGAACTTTTCAACTAGTTTGCTTCCAACTGGTTCTGCCCATTAAGATACAATGTAAAAAGCCCTTTGTGGCCTCTGGCCAATAATCTTTTCCTGTCAAAATAGCAACCTAAGACTGACCTTCGTAGATATATTGACATCGTTTCAGAGCTGGCTATAGTGACAGGGGCCTGTTAACATGCTTTAACCATGGGAAATTGCTTCACAGCCAGCACAGGAACAAAGCTCTGTTTGTCTTGGCAAAGGACAATGTTTACTGCTCAGGCAAGCAGAAGGAAAGAATTCCTCATAATTTATAACTGTCAATGGCTTACACAAGTAACAATAGTTTAAACTATACCTTGAGCATCAGGGCAAATTCAATAACCTTCTTTTTTATTGATGTACTAATTTTATTTCATATTTCTAAGCCACTTCAATTCCAAAGGCTTCTGGGCAGTAAACAGTTGAATAAAAACAAACACATTTTTAACAGATATCAGCTGATACCATAGACTTCTCATTCCTATTAAAAAAACATTGTGGTGCCCCAATCAATTGGACTTATAGCACAATGAAATAGGCTTTAGCCTGCTTATGAAAATGTGTGGGTTACTGTCATGCCCCTGGTGGAGACTGACTCTGAGGGAGAGGAGGAACAGACAGGGAATGGAAGTGTGGCTCCAGAGATTGTGGAAGAGGCTGGGGAAGGGCAGAGGCCGGCTGGGCAGTCAGAGGAGGACCCAGGCCCATCCCCTCTCCATCCTAGGGCATGCAGGGAGGAGAGGATAAGGGAGAGACATGGTCTACTTGGGAGGAGAGGGCCTTGATCCTCATCACTGGCTGCAGCTGTGACAACTGGATAAGAGGACGGACATGCGTACAGGCAAGTGCTGGAAACAAAGCGTGGAAATATCTCTAGTTTTTTGTTCCTCTCTGAGTTTGGCGTCCTTCCCAGGGTGTGTTCTGATATCTGTGGATGCCCTCCAGCCCTTATCTTCCCTGGTTTGTGTTGTTTTTTACTCTTTATAATTTAAACAGCATTTCCTCCTTCTTGTAACTGCTCATATGGGAGTTTTTTGTCTCCAGTCACGGATATTTAGAGCTTGGAAGGAAAGTGAAGGAATCGCCTGTTTTTTGTGACTGTGTTTATTTTGTATCCCACCCTGGGTCATCACAGTTACTATGACAAGATCTACCATTTGGTTACCCCCAGGGATGGGATTCAAATTTTTTAACAACTGATTCTGTGGGCATGGCTTACTTGGTGGGCATGGCTTGGTGGTCATGTGACTGGCTGGGCATGGCCAACTCAACATCATTCACATTGAGGCATGCATCTCCTCGCCTGGCCTCTCGTGACTGTGGGGATGGTGCAACAATTGTAAATGTGAAAAATGGTCATAATTCACTTTTTTCAGTGCCATTGTAACTTTGAATGGTCACTCCACACAAGTAAAGTACCAGTAAAGGAGGTTAAAAAAAACTTCAGAGAAGTTCCAGAGACAGGAAGTCTAGTCCTGCCAAGAATGTAATAAGGGTTAACGGAGAGGCAGTTTCTGTAAGCAACACCAGAATGCTTCCTTCCTGCCTTCCTTACAGGATTAGGCCAGTAATTTCTTCTTACAACCGGTTCTCTGAACTGCTTAGAATGTTAACAACTGGTTCTAGTAAATAGGTGTGAACTGATAGAATCCCACCCCTGGTTACCCCCATATAATCTGGAAATGGAGTATAGTTTCAACAGTCTCTCTTGTGATGACTAAACTGGGCCTACAGATTCTATTCTGACAAGGTGCTACTTGCTATATCTTGGTGCTCTGCTTTGTAAGGCTTTAAAGATAATGAGCAGAAGTTCAAATTGGGTTCAAGGTCTACTGCTAATCAGTGTTACAAGTCTAAATAGATGTTATTCTGCAATGGTGAGATTGTCTCACCAGGACCCTGGTTACTGTGGTTTGTTCCAGCTATAGTTCTGGGTTATCTACAAAGGGAGCCCAACATAAATTGCATTGCAGTAGACCAACAAGTCCATAATTAAAAGCATGGATTATGGATACCAAAGCATTCTGATCCAAGTAAAGCTATAATTGGTACACCAACCATATCTAGATGAAGCACCCCCCCACCAAATGTCTGTAACATGAAATCAAGATTAATTATTCCTTCCCATTTTTTATTTCTATAACTTGATTTTAAAGTCAGGTAATAAATATTAGTCATAAAAGAAATGAAGCTGCACTTTATCATGCAAACACACACACACACACACACACAAATATTAGTCAATAATCCAGACTGGTTTAAATAGTAATAGGTGGCAACATCTACCCCTTGGCTGATCCTAGAAAAAAATTAGTAGATTTGAAGATGGAAATCTCAAGGCTGTAGGAAAGGAGGTTCCAAAGAAAACATCCTCAAATGAAGGCAGTACAAATTATGGCACTTTCACTGTTGTTAAACAACAACCCTACATGGGTTGGAATTATGGAATTATGTCAACCTTTTGCATTAGGCCATGCTTGAATATCAAAACCACGAATACTAAAATTACTTTTACTGTAAGATTGTAATAACGGACTTTTGCCACTCAACAACAGTACTAGGGAGGATCAAATCTGAAATGATTTCTCCACCCTCATTCTAGTTTTGGCCACAGATTTATCTGACCATTACCTTGGTCAGATAAGAGAAACCTTCCTCCTCTTCTTCTTCCTCTTCTTCAGTGTTATCCTCACAGTCCATTACAAGTTGTGACACTTCATCAGTGCTGTTGACGAAAACATGGTCAGGAGTTGCTGTATGCCTCTATAGACATTTTCTTTCCCTCCTGCTCACTGGGGGGAATGCCTTCCAAGGACATTTTGGCTGAGTTTCCTTGGAACATCTGAGGACTTGGCTCCTACAGGTGCCTCTGGCTGCTAATGCCTGACTGAACATTATAAACAAACACTTTAATTAAAAACAAACAAACAAACAAAGGTCCACTGGCATTCTGGTCAATTTAAGCCAGGAACAAGAGCCAGGATCTGTCCACTGTGGCTTGCTCATTCTGTCCCAAATGACTGTTTCTGCCAATAAAGGGTTTTGGGTAGCCATACTTTCTGTTTGGGGAGATTACTTTGCCATTTTGAGTAGTCCAAGGGATAGTGGAAGATGCTGTTAATTGCAACCAGCAGTTCCATCTTTTTGCAAAACCTATTCATATGTTCTTTTAAAAATGGTTAGCAAGGTCTTGTTATTCTGTACTTAGTGGGACATGAGGATTAACCCTCTACACTGGCCTCTGATATTTGGGCAAATAGGTGTAAAGGTGGTTAAACCCTTTATGGACATGCAATAAAGCAAGAGATGGTGATGGTGGTTGCCTGCTTTGAAAACCAATATACAGCTCACTATTCTTATTTGTTGTTCTTTAGGTATCTTCTCAAAACCCACAAACGTGTCTCACATTTGGTGAAATTCTTGATGTAATTCTATCCATTTGGCATGATTATTCTGCTCTTTGCAGCCCTTAGCAACTCCCCTGTCTCACACAGACATACTGTATACTAAATTAGATACATACTATAACATGTATATGGTTGCAAGAATTGGGTATGGCTAGTCAAAAGAAAAGAAAAACTAGGGGTGACATGATAGCAGTGTTCCAATATTTGAGGGGCTGCCACAAAGAAGAGTGGGTCAACTTATTTTCCCATACCCCAGAAGGCAAGGTGAGAAACGATGGATAGAAACTGACCAAAGAGGGGAGCAACTTGGAATTAAGGAGAAACTTCCTAATGGTGAAAAAAGATCAACAGTGGAACAGTTTGCCATCAGAAGTTGTAGATGCTTCAACACTAGAGTCTTTAAGAAGAGACTGGACAGCCACTTGTCTGAAACGATGTAGGTCAGGTCTCTTGCTTGAGCAGGAGGCTGGACTAGAAGACCTCCAAGGTCCCTTCCAGCTCTGTTCTGAATGATTGAATAAAACATAACCAAGGCATCATTGTCCACATTTAACCCACACAACCACAGCTTAAAAATCATAACCACCCTTTTAAAGTGAATTAAAGGGATACTATATCTGTTTTTTTCTGAATGATCGACTGTAGGTCCATTGAGAGCCTAAGAGATACCAAGGGATTGGTGACAATACACAGCAGCTAAGATTCTAATAGGCTTCCAATCTTGCTTGGGTTTTTCTGCTGGGTGTAAGGAGCATATTTTCTAATTATTGTTACACACACTCTCTTTCTCTCACACTTATGCAAACACATGGCTGCCTTTCCTTCCAACTTGCTTTTCTAAAAGCCCACCCTCAGCCAGTCACATACCCAGTGGGACCCGAGTGAGTACAATTAGCTCATCAAGCAAAGTATAATTAAAGCTAAATGGGGAATCAGTTTGGTTGGGGGAGTGTGAGGATGCCTGGATGCCAAGCCCATTAGTATTAGGCACAACACTGTGCAAATGTTGTGGAGGTTAGTGCACAGGAATATAATCACGCCCCGCACAGACCCTTCATCCATGCTATGGCTTCACATACTGAACAGCACATATGAGGGGCACATATTTGTACGTGCGAGAGGGAAAATATTAAGGTACAATTGGGCATACCTCTCTTCTCCATGCCCCAGTACATCCAGATGTGCCTGTAAAGAGGGACGCACATTTTAACCTCCTCTGGCAACCAAGTGCCAGAAAAAAAACATGGTACACTGAAGAAAAAGCAATATGTTCCTTTTGGAACGCACCTAACTATAGTACCTCTTTCTGCATTCTGTTTTCCTTTTACATTTGAAGCTGGGAGCCTTTGGCTGAATGGCTGGTGCTTTTAACTAATCCTCCTTCTGCTCTCTTGCCCTTTCCCTTCCTCCATTCAGCTCCTCCTGCCTTCCTTTTAGCTTCTCTCCCTCCCCGGAGGCTTTTTCGCTCTGCTCCAGTAATCTCATTTCTCCCTGAAGCAACAGTGGGCATTGAAGCACAAACGGATAGCTGGCTAATTACAATCTGGGGGTGGCGGGATTTTCTTCAAGGTCATCTGAGCTCAGGAATCCCTTCGACACGAGAGGCGAAGTGGACAGTACAGGAATCTCTGACGGTTGGGAAGCGCCAAAGGGAGCAGCAGATGATTTAGTCAGATTGCCTTGGAACATTTTTCCAAGAAGAAACAACGAGGCAAACCGTTTCCTCTCTCTCTCAAAAGCTGAAACAAATAATCCATCTTTCTAAAAAATAACCTCTCAGAACGGTTGAATGAAAGATGCCTGGAATGAATGAGAAAGGGGGAGGAGGGGAGAGAATATTACTAAATTGTCCTCCTACTTAAGAGGCAGCCTGGAGGAAGAATAATGAACTTCTTGGTCTCTGCCTGGATTTTTAGGGCCATTCTTCCCATTGAAATTCTATGAATGGCCTCTTAGCCTCTGATTATAAGCCGTCCTCAACTTACCACATTTGAGCCCTAAATTTAGGTTGCTAAGTGAGAAATCTGTTAAATATCTTTCGCCCCATTTTACGACTTTTCTTGTCACGTTTATTAAGGGAACCACTGTAGCTCTGAAATTAGTAGCACGGTTCTTAAGTGAATCTGGTTTTCCTCATTGACTTTGCTTGTCAGAAGGACGCAAAAGAAGGTCACATGACTCCGGGACACTTGCAACCATCATAAGAATGAAGCAATTGCCAAGCGTCTGAATGTAAATCCTATGGCCATGGGGAGGCTGCAGTGATCATAAGTGTGAAAAACAGTCATAAGTCACTTTTTTCATTGCCGTTGTAACGCTTGACTGTCACTAAAGGAGCTGTTGTAAGTCGAGGACTATCTCTATTTGAAAAGCCTTTTGTGTGTGTGGAGAGGGGGGGTGAGTGTGCCTTCAGATAGATTTTTGGCTGCAGGTGCCTGCCTGGATTAGTCCCTGCAGTTTTCTTGGTAAGGTTTTTCAAAAGTGTTTGCCATTGCTTGCTTCCTAGGGCCGAGAGAGAATGACAGGCCCGTGATCACTGAGATGGCTTTGCACCTAAGATAGGATTAGAAGTCACATTCTCCTGGTTTCTAACCTGCTGGGTTCAAATCTGTCCATACCACGTATTTACAGAGAAGAAATGGGGATGGTTTGCAAGGTAGAAATAGATGGAGGGATGTAATGAGTGGTAAGAATATGAACTAATTTTGAGCTGTGTTTCTGTTCTTTCTCTTACATCAGGACTTTATTTGATTTGATTTACCAGTTTTATTCCTTCTGTTTACCCTGAAAGGGAAGAGCATGGTGGTATGTAATATGTTGAGACTCTAGAAAGAGTGCAGAGAAGAGCAACAAAGATGATTAGGGGACTGGAGGCTAAAACATATAAAGAATGGTTGCTGGAACTGGGTATGTCTAGTTTGATGGAAAGAAGGACTATGGGTGACATGATAGCGGTGTTCCAATATCTCAGGGGCTGCCCCCCAAAAGAGGGAGTCAAGCTATTCTCCAAAGCACCTGAGGGCAGGACAAGAAGCAATGGGTGGAAACTAATCAAGGAGAGAAGCAACTGAGAACTAAGGAGAAATGTCTTGACAGTGAGAACAATTGATCAGTGGAACAACTTGCCTCCAGAAGTTGTAAACGCTCCAACACTGGAAGTTTTTAAGAAGAGATTGAACAACCATTTGTCTGAAGTGGTGTAGGGTTTTCTGCCTAAGCAGGAGATTGGACGAGAAGACCTCCAAGGTCCCTTCCAACTCTGTTATTCTGTTTCTATTTCTGAAGGCTGCTCCAAGATGAAGCTGGAAGCCATCTTCTTATGAAGCAATTAGCAGTTCTCTAATTGAATCAATTAGCAGTTGAATGTCTATGGAGATTCTCAGTCATACAGATCATGATTGTCCCAAAGGTGTTTTTTTTAAAGAAGCAGCTGAACTTTCTGTTTGTTTGTTTTTCCTTTGAAGATGTTTCATTTCTCATCTAAGAAGCTTCTTCAAAAGCTTCTTGGATGAGAAGTGAAACGTCTTCAAAAAAAACCCTGAAAGTCCAGTTGCTCCTTGAAAAAGCACCTTTGGGGCAATTA
Source organism: Pseudonaja textilis (assembly GCF_049901715.1). Lineage (NCBI taxonomy): Eukaryota > Metazoa > Chordata > Lepidosauria > Squamata > Elapidae > Pseudonaja > Pseudonaja textilis. Next base: position 309,934,748 of record NC_141990.1, read on the forward strand.
GCAGTTGTCTACTCAACTTACAACCATTCACTCAGAGATTGTTGAAAGTTACAACAGGCCCTGAAAAATGTGACTTTTGACCAATCTTCATACTTATGACCTTAACTTTAAATACTAGAGTCCCTGGTTTGTAAGTAGTAGCTTCTGCTTCACTGGCTTATAAGGAATCTCCAGTATCAAAGCTGGAGAAGGATTTCTGCCGGAGCTGACAGAAGGCAGTGACCAGAAAATGATTTATAGTTGGTTTGTTTGAGATAAACAAATGAGAAAAATTGTGTTAATATTCCAGTCTTGCCATCCAAAACATGGATGTTATGAAAAATGATAGGGAAGTAGTAAAGACTCTGTGTAGTATTACAAATAATGGATGATGTAATCAGTTAATTAGTTAGGTGCTATCAAATCTGGTCAAAATCATATCCGCTGTATGAAAAAAATGCCTGCCATCCTATTTTTTCTCATCTCATGTCATCTCGCGTCATGTCATCTTATCTTTTAATTCATTTTACAAAACTTGCAAGCTGCTCTAATTAAAGCTGACCTGGAGTAATGCAGAATTCCCATATTTATATTTAAAATTAAAACAAAAAACAAAACACACAAACACTATAAACAATAATAATCCAACAATTAAGTGGGGAAAATATACAAAAAGGTGAGGGTATAACAATAAATAGTCCAAAATTAAAACACAATTCCTCTCTAGGAGAAGCAGCCACAAGATTCCAGGCCAATGGCTTGAGGTAATAACCATATTCAAGAGATTGGATAGTCTGAAATGGTATAGAGTTTCCTACCTAAGCAGGGGGGTGGACTAGAAGACCTCCAAGGTCCTTCCAACTCTATTATTCTATTCTATTCTAATGTGGTTTCAAAGCTATGTTCAGACATTAATTCAGTGAATGGCTTTTTTTTTCTGGAAGTTATGCAAATAGTCCCATTCCAATATTCAGAAATTGGGCATAGTAAGAACCAACTTCAGTAGCACTGGCTAGAAACAATCATGTACTCTTCCTTATACATTTTATAAAGGTTTCTTTCTGTTGCTTTGTATATGCCACTTTAAAAGGTTAGCATCCTTAGCCATAACCTGGATATATTTTGTCCTTGTAAAATCCCAGGTGGCATCTTAAATTATACCTATAAACAAATATGCATATAGTATACTCATTGGCATCATTAGTTCTATTGCTTGTCAAAATGATGCTCTAGTTTCAGGAGGCTTTAATTTTCACTTGCATGGATGTTTTGATTTTAATTTAATTAATTAAGTTTAATTTGGGGTTTTACCACGGACCTTTTATTGTATTGGTATTGCTGTTTAACCCACAAGAGTGATAAAAAAATTAAATAAATTATAAGTATTTCTCTGACATCTTAAATTTTAAAGTGTTTTTCTTAAACATTATTCTATTTAAACAGGCCAATCAAGGTGCTTTTTATAAAAAAATAAATAAATCCGGGCTTCTGTAATGCTAAGTTTTATGCTTTTTATTAAATCTTGGAATTGCAAGCTTCAGTTGCCAGAGCTTAGATGCAATTGTATCAATGATTTCTAAATTTTATAAACAAGATAAACAGGACACACAATTAATTGGTTAAATTTATTATTTATTATCCACCTTTATTATTTTTATAAATAAGCCAAGGTAGTGAGAACATACTTAATATTTATTCCATCTCCTATTTTCCCCACAACAACAACTCTGTAAAGGTAGTTGGGCTGAGAAACAGTGACTGGCCCAAAGTCACCCAGCCAGCTTTCATGCCTAAAGCAGGATTAGAACTCACAATCTCCTGCTTTCTAGCCTGGTGCCTTAACTACTAAGTCATACTGGCTCCTTGAACCTATTCAGTCAGAAATCTTGTGATGCTAGTTCTGAGGCAGCTTTGGCTGAGTCTTCACAGTAGACCAGAATCACTTGAAGAAGCTTCCAGGGAAATCCAAGAACTGAGAATAAGGAATATCTGTGAGAAAAAGTTAGGAAGCCATAATCCAAAAAGTTTCATCAATAGCAGTGATTTTAAAAATAGCTATTCACTCACACCCTAGTCATTGTGTGGCTTGATCACAGATAGTCCTCAACTGACCATTGGAGGCTACAATGGCACTGAAAAAAGTGATTTCGACCATTTCCCCCATTTATGATCATTTCAGCATCCCCATGGTCATGTGATCAAAATTTGGACACTTGGCAACTGTCATGTACTTGTGACAATTGCAGTGTTCCCCCCACCCCCCACCCCATTTGGGACCTTCTGGCCCACAGAGTCAACAGGGAAGCCATATTCACTTAACAGCTGTGTTACTGACTTAACAACTGCAGTGATTCACTTAACAACTATAGCAAGAAAGCAAAGGTGGTATTCAGCAGGTTCTGATTAGTTCTGGAGAACCGGTAGTGGACATTTTGAGTAGTTCGGGGGAACCAGCAAATACCACCTCTGACTGGCCCTGCCCCCATCTCTTCTCTGCCTCCCAAGTCCCAACTAATCGGCTGGGTCTTCTTTTGTTGCCCTGCACAGGAGAACGGAGCTGTAAAGCAGGTTAGTGGAGTGGAGAGGGAATGGGGATTTTGCAGTATCTTCCCCCTGCTACGCCCACCAAGCCACACCCACAGAACTGGTAGTAAATAAATTTGATTCCCACCACTGCAAGAAAGGTCATATAATGGAGCAAAACACACATAACAAATGTCTCACTCAGCAACAGAAAATTTGGGCTCAATTGTGGTCGTACGTCAAACACTATCCGTACTACAGTACACTATATAGGAGGGTGCCCAGAAGCCTCCACTGATCCATAATGGGGCAATGATGGGCATACTTCAATATGTCCAGGTAAACACCTCTAGCTTCATGACTTGCCCTGGTTGCCAGTTTGCTTCCAGATATGATTCAAGATGCTGTTTGTTGCCATAAAGCCCTACATGGCATAGAGGGTGATTTCTCGAGGGACCACCTACCTCCCAAGTTTTCTGTCTCAACCCAGCCAGGTTGATGCACTCTGAGTTCCTTCAACTCAACAACCTACTGGAATTCTGGAAGTGCACCATCTCTGCTGCAACGCCTCTTTCTGGAATGAGGCTCCAGCTGAGATCCATCTGCCTGCACCCCCCGCTTCTTTACCTAGGCCTTTAGCTAGGATGGAAGTACCCCTTTCAAGGAGTGGATGTGTTCTGATACTACATGGGTTTCTCTCTCTCCCTGTATTGTAATTTTTATACTGTATCGACTACTTTACTTAGAGTCATTGGGCATTGGGCAGAGTACACATTTGATCAATCAATCAATCAATCAATCAGTTTTAGAGAAACAAGGTTGAAGCCATGGGATACTTTTTCTTCCTGTCCTACATAATGGACATCTTGGGCCTCTCTTTTCAGTGGCCGTCTTTTTCTACTTGCCCTTTTATGGTGACCAGATTTGTGTTTTTAACTGACAGTGTAAGAACTAACTCTCATTCTTTGCTGTGTTGCTGAAGAAGAGGTTGTATCAGAGCAAGCGGATCACAAGCAGCTTTCTCTCCAAAGGCTACTTTCTACACAATATAGAAGAGTCAAATGGAAAAATGAGAGGAAATGATAACTCCCTAACCTAACCCTAAACCTTAACGGCTAGTTTGAACTGAGCCCATTTCACCTGCAGGGATTGAATATGTCTAGTCCAGTGGAAAGAAGGACTAGGGAAGACATGATAACATTACTCCAATATTTAAGAGGCTATCACGATGCTGAGGGGAATAAATTATTTTCCAAGGCACCAGAAGGCAAGACAAGAAACAATGGGTGGAAACTAATCAGGTAGAAAAGCAACCTATAACTAAGGAGAAATTTCCTAATGATGAAAACAAGTAACCAGAGAAATGGCTTGCGTTCAGAAGTTGTGAATGCTCCACCACTGGAGGTTTTGAAAAAAAGATTGGTCAGCCATTTGTCTGAAATGGTATAGGGTCTCCTGCTTGAGCAGGGGTTTGGACTACATGACCTCAAATGTCCCTTCCAACTCTGTTATTCTATTCTATTCTATGCTATTCTATTCTATTCTATTCTATTCTTAGTGATGACACTGTAAGGTACTTAGAAGATAGTGTACATAATCTATGTCTGACCACTTAGAAGTAAGTATTATTAAATGAAATAGACATGGCTCCCAAACAAACACATATAGAATTGCAGCTCCACTTCTAAACATTGCGAGAGAATGACTTTACGTTTCCAAGAATTCCCCCTCTTCTGAAATCAAAGAGAATATGTATCCAATCACCCACATCCATTATGCCTTAGTTTATGAGTCACCATAGGTCTAATTCCTACACTTCTTGGAATTGCTTAGTCCTTAGAAATCTTCCTTATAACCCTGCCAGAGGTGTTTTTTTTTTTTTTACATTTCCTTGTGAGGGAGTTAAATGGAGCAAGGCTGATGAATGGTGTCTTTATAATTAAAAAAAACCAGCCACTGGCAAGCTTGTTCTTAATGATGACATTGCTATAAATTGTCCAGAAAAGAAGTAGCAAAGCATTGCATTGAACGTTACTGCCCCGCTAAGCTCAGGGTCATTTTCTTGTCTATTAATTTTCTGCTTCATCCATTTGCCTTCTCATCTCAAAACTCTTTTTTTTTTCTGAGCAGGTAGGAAGGGGATAATGGAATGGAAGGAAGAAAGAACAGGGTTTCAACCTCGTAACATTTCCAGTCATTGCGCACAAGATGATCTTTCCAATTCCAACGACCGTTCCTGACTCATTTTTTTTCTGTTTGCACAAATTTAAAAAGGGAATGAAATAGAAAGAATGAAAACCACCCTCCAAAGATGAGGATAAATTTTACAATGTGAAGTAAAATTCTTAGAACCGATTTTCTTAAAATGTGGTGTGTCTGAAATATCAGTGGATGTTTCAAAAATCAGGTTGGAGAAATACCACACACTTTTCCACTGACCTTCCCATTGGGCCCAAACTTGAGATTGATCATGCCTAATTTCAAAAACCCTCTGAAAGTCAAAGGATATCTTAACAATGGCTTTCCCCATGCCCACTATCAGCATGGTCTCTATGAGTAGACTTACTACCCTCTGGAAAGGAAAAGTCTTTTCACCCCTAGATTGTGTGATTCCAAGCTGAACATATCAACATTGCCAATCTCTCATCTTCGCCCCTAATTCTGAATTTTTTTTTCTCCTTGCCTTTGTTTCTCATTGTTAAAAGAATTAACATGCTACCTCTGGCTGTAACAAGCCAGAGAGAGGAAAACTTTTCTAACTTGGGTTATTCCAAGACTATTGGAAGACCTAAAGAAGAAGAAAATGTATATATTTTACTGCATATAAAATCCCTGCTCTTTTTGTCCACCAAGGCAGACTCATTTACTTGCCAAGAACTGCTTGGTCATTTGGCACTCAATTTTGATGCCCAGGTTTAAATCTTAATGCCCCAGACATTTAAGTAGCATTTTATAGGTTAAAATATTAAGACTCTGTGACCAACATCACCTTTCTCTCTTACAATTACTGTTTCCAAAATGTGATTACTCAATTTAGGGTCACTGATGAACTCAAAGCTTGGTTGTTTTCTTCCAGTTGTTTCATTTCCCAACTAGATGGTAACATGATCAGGGATTGAGCTGGGCTACAGATGTTCTCTTCTATTGATGATTACTCATCGTGTGCATGTCCGTTCTAAGATGGCTATTCGTTGTTTGTGCCTTTCAGTGATTCCAGAATTTAGTAGCCCTCCCAATGATTGCCATGTGAACCTAGTCCTAAATAACACAACCAAGATCACTACCTTACCCAACATGCCACATGAACATAGACCAGAAGTACAGTATACCTTTTTCCTTCTGAGAGCCCACAAACAAGGAAAACCTGAAGATGATGGGCTTTTTTCCTTTGGCTCATTCTTAGCATTTAGTACTCAGTATCCCCTGCTTCTTCCCATTGAATCCTATTTAACAATCACAAGGGAGCTTACCTGATATTGCCCTGCATCAATATGTGAATTTTTTCAGCTCCTGTAAGCCAAATTTGCTACCACATTCTATGGATAGTGAATTGTATCAAATGCAAAATCAAAACTTAAACCTAAGCAAACACTATTTTTTTGTACTAGATCACTTCCTTTTGGGAAATTTAGGAATCACAATTTTAGACTAGAAAAAGGGGAGATGATAAAAAAGTCTATCTCCATATCACACGTAAACACCTTTTCCTAAGTTTACCTTTCAGGTGTCTTTTCCTTGCAATACTGTACAAAAGTTCCCATGATTGTTATGTTTATGTTGCACTGAAGAGAACTGAGCCTTCTTAGCATTTTCCAAAAGAGGATAGTCAAGTTGTGAAAAATATTCCTAAGGCAACATTTATTTCCTTTCCAAACTGTTTTGTGCCCAGGAACCAAAATCTGGGAAGCAGAAAGCTTCATGAACATGAGATCTTCCAGAGGGGACTGCAGCTCCCTGAATACTAGCTTGAAATTCTGGGAGTTAATAGCTTGAAATTCTGGGAGTTAATAGCTTGAAATTCTGGGAGTTAATAGATTGAAATTCTGGGAGTTGCAGTATCAAAACATCTGGAAGGCAGCAGGCTGAGGAAGGCTAAGCAAAGGGTTGGCCTACTTGGTAAAGAAACAGCAGTTCTACCTCTTGGAAAACATAGAGACTACCGGTTTAATGGTTCCTGGTACTTGTTTGCCTTTGAGTCTTACTGATTAATCATACTCATCATTAAAAACCTTCCCTGGTTTTTAATGCATGTTTTTGGACTCAAATCATCCAGATAGATTGCACTATATCTCCTCAGGCCATGCTAGCTGAGGATTCTGGGAGCTAACGCCAACGAATGAAGAGGGCACCAGGTTGGGAAAGGTTACATTGAATCGTCTTCTTAATGCCCAATTTACATAATGTGGAAGCAATTGATTGCAAGGATAGGATCACTAAAGTGAAGGTAATTTGCCACCCTCAGCTCCTTTTCGTGCTTTCTTGTCATTTCCCCCCTAGCAATCAAGGCACCATCTTGACTGAAAGAGCTTGACTGCTAAATGTGGATAGATTATAAAACTAAAAGAAAAAGAAAAAAGAAATTCCAGTTCTGAAGTAACTGCTCTCTTCTCAGAATTGCTGCAGGAACCATTCAAGAGAGACCTACACCCCAAAATACCCCCCCTTCACCCCATTTTGTATGGGCTTAAAAATAAAATTATGCCTTTAATATTGAGTCTAATGTTACAGAAGACAACAATATTTTGGAAACTGCAAGAGGAATTTCCAACCGTTATTTCGTTTGTTTAATTTACAAATTAACAAATCTGTCAATTTGTCAAGGCAGAGTCTCTCCCAAGTTTTTTTCCCCACCAGCTAGATTGAGTTCATATGAGATAAGCTACCAACACACATCCTTTCTGTGCCTAGGTTATGTAAGTCTACAGTTCCTTCCATTACTATCTCAATCTTCCCATCCCACAACCTCATATTATTGATTTGAAAGGTGGGATGAAAAGACCTAGAATTTAAACCCTGAGGGAGAGACATAAACACAGGATATGATTTCTAAGTGTTGCAGAAGGCAGCTCCTGAGTGTGTACATTGTTGCCTGCAGTGAAGTAGTTAATTTGGCTGTGTTGGGTTTGCCTGCCTGAATGTGGGTTAACTGTCAAGTTAGAAGTGCCATATTAGCTTTGAAACATGACATTTCCACTGCATGTGGCCTTTTAATGATTTCACATTGTGTGGAAGAGTCCACATAAAACAATCACCAGTAGGCAAACTGGTAATTTTTTTTTAATCCTGCCTTTATTGTTTTTATAAATAACTCAAGTGGCAAACATACTTAATACTCCTTTTTCCTCCTGTTTTCCCCACAACAACAACAACCCTGTGAGGTAAGATGGATTGAGAGAGAAGGACTGGCCCCTGGGAGAGTCTCCCACACATCTTTCATGCCTAAAGCAGGACTAGAACTCACAGTTCCTGATTTCTAACTTGGTGCTTTAATCATTAGACCAAACTGCGTCCTTTTTAAAGTGCAAAATGCACTGCACTAACATTCCTAGCCTTCCAGTAATCTGTGTATGTATTTTATTCCAAAGAAAACACTGTGCTGAAGCCACTCATCATTTTAGTTTTCTAAACACATCTCTAGGTTTCATTGAAACTTAGAGGCATTACTGGAAATACATATTACATTTGCGGTTAAGCCTTTGCTTTGCAGCTTGATCATTATGAAAAAATTATGAGAAACATTTGAGGAACAGTTTGGCGAGCTGGGTGTGTTTAGCCTGGAGAAGACAAGACTGTAGGGAGACATGATAGCTCTGCTGACATAACAGAAAGTTATGAAAGAGCAGACATCTTTATTTGTTGTTCCAGAAAATAGAATAAGAGACAATGGGTTTAAATAACAAAGAAGTGTTTTTTGCTTGAACATCAGGAAAAAAAATTCCAACAGTAAGAGCTATTAAACTAACAAAACAGCTATCTCAAGAGAAGGAGATATTCAAAACAGGCTGAATGGCCATTTATTGGAGATTGTATATAAGAGTCGTGATGGCACAATGGGTAGAATGCAGTATTGCAGGCTAATTCTACCAACTGCCAGCAGTTTGATTCTCACCGGCTCAGGGTTGACTCAGCTTTCCATCCTTCCAAGGTCGGTAAAATGAGGACCCAGATTATTGGGGGAAATAATGCTGACTCTGACCACTTAGAGACGATTGTAAAGCACTGTGAAGTGGTATATAAGTCTAAGTGCTATTGCTATTGTCAGGCACAAAGGATCAGAACCATAGGTTAAGTTGCATTTCAGAAAGATTTATTACCCAAGTCTATACAGAAGAATCTAGTTAACACTAAATTGGTGGTTAATAAGGTTAACAAGATTCAAGGGGAGTTGGACTTAGATCTTTTATGACTATGCAATGACTCCAAACTAGTGGTGTATTTAACTCCACCCTCCAGCTCTGCTTGCTCTTCTCCTATGTCAATGTTCTAGGAGTGGATTCTTGCACTGGGCAAGAAGTTGAACTGGAAGATTTCCAAGGTCCTTTCTAAATCTTTATTCAATTACTATTCTAAACAATTACAATTTATTTTGTAATTAAAGGAACCCTAATAATATAATAGAGAGCTAGTTTTGTGTAGTGGTGAAGACACCAGGTTAAAAACCCAACTGTAGTGCTGCTTTGGGCACAATGCCAGCTGGAGGACCTTGGGACAGTCACTTTCTTTGAAAGAGATGATGGCTAACCACTTCCCAAAAAAAACTTGCCAAGAAATTGCAGAGACTAGCGCAGGCAGTCAGCAAGTCAAGGAGTCAAGACTGACTTGAATTCTGCATCAAGCAGGCAGCAAAGAGGACAAGAAGTCCATCAGACACTAAGGAAGATGACATCTGACATTTGGTACCCCTTGGCATCACAGGGAAAGATCCAGGCCTTAGACAACAATATACAGTAATTTAGAGGCCCAAGACATGAAGTAGAGCAAAACAACCATTTATGCATTTATGAGGAACAGCCAGAAGGCTATCACCACCAGTCTCCATCTTCTATCACCCATTTCACTTTATAGCCAGCCCTGCAATGAAGCTCCGATGAATGAGAGGGGGAAAAAAACCCAGTCCAGTTTCAAAATCTAAAATCATGTGTAAAAAATCCAGCAATGAGAAAAAAATTAAAAAAATATTACTTTGACTTCCTGTTTAAAATCACCGCTTAATCACTTCTGTCAAAACTTTTACAGATTCTTTCTTTCCCTTAGGGTGTCCTTTCAAATCTTAAAATAAAGAAAACATTCTCATCAAACCAGCACACTCTCTCTTTCCGTTTTCTTTCGTTTCGGAGCTGTCCCAACTTCAGCTTTAATGGCTGCCTCTTTGCTGCTGGCAAAAAGAGCTTCTCCTGGATCTACCAGGGACTTTGCGGTGTCCCTGGGATCGACAGGATGCGCTCTTCACTTTCACCATCTCTTCGGGACGGTTTAGATCCGTTTGGACCATCCAGGAGCAAAGATATCGGCAACAATCTCAGACCTCCAAGATCACATGCCGTATCATCACGACGCCAGCTCCGCCCATGGTTTTTAAAAAGACCATAATTACAAAATTCACAGGAATTATTAAAAAAAACAAATACTGTGATATTGTATTATAAGTATTAGTTGTAGCAATAAAAAAGAATGATGTCTGTTTTTTTTCCCACCTGGAGATTTATCTCTTCTGTGACAAGAGTTGAGAGCAGGATAATTAGGTGTATTTATTGACATAAAACAAACAGGAATCTTGAAAAAGTGTTCAAAAATTAATGGATGTATTATTTTGCAGATCAGCATTTACACCTTTCCCAATCTGGTACCTCCAATTGAAGACGGTTATAGATCCAATATTGCTTTGAACTGATCTACTCAATTATAATATCAGATTTAAGACACCCCCAAAATTCTGCTTTGTTTTGTCTTATTTATTTATTAGATTTTCATCCTGTCTTCATTTACTTCAATGGACTGAATTATATTGGGAACTCAATTGATTAATTCCCTCCAGTGTTGGTACTTTGGACTGAGTGCATGCAGAAGTAATTACTTTTGCTTCCTGCACTTACTTTTCCTCCTTGTAGTCATGGGATCACTCAATTTATTTTTGGCTTTCCATCTTGCTAGTCTGTAAAAAGTGGCTAATAGAATGAGAGTAACATTTCCAACTGGATAGCAACCATTTTTAGGGAAGGAGTGCAATGGAATACAATAAACTAAAACATTTAACATTTTGGTGGAAATCAATTCTGATTAATTTCCTGTTCTGGGCTTCAACTGATGGCTTGGTTCCCTAACATGTTTGGGACTGGGATGGAAAAGAAGGAATTCTGATCATCCGCTGAGATATAAATCAATACAACTAGGAAACGTATATGGAAATAAATACTCTTTTGATTCTTATTTCCTCTTCCTTCCTTGTTTTCTGCAGAGCCAACTGTCCCAGGCCTTGAATGGACTTTCAGACAGAGCCAAAGAAGCCAAAGAATTCTTGGTACAGCTACGCAACATGGTTCAACAAATCCAGGTACTGTGTTGACTCTAATAATTATGAACAGAAGTAGAATGTGAGCAGAGCCACTATGTGGCATTCAATTTCCTGAGCTTAGAACACACACAATCAAACAACATAGCAAAACACAACTGACAACAGATTGCCAGTCCTCCTCTTTTTCAGCAATAACCCAATCAACTTTGTGACGACCAATTCTTTAACAAAATACCAAAGAATGGGTTGGGGGTGTATATGAGAGATGACTCATTGCATTTAGAGTGGAAAAGGGCTGATCTCATCCACCTCTCTGTCTCCTTGATGGGTAAATTGCACAAATAAAAATAGCTTTAATTTCCCATGCAACGATGGTGGAGAGTCTAAACAAAAATGGAGAAGTGGAAAGTCTCTTGCAGTACTGACTTTGTTCTAAATCCAGACTATGGAGACTAAAGCTGGCTCCTGGTTAAATCTCTATTTTGGGTGATACACTACTAGACTGTGGATAAAATAAGCTAATAACAGCCAGGCTGTAATTACAAATTGTGATCAAGGCATTCTATCATAATCATCTTGACTGACCCCACTTTAAATTTGGATTACACAATAAGGCAAATTACAATATGGCATAATACAGGATGCAAACATGAGCAGTTTTGATTGACTATCAGTCACTAATAAAGATCAATTAAATTGTCCATTCCATAATAATAGTAATAATGAGAATAAGGATGGTGATGCTGATGTTACTACCGTATTAACAAATCATCATTTTATTGATTTTATGTGTTTGTGCATGGATGTGTTTTCCCCTTAGAGTAGTGTTTCCCAACCTCAATAATTTTAGGATGTGTGAACTTCAACTCCCAGAATACCTAACCACCATTGCTGACTGAGCTATTCTGGGAATTAGCAATAGCAAATAGCACTTACACTTATATACCACTTTATAGTGCTTTACAATCCACTCTAAATGGTTTACACAGTCAGCATATTGCCCCCAGCAATCTGGATCCTCATTTTACTGATCTTGGAAGGATAGAAAGCTGAGTCAACCTTGAGCTGGTGAGAATTGAACTCCTGGCAGTTGGCAGAATTAGCCTGCTGTACTTCATTCCACCCACTGTGCCACACTGATCGGTGTTAAAGTTCAGACATCTTAAAGTGGCTGGAAATTTTAAGGAACATATTTGTCAGGCTCCAAAGTTGATTTTTGTTCCTTGGAATAATACTCTACTGCAGTATTACTTAACCTCTGCAGTTTTAAGATATGTGGACTTCAATTCCCAGAATTCCCCAACCAGCATGCCCCGGGTTAGAAAAGACTGCTCTATTGGAATAGCTGACTACCATCTATAATAAAGCTCTCCAAACTTGGCAAGTATAAGACTTGTGGACTTCAACTCCCAGAATTCCTGAGGTAACATGACTGGAGGAGGAATTCTGGGAGTTCACAAGTCTTAAAGCTGTCAAGTTTGAAGACCCTTGATCTATAAAATGGAGTCATATTTAACACACTGAAATCACTGATATAAGCTCAGTATACTTAATTCTCACCTTCCAAAATGACTTCCACGTCTCTACAATCTGATAATAGTACCTGTATTTGGCAGCTGATCTTTTTTTTTTCTACCTTGCCTGCACTGTATCAGAAATCACGCTAAAAGTGATAATTTCCATTTTGTTACAAAGAGACGATAAGTGGACCATTTCCTTTTGGGTCCTGCCCTGTTGCAACCATTATCCCTCCCTGTGCCCTATTCCTTTAGCATCCCTTCTTAGTGCCCATTGGAAAAGCATTCTAAATATAGCCTCCCTTCCACCTTCTGCCCACTCTGGCTGCCATAGCAGCAAATTACCAGGATGAAGGTATTGGAAAACATGTCTAGCCACAAGAAAACGCCAATGTGCTGTGATTTTACCATGCTAATTTGCAAGAGTTAGCAGAGGATTGTTTTCTTTGCTGCTGGAAAGTTTCTTCTTATAATCACCGATTAGGTTAGGGCTGCTTCAAGAGTTGTAAGTGTGAGGATCAGTTGTAAATCATTTTTCTCAGTCAAGTTTTCATTTCAAATGGTCACTGAATGAATGGTTGTAAGTTAAGGACTACTTGTATGTTTTCCCAAGTGTATGTCTGCGGAGATTCTCAATCATCCAGGTCATGGTTGCCCCAAATGTACTTTTCCAAAAGGCAACTGGACTTCCTTTTTTTTAACCCTTGAAAACATTTCTCTTCTCATCCAAGAAGCTTCAGAACTGAAGAAGCTTCTTGGATGAGAAACAAAATGCTTTCAAGGAAAACAACAACAACAAGAAAATCCAGTTACCTTTTGGAAAAGCATCTTTGGGATTCCCAGGGGTATCCCCAGAGGGGCCAATGATGTCCAAATGGTAAGTACAACTGGAGGATTGAAGTCTCACCACTTTTGAGATGTGAGGGGTATGTCTAACACATAGTAAAAAGGGTTGGGCTTTGATTGACTGGTGGTGCTGAGAATTTTGAAATCATTGATACTATTCTGATCTAGGCTTCCCAAAAGCACGAAGCCGACTCCTTGTCCTGATAAAACCCCTTTTATTTATTTTAGAGTGAAGTCCTCTCCAGCAAAGTCCTGGCCAACTTTAAAGTGATTTTCCAATTACAGACCTTTATCAGGCTTGGAGAGCTGCCAGGCCGATATCTTCCAAACGCCACTCCGTAGCAGACAATACTTGGCAAGAAGCCAGGAACAGATCTTCACCCTAATGAATTGAACTAATTGTTTCCTGCAAAGCCCCATTCTGCTTTTCCTCCTCTTTATTCCTTATGGGAGAGGCCATTCACCGTCCATCTGTGGCTTGACTCCCAAGTCAACCCTTGTTCCTTAGCTGTTCCCTTCTCCTGGCAGCTCTGCACACTGGGAACAAGCTCCAGCTGTTCTTCTGCCCCACTGATGTCCGACTCCGAAGGCAGCTGATAACTGTCAGGTGCCCCTGGCCTCATTTCTGCCTCCAGCGCAGAGCACTCGTCAGAGCCTTCCTCAGACTCCAGGACTGGCCCATGTTTCTCCCCAACCTCCTCACTGTCTGAGTCTGCTGCCAGCTCTGCTGGCCGCTGGCGGGCCACAACAGATGGCCCCCCTTCCACGTGACACATTCTACCCTCTCCTTCCCATTCCCTACTTCTTCAGGGAATTCTAGTTGTGGACCTAAAGGCAAGATAATAACTTGACATCTTCCAGAGTGTTAGACTATCCCTACCATTGGCAGATGCTGATTGGGAATAACAGAGCTGGCAGCGGGCAACATGGGGAGTGTCAGACTGAGAAGAAATTGCTTGCTAGAACAAAGGGTTCAGGGAAAGAGGAATGCTGAAAAGGCGGAGCAAAGGGATACTCATTGAAAGATCCCGCCCAGGATAAATTCCTTCATTTTCTGTCTGCCATCCAACCCGATAAACCCCAAAGAAACAAGCTTGTTGCATTAATGCTTTGTATTCTTTCCAGTGGAATCAGCCCTTCAGTCAGAATCAATTTAAATTTCAGCAGCGCAGATCATTTGTCTTGGCTCTTTAGGGCTGTTGGTTCTCTTGAGTGCTGCCTCCTCCCTCCATCATTTTGAGCGAGCAGGAGCCTCATCCATCAAGTCACGTCAACTCTGTGGCCAAATCATTCTCGCTTTCTTTGCGGCGGCCTCCCCCATGAGCGCAAGGCTTCTTTATTCAGTTCAGTGGAGACACATTCCTCCATGAGCTGCTTCTCCTGTTCTCCCCTTTGTTCATGCAACATGCGACCCACCCATTCGGAGACTTGTGATTTTCCCCTCAGAGGCTAACCATTGCTAGATAGAGACTGAAAAGTTTCAATCAGGGCTTTCAATTTCCAGGAATGTCTCTGGTTTTAGAAGAATCTCCATTTGAGCCAAATTAGAATAATAGGATTACTGTAGGATCGGAAGAGCCAAATTCTGCCCAAATCGGAATTTTATCCTATGAAGTTTCACTCTGAGGATATGAATACGTGTTTGGATTCGGGAGACCAATATTCTAAACTTTCCTTCTGCAAAAGTTCTCAGAGACTCTTTGGGCAACTTGTAACCACGCATCTGATTGGGCAAGGTTCTTTGGGAGGGGATATTTTTAAAGTAAATATTATAACATGAAAAAAAAAAACACATTTGTTTGGAATAGCAGCTTTCAAAACGCTGTAAAATAGAAATCCTAAACATGTACAATTAATCCTCGGCCTATAACAGTTTGTTTTGTGACCACTCAGAGTCAAAGGTGAGTTATGACCATTTTTCACACTTATGAATGTTGCAGCATCCCTTTGCTCATGTGATCAAAATTCAGACTCTTGGCAACTGACTCATTTTTATGACAATTAGAGTGTCCTGGAGTCATGTGATCACCTTTTGGGATCTTCTGACGAGCAAAGTCAATAGGGAAGCCAGATTCATTTAACAACTGTGTCACTAAGTGCAGTTGATTCACTTAACAACTGTTAAAAGGTAATTCAGTATCAGTTTATCAGTCTTCCCTATCTTGCCTCATGCTCCAAACAAGCTTTAAATATCTTTAAAACCTTATGTTAATGTTTATTTATATTAATATTTTACTCAAAAATGTTTTTTATCTGGAAGTTACTGTCCAAAGTAAAAAAACAACAATGGAAGTATTCTGTTGACTGTACATACATTGACTAACTAGTGCCTGCAGAGATAATGGAAACTGTCTTGGTTATTAGGCTGTGTCTCTGGCAGCCATTGGCTGGTTCCATTTGCATGATATATTTAAATATATCATTTAAAAGCTGGTGAATTTAAAAAAACAGAGTTATTTCTGAGCCAGAGACTGGGCTCTATGTCCCCTCCCAAGTCAGCAAGGTCTGTTGTAGGGTTATTTATAATCCATCCAGCCAATGCCTGTTGTTTGACTCCATTACTGAGGAGTCGATAATTCAATAAGTCCATTATTATCCAACTTCTTCCATGTATTTTTGAAGATAGGCAGGTGGAGAGAAAGAGATAAGATATGAACATAACTTGCTGTAAGCATTTCTTTTTCCTTCCACCAACTTCCCTTACATCTATCGGAATGAAGCAAAGATAGAAAAGAGATGAGACTAACTCCACATATCATCAGCCCATGCTCATTGCATATATGTGTATATACCACATGCATGCATGCACAATGGAAATGACAATGGTTCCCTCACGACAAAGATGGCTGCTTGTGATATGATCAGAGCAGCCATTCTCACTCCAGGACTGTCTAGCACCAATTAATTACCTGTAGATTGAGCTACACTAAGCTTGCTGTGTAGTGCAAGAAGAGCCCCTGTATTTACACAACACACAGAATCATCATTAATTCAATCTGTTGTTTAGGTTGTTTAATGGTTTCATGTAACACACTGAACCAGAAACTATCTAACTTAGCCTGACACAGTGTGTGAACCCAGCAGGAATGGCTCCTAGAAGCAGTCTGAAGAAAACAAAGAGCCCAGAGTTAAAAACAAAACAAAACCCAAGATGAGGGTGAAGATCTCAAGAAGTTTTTGTTAGCAAAGAGTGAAATCAGTCTTATCCAACAAATCAGCTGCTTTTAGTCCTTCCCGTTGCTTTGATTGATGAGTATTTTATTTTGATTGCAGGAGAACAGTGTGGAGTTTGAAGCTTGCCTGGTCGCCCAGTGTGATGCACTTATTGATGCTCTCAACAGACGGAAAGCCCAGCTCTTGTCACGGGTTAACAAAGAACATGAGCACAAACTGAAGGTAAGTCTGAGGATAATGAAATTTAAGCAATCAACTTCTCTTGGATGGAAGAGGTTGGTGGACATGGCTAGAAAAATGCCTCTGTGTCCATGTAAGGTGCCAGGTATGTCAAGCCAGGCACTTTGAGGCGGTTGCAGTTCATGGGTGAATAAATCAGCTAGTCCTATTGAAAATAGCCAAAATATGCTGTTATATCTACTGGCTTAGTAGAAGACTTAATTTTAAAAAGCCTTTGTTCTAACCTCTTTTCCAATAGGATTGCTTTCTTCATTTCCTGTTCCTTGCATAAATATTTCCTTCCCTGCAGACATTTTATCCTCATGAAGAAAAATCGATCTACTGATTGCTAAGAGTCTACACTGACTTGAAGACACATAATCAATCAGTCAATCAATCATTCAGACAGCATTTTGGGACCCATACATTGTGCTAAGCCGTGCTATATTTATTGGTAACAAAACTCAATTAGATGGTTTGCACAATACACTAAATCAAAGCCAAATAAATATATATGATGACTTAGAGCAGCCTCACACTAAGTTCAGAGAACACACTAAAGTACAAACTAGTCAACCATAGCTCATGTGCTAAATTTATGGTTATCTGCCATAGCCAGAAAATCGTGTTATTGAACAAATGTTGATTTGTTCAATACTAATTAGTATTTGTTCAATACTAATTAATTATTAGTAAACACATTGCATGAACTTAGGGGAGTCTTAAATGTTCAAATAGGAATATTTGCTATTAGATGAAGAATACTGTGTGTGTGTGTGTGTGTGTGTGTGTGTGTGTGTGTATTCATCTAATAACAAAGATTCCTATTTGAACACCAGGACTCTCCTCAGTTCAATATGTATATTTGGAACAAATCCAAATCCTTTTTAAAAGCCTGTGTTTTCTCACACTTCTGCATCAGAAATCTATTTAATGTTACTACATTTTTAAAAAGAAATGCACCTTTTTGAGGCTTGATTAATGAACAGAGAAAGATGCTATGTTCGTGTTGTGCGGTCCAAAGGCTTCTTCCAAATCTTCTCTGAAGCGTGCAAAGCTGCATTGATTTCCTCTTACTCCTTGATTTAATGCTTTAGAGTGCCTTGGTCCAGCTTCTTTCTGCCTCCCAAGTACCTCTGAATCCACTGGGGGGGGAAACAAGGATCCTTTGCAGCACTCAGACTAATGCAGGAGCCGAAATGAATTAGCAGTGGGCGCAGGAGTCTGTGTAAGGGAGGGCCTGAATATTTGCCATGGCAGCTGTTGCCATAGAGACCTCCTAGGATGGAGGGAGGGAGGGAAGACACTGTGGCCGCTAAGGACCAGCAACAGATAAACCCAGAGGAGTAAATCTGAAAGGGGGAGACAATGGGTTGGCCACAATGTACATTTGCTGTGAAAATGTTATGACCCTCTTTGAGGGAAAGGTTTGTGGCTGCCTGAGAGGACTGATGGAAAGAGAATTGCTTGTGGAGAAACAAGGATTTGAGAGATGTTTAATGGCAAGCCCTAGAAAGTTTCTCTGCATTGAGTCAGTGGTATTATAGGTTTTTCCCCTGGCATTTAAAAAAGCATGGAGGTCTTTTCCAGCTAGTTGACCCAGGTGGCTTTTGTTCAATAGGGAAAAAAAATAACCAAGAGATTTCTGGGTCTTCTTGCTCTGTATGCAGAGACATTTCTCTCATAGTATTTAGGATTCCTTAAATGCATGTCCCTCATTCCATTAAGTTTTAGTTATTTGAACCCTATTGGCTTTTATAGAGCAGAGTCAGAATTGCAGTATAACAAAGTTGGAAGGTACCTTGGAGGTCTTCTAGTCCAACCCCCTGCTCAAGCAGGAGACCCTATACCATTTCAGACAAATGACTGTCCAAATGAGTCACCCATGTTCTTCCTTTTAAGTAGTATAAAGGGGAAGGGTTAAGGTTAGGGTTGTCTGGATTCATGCAAAGCATTAAATCACGGTTTACAGACTATAGACTCTGAATTTCCACAACATGCTAAGCCAACATGTCCACTGTTAGTTTGTGGTTTAGTGTGGGACTCTAGCCAGTGTTTTTATAATTTTAATGTATGTTTAACATGTTGTTCAAACCCAGCCAATTGTGGTTTATTCACTGATCAGTGATAATGATGTTCTGTGAGACAGCTTCTGCCTCATCACAACATGTGAAGGCAGACCAACATTTTTGCTGCCTTTAATGGCTCTTCTGATATGATATCTGAACCACCAATTAGCCAACCATAATATTAGTTCAGTGGGTTTGGCAAACAAAGTCTATGTGATTAATTTGTGGTTGAGTCTTTTGTGCGAAATCAGAAAATTAGGTCAATTAAATAAGCATAATTTAATTAATTATTGGAAAGTGTCGTGTGAATATTGCCAGTGCATAAATTATGATATTCTATGGTTTGGTATGTCTTATTCAGATCAGGGTAATACATGGGGTGGAGTACTTCCTGATTCTACTACTACAACAGGGGAATAGGAGAAAGAAACAGTTAATTCTGCAAAGCCAATAATAAGCTTTGTGGTCTCTTAAATGCCTGGACATAAATTTTTTTTTTCCTTCAGCATCTATTAACTCAACAATCACACATTGTCAACAAACATCAAATCTCCCTCTTTGGTTGTTTTAATCCCCTTTTTTGTTATTTATTAGCTATAAAATTATTGAGGATTCAGATATTTTACTGCTGGAAAGAATTCAGTTGTGTAAATAAAACATTCAACCCTATGGATCAATCTTCCACATATAACACCTTGCAGAAACATTCACCAATATGGATGAAGGTGCTGTAGCCCAACCTGCTCAAAGGGGTCCCAGTTAGACAAGACAAGACAAGACTGACACACATATTTTAGCCTTTTGAGAACCGATCTTGATCATTTCCAATTTGCAAAATTAAATCTTTTCAAACTCTTGCCAAAACTCAAGAGATCAGTGATGTTCCCATTAATTTTACCAAAGGCACGGCACAGCTTCAGTACCATCTCAACATGATCAAGGTTTCTCTTTCCAAACTTTTTGGGGAATCCTTATTAGTTCTGAGCCTCTAAACAATATTCTCTACATTTCTGCTTCTTTTGTATGCAGGTAGATCTTACCACTTGTTTATTTATTTATTTTCTTTTTATGGCCCTTTCATCCTTTTATTTGGGGTGGAGTCGGGATGACTGAATGGAGCTGAATGTTTACTGGCCGGATGCCCTTCCTGATACCTACGTAGAGTTCACAGCAGATATTTTCTCTTTATGCCCTCATAGAGAAACATCTGCCTAGGATTAAACTCTCAGCCTTTCAAGTGGGAGGAAACATCTTCACCTCTAGGCCACCACATCATACCATTTATATATTGCCTTAATTTTCTTGCTCTTGTATAAAGCACTGGCTTGAGGACCAGGTGCAGCTACCCTTTCAGATGGAAAAAATGGCCCTGGAGAGAAATTAAATAGGAGAACAAGACAATCCCCGATCATTTATCAACTCATTTTTCTTGCTCGCATATAGAGCTATTTTTTGATCCTTCTGTGGGGAACTGGGCTTATGCCACAGCTTCCTCCTTCCACTTGTCAGGAAGAATCTTGTTCAGTAAAATTAGTTAGCAGGGAATTCAGTCATTAATCATCTCCCATGCAGCTTCATGCCCAAGACAGACATTTTGAAGATCACCTTAGGTCCACTTCCTTGTTAAGCGTTGAGATGAATTGCAAGGGAGTAGAGAGAAATGAAGTAGAAAGGAGGTAAAGAGAGAGACAGAGGCATTTAAAACGTTTAGCAGTCTGAGTCTGGCAGCTGTGCAGAAGGACATTTGTCTGTGTCATTGATGTTCTCCCATAATGGCAAATTATGTTTTTTTTTTAAATTGAATAAAGGACAGTTGGATGGGTTGGCCCAACAGGCTATCATACAATATATTCTACAAATCATGATGCCTGGGTTCACCAGTACACTAAGCTACAAATAAATGAACTACATTAAACATGTTGTATGTGTGTGTGTTCCAATGTGTTAAGACTGCAACTCTTATACAGTGGCATCCACAGCAAATTGTAATGAAGCCAAAATGATATGCATGCAGTGGAATCTCACATAAATGTGGCAATTACAATATATTATTTTGTCTTGCACAAGTACATAATTTCAGAGGTGGTATTCAGCAGGTTCTGACCAGTTCTGGAGAACCAGTGGCAGACATTTTGAGTAGTTCGGAGAACTGGCAAATACCACCTCTGACTGGAGATTTTGCAGTATTCTACCCCTGCCACGCCCACCAAGCCACACCCACAGAACAGGTAGTAAAAAAAAATTGGAATCCCACCACTGATAATTATGCACAAGTACATAAATGGTTGCATTATGTTGTCATCATTCGTGGTTCATCATCTTCCTCCTCATTCCCATGTTCTCAGAATTCCCAGGCTGGGCAATATGGTATTAGGCCTTGCCAAACAACCCTCCAGTGCCTTGAATAATAAACTAGAACAATAAAAAGCATCATGCATAGTTTGGCACCAATTATGCAAACATATTTGCTATGATTTATAAGCATCATTTAGTTAGAGTACAGTTTTGGATGGCTTGGGACTTGCAGGGGGTTTTTTTGTTCCCCTAGAATTGTGTACAATATACCCAAATTATTAATTCTCTATTGCCAGAGAGACAGGATTAAAGAAATGAGATGCCAGATAACATAAGTACAATTCTTTAAGTAACTTAGAATGTCACCAAGACATTTAGAGCCAAGAGACCATTTCTCTGAAATAATCTGGAGATTTTGCAAAAACGTACACAACAGTACTTTCTATCATATGCAGAATTATTGGTAGTAACATTTAGCTAACCTTGTTTGGGTTCCCATGTTAAACAGGATTTGACCTGGTTAGTAACTGGAGTGGTGGTGGTGGGGACTAAAAGTGAACCGGAGGACTGTAAATTAGTCTGTGAAATTGAAAAAAAATCTCCTGAAAATAAGCAATAATAGAAATAATCATTTATTTCAATGCTGTTGCCAAGAAAATTGCATAGTTATGTCCCTGTGGGTACCAGGACTTCAATTCAACTCAAGAGTACATAGACATGTTGATTAGCCTTGTGGCTGGTGAAATAAAATTGCTGGTATCATTCTGTTGATGCGTTCAAATGTTTTGGCTGTGGATAACGTGTTTGGCATTTATTTATTACAAGATTTATCACTGGCCTCCTGAGTAATTTTATAATTTAAAAACAAAACCAAATCAATAAAAAGTTGGCAAGATGCAAGCGAAAATGAAATAAAAAGGCATAAAAGAGACATAAAAACCAATTTATGGGCCAAAGAGTTTAAAAATTTGGTGATCCTTTTCATGAGACCTTTTCACTGGGTGCACTTAACCCAGCTGAACAATTTCCATGCAAATTAACACTCACAGGACAACAGTTACTTTGGTAACAGGCAAATGCCAACTTGCTATGTTGGTAACAGGCAAAGGCCAAGGCTATGTTTAGCCTGGTCCAATGTAGTGACAAAATGCCCCCAGGGACTGCACCTGTCAACTCACAAAATATTTCTATGGTCTTTTTAGAGTTGCCAACAGAAAGGGAGGGGGGAGCAGTGCAGCAGCTTGCAAAACCAAAACTACATTCCATAAATGTTTTCAAAGATAGTAACTAGATGACCAAAGTTTCTACCATGCAATATTCTAATTGGAGAGCATGATTGATGACTCTTGGCTATGGATGTGTCCCATTGGAAAAATATGAATTATGATATACCCAGGGCGTGGGGGAAAACCAGGGTGACAATGAATTATGTATCTCAGAGTCTCCTTTTTGAAGTTTTGGAAGTTTGGCTCGAGTCTCATGATTTAAATGGGGTTAAGTGCCAGAATCCTGACAGCACCATTATTAGGGGAGTTTACTAGAGAGTAGATGGGCAGCTTTGTTTCTTTTTCAGAAAGTCAGCACAGTGTCACTCTAAATCAAAGGTCTCCAAACCTGGCAAATTTAAGATTTGTGGACTTCAACTCCCAGAATTCTCCAGCTAGCTAGCTAGCTGGAGAATTCTGGGAGTTGAAGTCCACAAGTCTTAAAGGGGCCAGGTTTGGGGACCCCTGCTCTAAGCCAAGGCTGTGATTGCCTGGCTCCTTATTTCTCCCAGAACGCCTCTGGGCTTTTGATTTAGGAGACATTCTGGAAAAATGAAGACAGATGATAGGCACGGCTTTGGCATCTGCTTTGCTTCATACCGTAGTATGCTACTTGCATCAATAAACATTTTTTTAAAAGGATGATGGAGATTTTTTTTTTTTAAGCTAGGTTTTCCATCTTTGGCATTTCTCCAATGAATGCTAAGTGCCTGTTAATAGGAGCTTTAAAATTGAAGTTGTCACATGACTCCCTCTAGTGGTCAACTGTTGAATTAAATTACAATGCAGAGTGCCATCCCTTGCCACTCTTTCTACCTTCCCGTGAAATCCCTAAGCAAAGCTAGTGTAAGATGTAGCTCCCTTCCTTTTTCTGGTTTTCAAGGCTAGAAACTGTTGGAAGAAATAGCCATCTGGTTCAGTACCAAACTGGAAGAAAGACACTGGAAACATGGAGGCTGCTTGGAAAGATGGTTTAATAATGAAGCAGAACCACATGGGTTTGAGGTCCTGGTAGCTGACCCCAAGGAGTTGAGAGGGGGGCGTTTGTATATTCTCTTAGGCATTGTTCTTGAACTTCCTGTTCCTGGTAGGTGGCCACATGGAGTTGAGAGGGGCAGTTTATACCAGAGGTGGCATTCAGCAGGTTCTGACCAGTTCTGGAGAACTGGTAGCAGAAATTTTGAGTAGTTCGGAGAACCGGTAAATGCCACTTCTGACTGGAGATTTTACAGTATCCTTCCCCAGCCACGCCCACCAAGCCATGCCCACAGATCCGGTAGTAAAAAAAAATTGAATCCCACCACTGGTTTATACCTTCTCTTGGGCTTTGTACTTGAACTTCCTGTTCCTGTGCAAGAACATGTATTCTATTGACTGTCATAGGGGTCTGTAGGTTGTCTGAGCTCTCAGGTTTGGCTGAAGTTTGGACTCGGATGCAATGTCCTTAGGAGATTGTACAATGTAGTGAGCTCTGCTGCTAGTGGGTTAATCCTATTATGTCCTGGAGGGTCATGCCTTAATCCCATCATCCTAGAGCTGAAGATCTTTTGTTTTGTAGATAGGGTGGCCCAGTCTTTAATGGACATAAAATATCTGCTGGGGGGAGAGAGCTGGGGCTCTGCGTTTCTGTCTCCCTTAAGACTTTTTATTTCTCTTTTAGGGGAAATATTTTATCCTGCCGTTTTTAATATTCCTCAAAATATTTCCTTCTATTAGGAGGGGGTGGGTTCTAACTTTCTACAGAACAGTAGTGCGAGCAAACTACCTGCTCTTCAGCCCAGGAAAGAGGAAAGGAATTGATGGGATGGCTGACTTCCTTTTTTAAATTGGGTTTAATCAGGACCCTTCCAGAATAATACATTAGAAAGGACTTTGGAGGTCTTCTAGTCTAACCCCCGCTTCCACTAAGCCACTGGACCCATTTAATATTTGGAATAATTACTATGGCTTCCTATTGGCATTATTTCTTTAGCTGCTCAACAGCACATCTAGTGATGGGGAAAGAACTTCTCCTGCACCTTCTCTACCCATTTTCATTTAATCTGGTGAAAGAGTATTTGCTTGGTAAATGTCTTAGAAGAGAATTTGATAAAATCCTAGACCAGTATTTCTTGTCCTCAGCTACTTTAAGTTGTGTGGACTTCAACCCTCAGGAAGTCCAATAGCCCAAAGCTTTCCTGGCTTCCCACATTTCTTTTCATTTCAAAGGGGGAGTGGTATATAATGAGAAATGCAAACCTAATCTTCAATCATCAACCATTTCTTGCACTCTGGAAGGGTTGGAGAAAACCACCCTAGAATTATAATACTGAAGATGGAAGAACTGGAGCAGATTCAGTGCCCAATTTCAACACTTCTCTTTTTCTTCCCAACCACGAATGCTCTGTATTGTCAGCGTCTGAAAATGCCTATTTAAATCCTGCTCCAAGTTTCCATTGTTCCTAATGAACCAGAAGCTTTTGATGCCATTGTTGATACATCTGCCCTGCAAGAGCAAAGGCGCACAATGGGTATCCAGCCTCTGAAGGAGACAGCTCAGAAAGTTTGGAACACAAGATTCTGATAATTTCAGAAATGGCATTGGGGTAGTCCAGTGATAACGAATCTTTTGGGCCCCGAGTGCCCAAAGCATGTTACGCACATGCACATACCCAAAATGCAAGGCATGGGCCCCTCACATGCACAGCCCCCCCACATGTGTGTGGTCCTCCACACATGTGTGTGCCCCCATGCATGTGTGCACCCCACACACGTGTGCCCCCATGCATGCACCCCACCGTACACCCCGCTCCCATGCATATGTGGTAGAGGCCTGAAGGCTAGCTGGATGGTGGGAGGTGCATGCGCATGTACGGTTGAGCTAAGCTGAGGCGATGGTGTGCGTGCCCACAGACAGGGCTTTGCGTGCCATCTGTGGTACGCATGCCATAGGTTTGCCACCACAGGGATAGTCTCTTCCCTTTGCTCTAGTGCATTGGTCCCTGGAATGTCCTTGCCTATGAGGAAATCTAGCAGATACCAGTGGTGCTCAGTAAAATAGAGGCAAGGCTGGAGCTTCTGACTAGGCCTCTGGATGATCTCAACTTTGGAATTTTGCTTTGACAACGCTAAAACTAGAAAGCGTGGATGAAGAAAGGCCAGGCCCTTTTCCCACTCCCAAGAGAGATTTGGTTTACACACTGCCAAGCTATGCTTTGTTTATCATTTTTTAATGAAATGATCATTAGCCAGATTAACTGCACATGCTAAACCAAAGCCATGCCTTAGTATGCAGCCAATTTATTTGTTCCTCTGTTTATGGGAGAGGCAATTGTTCAAACAGAGTCACTGGCAACAGGATGGTTAACCCCCATATACTCTGAATGCCTATCAGGTTGCTGTCAAATTCCATCAGGGTTGCACAATGTTGCCTCTGAGCACATTAGCAAACATTATGGCTTGAGGAAGAGGTTTTGTATAGCGCTAGAATTAAACAGACAGCGTGGTGTTTGCCAAGATTTAGAATTCCAAGCCCTTAAGGTTTCTTAGACTTTGAGGCACCCAGCAAAATCAGCTCAGGGGCAATGAGGAAGAAGTGATCCATTGCATTTCTGGCCAGAACACTCTCCCCCAATTCTCCAGCCATGACCCTTATCTGCAAAAAGCATCTCTACCAGCATCTCTACCAGGTCTTTATAATTTCTGTATTTTATTGCAGGTGGTACGTGATCAGATCTCTCACTGCACAGTGAAGCTGCGCCAGACCACGGGGCTGATGGAATACTGTCTGGAGGTCATCAAAGAGAATGACCCCAGTGGATTTTTGCAGGTGACTGCTTGATTTTTCTTTTTCTTTTTTTCCCAGTTAAGGAAGTATGGATTGGCTCTTCTCGCGGCTTCGCCCACTGTGAGCTGAGTAACATGTTGTGATGTTTCAAAAGGGCCCATTCCATGATGTCACAACAATTTTCCAAGGAATTGAATGGAAACTAATCAGTCCATGGTTGGGATTGTGCTGTGATCCTCTCATTCAAAATTTGTTGAGGCAAGAATATATGAAAGTAGGGGAAGGCGATGTTATTCAGGGTCTTTTGACAAGATAGCTTTAATGCATCTCCCTGTGATGACCCAGGGCATGGCACAAAGGCAACACAGTCACATAAGTAAGAAGAGACCCTTTAGTACCTCCAATTTTGCCCCAATATCCAGGTTACCTTCGGCTGGAGAAAAAAACTCTCCCAAGAACAGTCTTTAAGTGGAGGAAATTCCACTTATTCCTCCAAGAAAGTACATACAAACTGTAAATAAAAATCCATACAAACCACGCTGCAGTAATTAACTTGATGGGGCAGGAGAAGGAATTGCAGACTTGAAAGGCTAACAAAACACACAGTTGGGAAGACGCCCGGAACCCAGATAAGCCTCATCAATACCAGATAATTCACTATTTGCTCTCAACAGTTTTCTGTGCGCAACTTCCCTTTTTAAACACTGTTCCCAGCTGCAGCTAATGAAAGGAATCAGGGCCCTTTCCTTCCCTGTAAACCATGCAACTCACATTGCTCCCTTCTCTGTTCCTCCCTGCATTCCCTAGGATGAAGAAGGGGTGGGCCTGGATCTGCCTCTGAATTCCCTCTGCCTTGCTCTATCTCTCCCCTGCTCTGCTCAGCCAGACTTTGCCCTTCCCTAGTTTCTTCCACAGCCAACAGAGCCACACTCCCACTCCCTGTCAGCTGCTTGGCCTCCCCCTCTGAATCCGATTCTGACAGGGGCATGACATTCCCCAAACACCTAAACCCATTTCCCATTGAATCCAATGAAAGTCATTACAATCCCACCCTTATTTGCCTCTCCCTGCCTGGATTAATTTTCTATCTTACAAGAAGTTAGATTCAGGAACATAAATCATTTAAAGGGATAAATACATTGAGAACAGAAATAGCAATGGAGTTGACTTGAGAAAATAAGCTATTTAGTCTTTTTAAGTATTTAGGACATTCTGTCAAGAACTAGGCAGAATTAAAGCCACCTCTTTACACGGGTCATGATAGAAAAGGAGTACAGCTTCAATTGCGTAATTAGGGTCACCATTTTGACTTTTTGGACTCCTTCTTAGGGGATCACCCTGTTCTTTCCTCCTTGCAGTTTAGACAAATGAATAAAATCCCTCTCTATAAATACTTTGGTGAGTGTTGCTATGGAAATTCTCAGTCAACCAGGTCATGATTGTCCAAAAGATGCTCTTTAAAAAAAAAAGTTTTTCAAAATTTTCTGTTTTTTCTTTGAAGACATTTCTCTTCTCATCCAAGAAGCTTCTTCAGTTTCTTGGAGAGTGTTGCATATCAGTAGATAATTTTTGGATGATTTGATCAGTAAACCCTTCGTCAATTTCTCTGACCTCCAGGAAACCAGAAAAGATGCTGAGAGGCTGATATTTCCAGTCCCATTCATGAGAATAAAAGCCCCACAAATTAAAGCCATGATGGCATCATGAGGTCTATATCAATCCTTTTTAGGTTCTTTCCCTCTCCCCCCAATGTGACTGGTGGTAAGGGTGAAAAACAAAATGGCCATATAGATCTTATTCTCAGTTATGGACAGAATGAACAACATAGGAAAAAGTGGTTGAGTGTAGGGAGTCCATTTGCACTCCCCTCCCTCTCCCCTCAAAAGTTTGGTTCTATATATGGCTAAACAAAGATCCTCAAGTCATCCTAAAAGTGCTTTTTAAAAGGAAAGTGCTTCTCCAGGAAAGTCCAATTACCTTTTGCAAAGCACCTTTGGGACAACCATGACCAATGTCCACAATGATAGAGAATCTCCATAGACATTAAGATCCCCACAGTTAATTAGCTGTGTCATCATCCTATTAAATGATCTCATGTTTGGGAATGAAGGTGTCACTGTATCTCTACCATGCACAAGTATATGTGGTCACTACTGTACTGATTGACTGACTGATTTCAAGCTAAGTCCTTGATGAACTTTCTTGAAGCAACAGGTTCTTAAAGTTTAATCCCTTTTAGTGAAATTAATATTTCCCCCAGTGAGTTAACATGATCCCCAAAAATATTGGAATTGTTAGGTTTTACATTAATTTCATATATGAACAACGACACCATGTATGCCTTTGTCATCAGTGTCACTTTCCAATACATAAAACCACATATTATGTAGAACAGGGGTGTCAAACTCAAGGCCCAGGGGCTAGATCTGGCCTGCGGGGTACTTAGAATGGCCCATGGAGCCACGCTGCAAACAGCAAAGGACTGGCCCCTGTGCTTCTACCATCAAAAACAGAGCTCGGGAGGGCCAGATGCAGGTGGCTGTCATAGCCAAAATGGAGGTTGGGAGCCCATTTTCACTGGCAGAACTCTTGGGCCACCACAGGCGCCCCCAACACAAATGACATCAGGCTGGCCATGCCCACCCCGGCCACACCCACCCTGGCCCCCCAAGATCAAACATAACCCTGATGTGGCTCTCAATGAAATCGAGTTTGACATCCCTGATGTAGAATGTAATCAGCTTCAATAATGTCTGACCCATCATAGGTCAGTTATCAGGGGATAATGGGAATTGTAATGCATTGTTTCCCCTTAAGGCAGGGGTGTCAAACTCACATTGTCATGGTGGCATCATGCAACATATCAGGACTTTCCTTCCCATTGCTATACTGGGCATGGCCAGCACGTGAAGCATCTGCTCCTTGGGCCAAGAGTTTGAGAGACCAGCCTTAGAGGGAAAAGCAACACTCATATTTATTTGTTCCATTAATAGGGGCACCTAACTGAGTATTCAAATTCTCCATTTAGGCTTAGGTGCAATCAAGAACATACTGAGATTCAAAATGGGCTTTGCATTATCTAGTGAGGTTTATGAGCCATGGTGGTGCCGTGGTTAGGATGCATTATTGCAGGCTAACTCATTGCTCGCTGCCAGGAGTTCAATTTTGACCAGTTCAAGGTTGACTCAGCCTTCCATCCTTCTGAGGTTGGTAAAATGAGGACCCAGATTGTTGGGAGCA
Organism: Pseudonaja textilis; assembly: GCF_049901715.1. Taxonomy (NCBI): domain Eukaryota; kingdom Metazoa; phylum Chordata; class Lepidosauria; order Squamata; family Elapidae; genus Pseudonaja; species Pseudonaja textilis. Next base: position 309,964,153 of record NC_141990.1, read on the forward strand.
ATATGTTGACTCTGCTTAGAGAGGTCTGTAAAGCACTATGAAGCAATATATAAATCTAAGTCTTATTGCTATTATCCTCCCAAGCTATTCTTCTCACAGAGATCTATGTATAATCATATTGATTCTTGGATTTTGCTTCTCAACAGATTTCTGATGCACTGATACGAAGGGTGCACCTGACTGAGGATCAGTGGGGGAAAGGGACACTCTCTCCAAGGATGACCACAGATTTCGACCTCAACCTTGATAGTGCCCCTTTGTTGCAGTCCATTCACCAACTTGACTTCATGCAAATGAAATGTAAATGTATTTATCTGTGTGCTTTCAAAATGGCAATTGACTTAAAGTACTACCCAAAGCTATCTTAAATATCCATATAATTAAATATATATTAAAATAATGAAGGTTCTACAGATTTAAATAGAGTGAAAAGGAGAAAGAATTATGTCTTAGTCTCACACGTTCTTGGCCTCATCCCATCTGTCTAATCTGGATTCCAAATCCAATGTTTGTCTATCAGTATCCTTCATTCCATTCTCAGAAGGAAATTAGGCAGGCCCTGGGCTACCAGAAACACAATGGAGGATGTATGGCCAATAGATGTGAATTTTTTCTGCTTTACATAACTATAATTATATAAACTATATACATATTACATACCTGTAATATTATGTAAATATTACATATTTAGATAATATGTAATGTGTGGGGTGGGATGGGATGGAGTTGCATCAGTCCTAATTCCTGGCAATTAGACAGGCAAGTCTACCTAGAACTTCTTTCTAGGTAGACATTTTGGAAATTATTCACCACTGCCTTTTTCCTATGATCAAAGTGACTTGAGAGAGGGCTAGAACTCAGGTCTTCTTACTTCTAATCCAATGGCTTAACCACTAGATCAAACAATTTCTGTAATATATGAATAGGATTTATGTATTAGATACATCAAGTCCTCAACAGGACTTGAGGAATGTTTCTCCTTCTAGGATCCAGCTGTGGATGGTCAGAATAAAATAATTGAGTCTAACCGTCCACAGCTGAGACATCCTATTGAGTAAAGGAGTCCAGAGCCCATCCTATGTGGGATTTTGGTTTTTACTTACTTGAGATGAGTGAAGCCAAACTAGTGGCTTACGTATCTTATTTTGGAAACCAATAAGAGACTTCATCATCATTTGAGATCTGCTCTCTTGCTTTCATAGATAATTAATAAAATACATAAATAATTTGGGATTTGCTACTGAATTTTAATGGTAGAATTTTTGGAGAGGTTGGGAACTTTCATTCAAAGTAAAATTGATTACCTCTGAAACTTATTTCCCTTTTGTAACTGATCTTCAAATAAGATTGCAATGGAGTGGCAACATCTTTAAAAGGAAACAGCCCTAGTCTCACCTAACCTCAGGTTTCCCATGGCAGTCTCCTTTTTGAATATTAATCAGGCCTGCCTTGAGGTTTTTCATCCATTAAGAAACCATTGAGAACAATTCTGAAAGCTCGGAGTTTGGAGATTTTAACAGGATGTGCTTGCTCCTATGGCTTAATTGTAGTCAACACTCAGTAACCTAGGAAGTGTCACATTCATTAAAAATAATTTCAGTTTTTCACAATACTAAATGCACATATTTTTCTTCCAAGCTTCTTTCTTACACTGTTGGACATACAAAGTTTTTACCACTCTGAATTCCATTTTTTTCTGATAAAGAAAAAAGAGGAAATATATTACTGGGAATTGTTTATTTGCCAATTCATGTTTCTGCATCCATATCCTCAATCACATTCTTTCTTTGATCTGATTCTTCTTGGGCTGCCTTTGTACCAGAACACAATGAATCACAATAGGCATGGTTGACAAGTAAAGAAAAAATTGAAAGCTTCTCTTCAAATATGGTTTGAATCAACAATCTAACAGTAAAAAATTATCTAAAAAAGAAAAGTAGGTTTTAACTGGTTTTCTCAGAATCAACAAACAGGTTTCACAAACTTTCTGAGACTGTTAATTTCTAGATTTGCTCTCAGATTAAAACATTTTAGCTGAGTTGGTGTATGAACCCAAATTATTTAGTTCACAACTTGCTGGCTCGTGGAAGTTAGCCTCTTTCTAAACTTCCAAGAGAGGCTTCAGAATGAGATTATTTCATGATGTAGCCTTGTTTAATAAAGGCATTCCAAAATATGATACATAGGCAGAGTTTTGCAGCAACACAGAACATCTATTGATGTTCTCCAGAGGATGTATTCTCATTGCATACCTTTGCTATTGAGTGAAATATTCTCCAGGACCAATATCCAGGACCAAGCTAACTCTTGCAGAATCCAGGCCGCAGTTTACATCTTGGCTGGAGGTAGAAGTCGGGGTTACACTAATTTCTGTTTAGCTTCCTCCCCAGTGCCAGCCCCACCAATCCTTCAACTGGAAGAATGTTGTACCCATAACAACAGTGCCACATTGTCATGGAAGCAGCCACCTCTGTCCACAGTGCAGGTGGAAGGATACATCTTGGAACTGGATGATGGGAATGGTGGTCAGTTCAGGGTAAGCAATTAATAAAGAAAAGTGAGGTGAGTGTGGAAAGGAATTTGGCTACTTGATGAACAAACCCAATTGAACTATGTTTGAGCAGGAGCTCCAAGTGTCACCCTTTTTCCTGGAAAAATTAGGTCACTCTGATACAGAAATCTAATCCAGCCTTCTGCTCACAATTGTACAGTACTCTAGCGTTCAGAGAGATAGCAGGCCTTAGGGAAGGCTAGTTTTATCCCTTATATTTCCAAATTTAAGAATGACATGTTGGGAAACATGAGAACACCTGCTGCTGTCTGGAAGAATTACTACCAGACAGAGAAATCAGAACTTGACAAATTGGAAAAGAAGTAATTCCCATTACAAGGCAATTTTGTGTGTTTCATGTTTAGGAGGTTTACGTTGGGAAGGAGACAATGTGCACTGTGGATGGTCTGCACTTCAACAGCACCTACAGTGCTCGGGTAAAGGCCTTCAACAAGACAGGGGTCAGCCCCTACAGCAAGACATTGGTCCTGCAGACTTCAGAGGGTAAGTTCTGATTGGAAGGTTTTTCAACAGAAGAGAATATATGTAGCTCAGGGTTGGATGGTTGAATCTTTGGTGCTCTCTGAGCTTGGTTGTTTGCTTGCAGATGTTTCATTACCCAATTAGGTGACATCGACAGTTGCAGGTGTGTGGGGTTTTTTTTTTTTTTTTGAAAGAATCTCAGCACTGCTTGTTTGAATCATATTCTTATTCTATTTGCCAAGTCAGAGTCTCATTTCCTCAACCCCAAAAGTAACAGAGAGAAAAAATGAAAGTTGGTCAAGGGATACTTTTTTGTTTATTTTTAAATTGCAAAAGAAGGGAGTGCATGAATTGGATATGCCAAAATTCATAGAGGGTTTGTGTCTGTATGTGTGCTTGTTTTAATTCTTGGACTTCTTGTTAGCTTCTCCCTGGCCTCTTTTGGACCTTGGCAACTTCTTGTGCCTTAGTTTCCATTTACATAATAATAATTCAGTTAATTGCTTGGTATTTGAATTATAAACCTATTGTGTAAGCTAGCCAGTCCTCTTCAGTGGGTATCTATAACAAATTAATAAAGTAAATGAATATGTTAAATATACGGTATTCTATGTTAAGAACTCATCAGCTGAAGTATTTCAGTATTGTGTGAAGCAGATTATTATCTTTGCCTTCTATTGTTTAGCCATGCAATCGTTTCTATTTAATTACTTAGGAGACATTCCCAAATGTGAATTGTTAAAATATAAAATACTTTAAGGGTTACTCTTTATTAAAACTAAACTTCATTTATATCTGTTCTAAATACAGTATTTACAACTTTGAAAAGATATTTTCCCATTTTCTTCCAGAATAGGATTAAGTCTTATTCTGTAAACCATGTACAGTCTTTCCACATTAGAAGATTTATTTCTCATGTCAAGTCTGGTACTTGCTTTTCTAAAGATGAAGGACACGGTGCATCAATTATATGTCAATATTATGTCTGTCGTATGCTCCATTATTGCTCCATTTTCCCAGTTGTTGATAGCACTAATATGTGGATTTTGCTCCCCTACACTGTTCTAGTTTGGCTATAAATCAATATAAAATCTATTTTGAAATAGACAGGGCCAGTGGTTTAAAAACAGATAAGATGAAGCTGGTAGTATCAGCTATTTCAGGACCTCAGACAGCTCCATGTCTTGTAGACATTGCTCCAGTAGTGCTGTTTGTGAACTAATACTAAATAACTGCTACAATCCTTCAAGTAAAGTGGTGAATAATTTACACAAGGGAGGGCTGTGACATGTAGGCATGAACAATAAATGATTGCCAATGTGGCCACTTGTCTTTAGGTCTCGGCTTTTGTAGTGATTCAAACTTCTTACAGAAAAGTTTGTGATTTCCTGATAATTTGATTTTTTTTTTCCTTTCTGACCTGGGAGATTGAGAAGGGTATCAGAATAGAAATGTCAACCTGCAGCTATCAATAAACCAAACATGTGGAAACTCCTGACAATGAAAGCTGAGCATAAGATTAGATAGTATCTATCGCAAAACTGGATTTTTTTTTCCCCTATTCAATTGTGCCAAGTTATTGGACACTTCTCACTGTTTCCTTCCTAGGGTTGAGAGAAAGTGCCTAGCCCAAGATTACCCAGCTGTCTGGATGTTCATTGTGAGACGAGCTTACTGTCTTCCAGTTTCTAGCCTGATGCCTTAACCATTACACCAAACTGGTTTCTCCTGGAAATTATAACTCTGGGAAATTTTATGTGGACTCTAGGAAGCATGCTCATTTTGATCAAGGAAAGAGGGATAACTGGACAAGAAATTCAAGTATTCAAGCAACATCTACCCTCAGAATTTAGAGAGGCCATTTGGATATAACTGGAGAAGGCCAATCAAGTAAAGAGCGTCTTTTCCTGAATTGTAGTTTATGAAATTTTCATGGAGCAAAGACTCAGAATGAAACTCAAACTAAAATTTCATTTAGTTGAAATATAGACCTTTAAACAACTAGGTTTGGTCATCAGTCCACTATTGAAAAATGCAATGTTCTCCTCCTGGTTTACAAATCCATTGCTGTTGTATTTACAATGTAAACTTGTGTTTAAAATGCATGTTGTGGGCACTGACTGGGCATTGCGTGCTAAGTGATTGGTGCCTGTATTACAGTCCTTCACTCTACCATCCTCTGCCCTGGTGTAAGGGATCCTGGGACACCTATTTCAGATTATGTTGCACAGAAATTATGTACAGAACATTGATCTGCTTTGTTGGACTGACCTGATCCTACCCTGTACATCTAAAGAATCATTCTTCATACTGCTACAGTTGCTATTATGAGATGTATTGGCTTGGTTAGGACATAGCACCAAGCCTTAATTTTTTTGATATGGTGTGTTGTGTGAATCTAGCCATTTTAGCTTGTTGAATATACTATGCTTAAAGCAAACCATGGCTTCATGTGAATCCAGATGTTCAACGATTGTGGAGGACTCTTCCCTATCTTTAATATGTTAGTTGCAATAACAGAAGCTTCTTATAGTTCTTTCTAAAGAGATGTGGTAAATGAGTATTGAACAACTTTTGGATAAAAAAGAAATGGAAATTCCCCAAGTAGGCTTTCTTTTTTAAACATAGAAATAGCAGGAACTGGAAAACACACTAGAGATTTGTGTGGAAAGTAGTGGGAGAAACCTCAATGTGCTAGTTAACTTTCCTACCTCTTCTGCAATGTTTTAATATTGGCAGCCCTCGATTTACAATGTAGTTTCACTTGAAACTACACCAGCACTGGAAAAAGTGACTTATGGCCACTCATCACCCTTAGGACCATTACAGCATCCTCATGGTCATGTGATCAAAGTTTGGGTGCTTGGCAGTTGGCATTTATTTATGATGGTAATAGCATCCTGGTCATGTGATCACCATTTCTGACCTTCCCAGGCAGCTTCCGACAAATCAACGGGAAAGCTGGATTTATTTAATGTTCGCATGATTTACTTAACAACTTCAATGATTTGCTTAACAACAATAGCCCCCCAAAAAGGCTTAACAATGGAAATTCTTGTTCCAATTGCGATCATAAGTTGAGAATTACCTCTACATCCAGGTTAATGTGGGCAAAGGAGTTCTCCTCCTCTTCCGCAGCTGCTCTGTAAGTACTCACTGGGGAGTTGACATTTCATATTTTTTTTTGTCCTAGAATTGTGATCTTATTATTTAGAACCGCATTCCCTCCTATCCCACTGCATTGACGCCAATGGCAGTTATGGTAGCTTGTTGGAAGTAGGTCTATGTAAATAGCATACAGTTTCTCAACAGAGTTCTGACCTTGAGTTTGCCTTGATCTTACATTTAGACTCTGAACCTGAGGAGCAGGCCCTGACATTCCCAGTGCCTTTGGAAAGGCTGCCGCTGCGTAGATCAAGTCCTTTCTCTTCCACCCTTAACCTGCAAAACAGCTTTCCGGGGAGATCCTACTTTGAGCTAAGATCCTCGTCCCACCAAATGAGTTTGCACTCCTCTTTACAATCTCTGAATTCGGCCGGTGGGTGAGCCGAGCACGCTTAGCATTGCCTCTTGAGCTGCGCTTCTGGGCATTTTTTTTTTTTGTTTGTTTCAGGGTGTGCTTCTTGTTTTGTTGCTATTTTGCTTTCGCTTTCCGTTTTGGATTTTTTTTTTTTTTTGAGGGAATCCCCTCTTCCTGCCCCCATCCTGCCCATGACATCCGTATGAAATGGGACCAAGTGTTCTATGTTGTTGGTGGCCGGCTGCTTTCCACCTGTGAAGAAGACTGATGGTGTAGATGTGTGACATGTTTGTCTCTCTGTGACAAGGTTGTGGTACATTGAAATGCACTAGTGAGCAAGCAAGAAAACCTCTCAGAACTAGTGAAGGAGCTGCTTCTGTCAGGCTGGCTGTAGTAGGCATGGGTCCCTAGTTCACCATTTGCCTTCCATAGAATAAAGAAACTCCATTTTGCCATCCCTTTTTCCATATCCATATACGTACACATGTGCATATGCAAATTGGCCAGGTGCAAATTACATTTAGAATATATATTGATTCCAAAATGTAAATTAGGCAACTTTGATGGTGGCCAAAAATGTTCCAGATTTCTATTTTGTAGCCCCAGAGTTAGTCCGGGGGGGGGGAACGACTGCTGGGGGTTGGTGGGGTTTTGGGAAGACCCCTAGCTAAGATTCTGTGCAGTTTGGAGAACCCCCAAATCCCACTCCTGGCTGGCCCGGCCCACTCCACCCCTCCCAGGAATCCCCATGTGGCCCATTTTGGATGTAGGTACATGCAGGGCGCTCATGGAGGCTCGGGGAGGGTGAAAAATGGATCTCCCAGAAGTTCAGGAAGGCCAGAAACAGGGTCGTTTCTGGCTTCCAGAGAGCCTCCGGAGCCCAGGGAGGCCATTTTCTCCCTCTCTGAGGCTTGAGAAAAGCCTCAGGAGCCTGGGGAGGGCAAAAACATCCCCCGCCATGGTGCAGGAGGCCAACTAGGCCACGCCCACCATGGCCATGCCCACCCAGCAATCGGGCAGAGAACCCCTTGCTAAAACTTTTGAAGCCCACCTCTGAGTTAATCTAATAAATATTTTAATCTAATAGGGATTTTAGCATTATAGATAACCTTGCTTTGTCTTACTGTGTGGCTTAATTATACTAATGGGTTTAAAGATAAGATTTGAGATAAGATGATACCAGATTTATCATTATTGATACCATACAATGATTATTCATTATTAAGACATTTATTGTAAGGCACGTGGATATAGGGACCGAGTTGTTCCGTTTTCCCTCTTTCTGTAGATATTGATATACCTTATCTATGGAACATATTTGAGAAGGCTGCCTTAGGGAAAACTTTACAAGAAGGGCAAGACTTGTTAAATTAGCCTTGCTACTACAACCACCATAAGAATCTGGAGTAGAACAAAGATGTGGCTTCTATGTCTCCTTGGTTTCCCCCAACACACATACCCTTAAAAAGGTCAATGAGAATCATTTGTTGTTACAGCTGACATGCAGTCTAGTGGTTAGGTTATTTATCTGCACAGACCTGATTCTCAAATTATTTTTATGAGTGCAAGGTTTCATGGGAAGATAGTTTTGGTAGAACTGCATTTGCTGAGTGCTGGGATAACCTGTCTTGATACATTCCCCAAAGTACATGTACAAACATTTTTTTAAGAACTATTTTGGCTAAATGCTTAGAGTATGTTTTTTCTCTCTTCTATAAATAGTTGGGGTTGCTAATACAGTACTTTTGGAGAGACCAGAAGATAAAATCCAATGAGATCAAGTATAGCCCACTTTTTATTGGTTAAATTCTGCTGGATTTCATTGTATCCAAAATAGTGCTGTGCACTGGAATGCAGATACATATGGGTTTGTTACTCATACAATTATTAAGTGTTTAGTTATTCAGAAATTCATTCAAATCTTCTTTGAATCTATAAAAGGCTCTTAGAGCCAAGCACAATGTAAGCTTGGAAGGAAGAATTCACTTTATGTTCTTACCAAGGGGAAAAACTCCCTTTCTCTATTGCAATGGTTCCCCATAAGTAGTTCCCTGAACGATCCTGCTAGCACTTTTAAAAATATGCATGTTAAATGTAAACCTGAATTAAATCAAAAACATAGTTTCATCATCAATATCCCCATTTTACATATGAGTAACTAAAAGTCATTTGAAGAAGACACCCAGCATGTTCAGGAATAAGCCAGGTTCTTACCAATGGATTATTATTACAACTTTATTTTATTTATTTATCACATTTCTACATCACCCATCTCACCTAAGTGACTCACAGGTGTAGTAATAAACATGTAATAATAACTGCTAAGCAATAATACTATACTAGTAAATGGAAATTATGGTTTACATTTAATGTGTTGTATGAAATAAGTCCATTGTAATTTTTTCAATTACTTATGGCTTTGCAATTCATGGCAACAACCACAAAATGCTGGAGCAGAACTTTCTCCAAGATATGCCAGCTTCCCACTGGCCTTGCAGAGACATTCAGGAAAACAAGTCCCAAACACTCTGATTAAGGGGTGATAAATATAGGTGATTGCCTGGAAAGGGAAGTTTAGCTGCCTTTAAAATTTTCCATGTGACAAACTGAAGGAACAGAGATTGTTTGCATCAGTGAACTTTCAGTCAGGATATTTTTGAACATGATTTTAATGTCCTTCAGGAAGGCTATTAGACTTGCGTTTTGAAATAAATTAATTGACTGGTCAGAAAGTATGAAGAACATTTGAGGCACCTTCTTCTACTTCATCCAGTTACTCTCTGCCATATTGTTCTTGTCAATTTCACCCCAGTTCTTTTTACATGGCCCCCTTTATACATAATACAGAATAACAGAGTTGGAAGGGACCTTCTAGTCCAACAACCTGCTTAGGCAGGAAACCCTATACCATTTCAGACAAATGGTTGTCTGATCTCTTCTTAAAAACTTCCAGTGTTGGAGCATCCACAACTTCTGGAGGCAAGTTGTTCCACTGATTAATTGTTTTAACTGTCAGGAAATTTCTCCTTAGTTCTAGGTTGCTTCTCTTCTTGATTGGATTCCATCTTTTGCTTCTTGTCCTCCCTCTTCTTTGTGGCAACCCCTGAGACATTGGAACACGGCTATTGTGTCACCCAGTCCTTCTTTACATTAAACTGTATACCAGGTGTTAATTGCAAGATGTTGATAAAGTTGAGGTTGCTGTCACATACTTATCCCAAATTGGTATATATTTAAAGGAGATATCAAGGTTGGCAGTGAATGGCCATTGTTCAGCCAACAAGACTAAGCAATTTTCCATAGACTAGGCAAAGTACTGCAATAAAAAGAGATAAAAATATAGTGGTGCAAAAACTCTTCTCAGTAGAGCTAGAAGAAAACCTACAATGCATTCATTGGGCCCAAACCAGCAGAAGTCATCCCTCTTTCCCAGACGTTCTGTGCCGGGGGTGTCAAACGCACATTGTCACAGTGGCATCACATGACGTATTGGGACTTTCCCCTCCTTCGCTAAACCAGCCATGGGTGTGGCCAGCACGTGACACATCCAAGCCATCACCTGGGAGTTTGACAGCCCTGTTCTATGCAACACAGTATTAACACCGTTTTTAAAAAAATACAGATCTAAAAACCAGTAAACCTGTGTTTAAATACAGGCCCATTAAAAGCACAAACCCATGTATTCCGAAGTGTCAGTTGGACATTTTTAGAAAGATACCTCTGTGGAAGCAAGATCTCCAGGATCCGCTCCAGTCCAGATCTAAGTTGGCCATGAAAGGCAATATGCCCCACATCTGGAGAAACCTAAAATGGCCAATGCGAACTGGGCACATCCCACTCTATGTCTGGGTCATCAACCATATTCTTGAGGAATTGCTGTATATCAAGAGTCTTCAAACTTGGCAAGTTTAAGGCTTGTGAACTTCAACTCCCAGAATTAAGAATTGAGCTAACATGATTGGAGGAGGAATTCTGGGAGTTGAAATCCACAAGTCTTAAAGTTTTCAAGTTTGAAGACCCTGCTGTATATCATGTCCAGAGCAAAAAAAAAGGTGTCTGGAAAAGTGGGAAAGCATAATTTTAAACTGGAAATGATACGAAAGCAGCCTAATCAGAATATGTTCTTTAAAAATACATAGGAATCATACTGTAATGCCAAATCCTGTCATTTTTTTAATCTTTAGCAAGGGGATACCCAAGAAGGAATTCTAGATATTGGCTCTGTGCATTATTGGATTTTCCCAGAGGTCTTTAATCTTTTAAGTCAACAGTCACATTTGGAATGTTCAGAATATATTGCAGGGTCTACAACAGTTCTGGCGAGGTGGAGGGTTCTTTCAACACTAAATGACTGTTGCAATGTGTGGGACCAGTCATAAAACATGAAAGGCAGGTAGGACAGGAAATCTGGTGGGCCCTAAGGAAAGAGTGTGTGGACAAACTGGATCCACAGTCATACTATTGAAGTTCCCAAGATTATATGGAGCCATCTTATCTTAATGTATGCACTGAGACTTCAGCAAAGTTGAGGTCTCTCTCTAGTTGTGATTAGCTCTACACAATAGCCAGCGTCTTTGCTTTGCTTTTCCTTTCCGTTTTGGATTATCCTGCATCACTAGCTTACCCCAATGTCCTTCCTGACATTGTCATAAATCAGAGGCCTCCAAACTTGGCAACTTTAAGACTTGTGGACTTCAACTCAGCATAGCTGGCGGAGATATTCTGGGTGTTGAAGTCCACAAGTCTTAAAGGTGCCAAATTTGGAGACCCCTGTCATAAATGAAGGAACATAGCTCTGACACCTCTGTGCTTTCAGAAGAGGAACGGTGCAGCATTTCAGTTGCTGGCCTACACCAGGGGCCACCCTCTGGCCTTTGTTATCTTTGTTATATTGTTTCCCCATTGTGCTTTTATGGGTTTTGCATCCCATTGCCTTGGCTTTCAACATTTTCATACTTGAATGTTTTGATCTCTCGTCCGGTGTACTAAGCGTTAATGATTCTTTCTGTTTCCCTGTATGTGGAATTTATATATTTTGCAGGAGTCTAATATTAATGCGGGCACAAAGTTTGGAGGAGATGGGGTTGGAGGGCCTCATTCCCAAATTGAGAATATGTGCTTCTCTTTGTGCTATTTATGGAGGAAATGTACTGTATAATATATGAGTTCACAATTTTCCAAGCTGGTAAAGATTCATAATCGTTTAAAAGTCCTTATGGGATCCTTATAAACAGGGTTGTGTTGCATTTTCCATATTCATGTGCAAAATTCTACCACCACATTTCTAAGCACATATTTATGCAAACTAAATTATGCATACAATTGCCTACTTCTGCATACATTATTGTTTTCAAGTCTAGATGCTCAGGGGGAAAGGGTGATAGAGAAAAAGGTGAAACTCTTTCTAATTCTGCTTTCATTGGAAAAGAAAATTAATGGGGGAGGGGGAGGAAGAGGAGGAAATAAAAGCAGAAATTTCCAATGCAGGTATGTTGAATTCCATACTGTTTCCATATTGCAGCTCATTCCATCAGTTCAGCATCTCATTCCATCACAGGGACATGCCAGATGTTTAGGGAAGCCTTACAAGCAAAGCTTCAGCCATTGGTCATTCTCATTTTCTAGCAACTGATATTTTGGGGTACACTGCCATTGAATGTGGAAATTTCATTTTACATGGCTGAGACTTTCCACTGATGCACTCCATCTTCACTGAACTAAGGAAGCACAATGTGAAGAACAATTGTCTCAGTTTGCTCTGACTCTGCTGCCACTTAGATCCAAAGGCCAACTGGGAATTCTGGATGTCCAAGTTCACATGCGTCATCCATAGGCCAACTCCTATGGAAAACAGAGACAGCTCTGTTTTTACATCCGGTCATCTTCAGCCTTTAGAGTAAACCTGGCAGTTTGCTTGTACAAGAAGTCCCAGGGTTAAGAATGCCCTATTTCAAGGAAGACCCATAGTTAAGAATGGAGCCTATTGTAGCAAAACTAGAGTTAAATACCCAGTGATTCAAGTTAAATACAGGGTGGTTAAAGTTCATTACACAATATTATTTTACACAGTATTAAAAAAAAAATGTTGTTCTGGCTTATATACACCTTTAACATAAGGACAGGCCTCGGGAATGGAACCTGTCCTTAAATTGGGGCTGCCTGTATACCTGATAAACGCAAGCACCCACTGTTGCTTGCATCTGGTTGCAATTTCTTGGTATCAGTGTGTGAAATGTAGTATCTCTTTATAGGTTTTGAGGCTCAGTCAGGACCTTTCTCCCAATTAGGCAAGTATATTTGTTCCACTTCAGTGATGTGGCCTTTATTCTGGTCTTTTGTTTCTCCAACTTTCTTGTTTGTGCAAAGATCTACATTTAGTCTAAGACAATGTCTGTTCTGCTATAGTGTGTGACCATTCTGAGACAAGGGTGATACTGCAGAATATTCCATGATGGAGGGGCTTTCAAAATCAGGGAGACTTGGAAAATCACAAGGGTTAGTTTGTTGAAGAGAGAACAGGCAACAGGCTCCAATTGATACACAACTTAATTAATATTCCCCCTCATTCATTTCAGTGGTCAAAACATCATGCATGCTTCCTCCATACATTCTACATACATTCCTACATTCTCCTATAATATACTAATAGGTTCCTGAATCCTCTTTTGGTGTAAGGGCCTCCCGGGAAGACAGGATTTAGATCCCTACAGATTTGAGGTTTTTCTACTGATTAGGTCATCTAACTGGGATATTCAAAATAGTAGCCCAGAGTGGAAAGCACCAATCCAAGCACACGGGTAGAGGGCTGTGGAATTCTACAGTGAAAATCCTACACAATTAGGAAGCAAAACAAGCTTCCAATGCAAGCATAGGCAAGGGTATTCCAAGTCTATGAGATGCATTCTGCGAAATGCATCTATTTCATATTTAGTTTTCAGACTGGAAGTTCATGCAGGGCTGGGGAAAATTTGTGATCAGCTGCAACAAGCCAAGAAAAACAATAAAATCTCAAGCCTCAAAAAGTCCGTGGCTTGCCACCAACATCTAATAACTCAAGGTTCTTTTTTGACACGTGACTCCATTTTTAGCCAATGAACATGGCTACAAATGGTGGGCTTTTACTCACTATTGACTCAGAAGGCAGCCCAGAAGGCGTGACTGGGTTATTAAACCAAATTCCATGAACTTGGATTCAGCTATTGCAATAGAGAAATTGAGGCCTGAATATTCTTTTTATTAAACCATATGGAAACTGAGGAATGTTCAATTTCCATTTGGTTCTGAAAGAGTTTTTTGCAAGGCAGGTGATCCCCCCCAAAAAGAAACCATCCTGATTTAAGTTGATTTGCTCATACCTTTCCCTTCCCATCTGTACAGCTATGTAGTCTTCATTGTTTCTTTTGTATAATTACATAGGGGTTTTTTGTTATCACCCAACTGATGGAACAGCTCTGGAAGCAGGGCTAAGTAAGAGAGAAATGATGCAGTTAACCTCCATGTGTGAATATTGTAAAGATCGTAACTGGAAGTTTAATTTGTGTATAATTGCAAATTTTACTTATTGCTTATTCTCCTTCATGCATTCCACTTGGAATGACAACAGTTGATATTAAAAAAATGGTAGCAGGTATGAGTTATCTTGGGTGCATGGGGAACATGTGTGTGTGTGTGTAGGCAAATTGCACTAATTGGCATCGACTGGATATGTATGTTTATTTTACACATTTGTGGCATGATGTCAAAAATTATGTTCCTCTTGTGTTGTGGTATCTTTTCAACTATACAGGTGGGTTGTGCTAGATAGCTACATAAAGTCAGGAAGGCAATTATAGGAGAAAGGTGGCCAGGTGTGTTAAAACCTCTCTTAAGAGCTACTATTTCTCCTTTGCATTTCACTCTGCAAACTGCCTTTCTCTGCCCTCTCATTTTGGGGTATATATCTCAATTCCAGCTCTGAAATGAAATAAGAGCTGTGGTGGCACAGTGGTTAGAGTGCAGTACTGCAGGCTACTTCTGCTGACTGCCGATTGCCAGCAGTTTGACAGTTCGAGTCTCACCAGGCTCAAGGTTGACTCTGCCTTTCATCCTTATGAGGTTGGTAAAATGAGGACCCAGATTGTTGGGGGTAATATGCTGACTCTGTAAACTGCTTAGGTAAGGCAGTAAGGCACTGTGAAGCAGCATATAAGACTAAGTGCCATTGCTATTTAATGGAGCCGCAGCATTACAATTGCTTGGAGTACCAAGTTCTGGCCCACTGGCTGACATTCATAAAATAAATATTCAGTAGCTGCAAATAAGGCAGTTTTATGGGATGATTCTACATAGTTTGAAGCGATAGAGAAATTGCTTTAGGATATGGCTTTTTCATTTCTGACATTCGCTTGGCTCCTCACCATCTGAAGTCTTGCCAGGTCTAAAATATTTATTTGTCTTTCCTGGTGCCACTTAGAAAAAGGTGTTTAAAATATCAGAACAGAATAACAGTCAATATTTTTGAGTTAAGTCTCAACCTTGAGTGAAATGGTGATTTTTGTGTGTGTGCTTTTGTTCATTTTCTCACAAAATGCATGAAAGGCTGGTTTTTGTTTTTGTTTTACTTTACAGAGCCTGATTTAACTTCTATATTTGCAATACAGTATACCCTTGTGTTTGTGACCCCTACTAAAACCATTGGCTGAATATTAGGCTAATGTAGTCCCAGTTTAACCGTGGGACCCATGTTAGAGAGGGTGTATTTGGGATGCATTTTAATCTAGATTCCTGCACTGAGCAAGGGATTGAACTCAGTGGCCTGAATGGCCTTTTCTAAGTCTAATATTCACAGATAGAATCCTACCAGGTTGATTACTATGCATGTTAGCTCCAGGCATGCTAGTTTTCTGATGCTGGAGGATATCCCTTCACATGGTGAATGTCGTACAACATGTGGCCACAGTCTTGGTCTTCCATTTCATTTCAGCTCATCCATTCACTAAGCCTTAGGCTTTTAAGCAGAGCTTTCTCTGAACAGACCACTGTTTCTCAATGTCAACAATTTTAAGGTGTGTGGACTTCAACTCCCAGAATTCCCCAACCAGCATCGCATAGCATAGCATGGCTGGCTGGGGAATTCTGGGAATTGAAATCTACACATCTTAAAAGTTTTCAAGGTTGAAAAACTTGAAAATTTTTCCAACCGTCTTGCTTTTTAAGCCAACTCGGTTTGCCTCTTGGGTGTGCTGCAGAAACATTCAGCAAAAACCTTTTGAGGGGTCTTTTACTGAATGCAGATCCAAATTCTTTCCCTGCATGGCAGCATGCAATGCTTTTTGCAGCAACTGTATGCCTCTACCTACCACTATAGTCACACTGATAACTCGTCCACGCTTTTGTGCATTGCAGTGGCTTGGTTTTCGTTTGACCCCAGCACTGCTCACTCCGACATCATCTTCTCGAATGACAACCTGACAGTTACCTGCAACAGCTATGATGACCGGGTTGTGTTGGGAAAAACTGGCTTCTCCAAGGGGCTCCACTACTGGGAGTTATCCATCGATCGCTATGACAACCACCCGGATCCAGCTTTTGGAGTTGCCCGAATGGATGTTCTCAAGGATGTCATGCTAGGGAAAGATGACAAGGCTTGGGCCATGTATGTAGACAATAACCGAAGCTGGTTCATGCATAACAACTCACATACCAACAGGTACCTGCCTCCAAATTGGTCCACTGTTGTTCTTGAAATCTTTTTAATTAAAATATCTGGGAAGGAGGGACTAAATTGTCTTCATAAAAAGCATCCAACAGGAGAGTACATCATCAGACTAAATCATTTTAACCAGACTGAAGTTAACAGCTTTACAGAATCAGAGGGAACTCTGTTTCCTAAACCACTTGTTCCCTCCAGAACTGGGACATTCAAATTGGCATTTATAACATCACCATTTGTTACCTATAGTGGAAATGTTTCGGATCCTTAGAAAGCATGCCAGAAATTCCCCATTCTGAGGTAGAGGACAGAAGAGGAAAGTAGTTTTCAGTTCAAGGATTTTTTAAAGGAAGCCAATCTGGGAGATCCAGAATCCATTCCATGTGAAAAGACCTTAACCGGTCTTCCACCTTGGCCATGAATTTATGCTCAGCCTGTTTTTATTTTCTTGAGCCCAAACTCCACTTGCAATAAAAATGCAACAAAGCACATCTTTCAATAAAAAAAAATTAGGCACTTAGCCAAGCATAAGCTTGCTGGAATAAAATTGTCTTTCCTTCTCTGATGAAAGATCGTTAGATTGGGGGCAACCTAAACTCTGTGAGATAAATATTCTTCAACAACTAAGAATGTTTTATCTCCACCACCACCACCACCCCGGTCCTCTTCCATATTTCTGCCTTGGTGGGTAGATTGTGCCAGGTGATTTTGTAAGTGGGTATATAGATCTTAAATATAAATTCCAGCCAGAATGATCTTCAGCTGATTTAGAGCTTTAAGTATAATCATTAAAATCCTGAATTCAGCCCAAAGCAATGTATAATAAATCCCAACTAATATTTTATATTCTGGACCAAAAAGAACCTAAAGACTCTTCAAAAACAGGCCTGGGTGGAGGCCATTGTAGACATACTATTTTGATGTAATTAAGGCATACCATAATCAATTCTAACTTGCTCAGGTAGCCACTAGAAGTTCCCAGAACAAGCCAGTGCTGAATCCTGTTCTTGATTCTTCAGCCTATTTACAGTGCAGTCACTAGACCAGAAACCCTGGGTTGTCCACTGAGCATCTAAGTAGATGGCATGGCTCTTTATGGAGAATGTATGTGTTCCTCTGTTAGTGGAACACATACATTCTCCACAAACAGCTTTTCTATCTAAAAGACCAACTTGGATGCCCTTGCAGGACGATTCCTCAAATGTCAACATGCAGCAGTAGTCAAGATCATTGAATTAGGATGGGGAAAGTAGGTTTAAATCTTAATTGAACCATAAATCTCACTGAAAAACTAGAGGCAGTCATTACCTCTAAGTCTGACTTGCTTCTCAGAACTGTTGTGAAAAACAATGTATAGGTATCCATCTAACCCACCTTTAAGTTGGAAGAGGAGAAGTGTAAATTAAATAGATGCTAACTGGCATTTCTTTTCAACAGGACTGAAGGAGGTATCACCAAGGGTGCCACTGTAGGTATCTTGCTTGATTTGACCAGGAGGACCTTGACGTTCTCCATCAATGAAGACCAGCAAGGACCAGTGGCCTTTGAGAATATGGAGGGTATATTCTTTCCTGCTGTCAGTCTCAACCGGAATGTGCAAGTAAGGATGGGATGAGATCTGGCTGATTGAAAAATGCCAGTTGGAAGTTGTGTCTTGGTATGTGCAGTGGCAATGGGGGTAGACAGCAGCTATATGGATGGCAGGAATAAAATGTAGGGCTGAGGTGGCAAAAACTAGAGTGAAGCAAAAGTCATGGAATAATCTTCCTCAAAGTGACCACCTTCAACATGTGTAAACTTCCATTCCCAGAACTGGGCAATAACTACATTGGCTGAAATTTTCAAGAGTAACTCCATATTACTAGAACACACAGTCTGGGGAAGGCTGGCCTAAGCCATAGGTCCAGCAGTGTTGTTTATGATTGTCACTTCCTTTTGGCCATGTTGGCTGAGAGTGAGGGAGGTAGAGCTCAACAATCAGTTTACTATCCCTGCCTATAATATGCCAAGACAGCTCCAAATTTAAAGGAGACAGTATTCTCTGGTTCTCTTCCCCAGGGTGACAAGGCATGCAAGAATGGATAGTGGTGAGTTTATTATGAACA
Source organism: Pseudonaja textilis (assembly GCF_049901715.1). Taxonomy (NCBI): domain Eukaryota; kingdom Metazoa; phylum Chordata; class Lepidosauria; order Squamata; family Elapidae; genus Pseudonaja; species Pseudonaja textilis. Next base: position 309,982,503 of record NC_141990.1, read on the forward strand.
GTGCTACCAACTGCATCTACCTGATACTCTTCCACAGTATATCTTTATTGCAAGCCACCTAATATCACATAAAAGTGAGACGGGGGGCTATACATTGAGTGAGGATTTAAATAATTAAATAATTATCTGAGGGGCATTATATTAGGGGCAATTTAGAAAACTGAATTGACGTAATATCTGTCTGCCTGGTGGCCAAAGACTTAAGCTAAAAAAGTTAAATTTTGGAAACTAGAAAAGAACATGTATAGCTCAGGATTGAACCATGGGTTCTTGGTGCTCCTTGAACTTGTTGACATTTGCTTGTCAACATTTCATTACCCAACTAGGTGAAATGTCAGCAAGAAAATAACCAAGTTCAGAAAACACCAAGAAATCTAAATATTGGAAATTGGAAGACAAATTTCAGTTGTGGGATTTATTGACAACGCTGAACTCTAAGTCTGTGTAATCTGATGCTCAGAATCAATTTTTCTATCTTTTAGAGTTGCGGCCAAAAATGTTCTAAGTTAGAAAAATAACATTAGTAAAGGGAGGAGATCACCTTAACTTTGCTTTTTGGCAGTCATCATTCATTTTGCAGGAAAGGGTAATTGTATGTGGGAATGTCCTTCAGAGACAGGGTCTTATAAATGAAATCTGAGTCCAAAGGAGGACAGGTGGCATAACAGTCTCAGAAAGGATCCTTTCTCGTTCTCATGGAAGTAAATGTGAGTGGGGCAGAGATACACTTTCAGACTTACAAGATTCTGTTAATGTAACCTTACAATAAAGTTAGAGCTAATACTCCTGGTTGTGCTTCTTGTCTGGACTACTTTATAAGGATAACATTAATTTTGCAAGTCTGAAAATACCTCTCCCATCCTTCACTTTTACTCTCCTGAAAACTAGAGAGGGTCCTTTCTGGGACACTTTTGCCACTTCTCCTTTGGACTAAATTTTATCAGACCATTGTGTTGGCTGCAGCTGTTCCTCCTGTCTCCCATCGTCATTCCCACATACCTTTACACAAAAACACTTACCAACCATGAAGAGGAAGCCATTGATTTTTTTTCCACACTGGTCTTGGAAGCCATTAAATCTTGTAGATCATTAAACTTCGATGGAGCATTCTGAGGATGGGAAGGAAGAATGAGAAAATGAAACTCCCAATGGATTAATTTATTTTCATTTATTAAGATTATTTACATAGATTATTATTCTTATAAATTCTTCTCGGAACAATGCTTTTGCAACTCTCCCACCCAAATTCAACTCAAAACAGTGTTCTGTGATAATATAGGTCAGGAACTGTGGTGGCTTTCAAAAATATTTCCTACCAGTTTGGAAAGACACAGGGCTCAGGGATCTGTGTCAACACTGGTGAGATGTGCTATTTTTTAGCTCAGCTGAGGCACGAATCAGCTGAGCTAAAAAGCAAGGGAATATAGGAGAGGTAAGAGTGAGGGTGGGTGGGCCAGAGGTGGTATTTGCTGGTTTTCCAAACCAGTCAAAATTTCCACTACTGGTATACCAGAACCGGTCCAAACCAGCTGAATACCACCTCCAGTCAGGAAGCTTGGAGGAGTAGGGTGGAAGAGAGCATGGAGCTCCATGCTACAAATGTTAAGTTTACTCTGGACCAAAACAGCCTCCAACCCTACAAATCCCATCTCTTTTTCCATTTTATTCCTTAGGGCACCATTCAGTTTAAGATTACTTTTTGCTTTTCTGTAGGATTAAAAAAAACTCTCTGCAGTTGTAACTATGCATAATCCAGTAAAGGACTCACTTTAAAAATAGGATCTTGGTCTAGCCAAAGTTGGGAAGGATAAGAAAAATTTAAGCATTTGTTTAGCTTCACAATCCCTGGGGAATTAAAGTGTTTTAGTTGTTTACATTTTGGTGTACAATTTAATATCTTCCCATTTAGCTATTATTCTTGTACCAAATCATTATCAATTTGTTGTATATTTGGGAGAATAGGTGTGTTTTTATGGATTTGTACATTGAGAGTTGGTTCTACGACTATGGAAAAGCAAAATCTAGCTGATCAAAAGTTGATCTAAAATGCTATCCAGGTTGCACACTGTCCAATCCGTCCTTGGTTTCAGGTAACACTTCACACTGGCCTGCCGGTTCCAGACTTCTACAATGCACGGGGATCCCTGCAGTAGAGCCGCCCTCATGCCTTTTTCTCAGGACACATCAAGAGAGCTGCACTGACCTTCTTCAAGAATTGACCTCACAGGAGCAAGAAGGAGAATATCTGGTCATCTGGCAACTCCAGAGCAGCAAAAACCATTTTTTTAAAAAAACAAAAAAAGCAGAGGGGCAGAAACTAAAGAAAATTAAGGACAGCCAGACTGTGTACCTCAATAAGGTGCAGCGATTGACCTCCCCACACCCACCCCTTAGTTTCTCTAACCCCACATGCTGCGCGTGAGTTAGCTTTGCTATTTTTGCTTTTGGGTTGATCACAAAATTCCCGAACAATCTGAGGTGTAACTCTTATTTCCAGTTTGGTTTTATTCCTTGCTAAAGGGTTTTTCCTTGTCCTTGAATGCAAATCAGATGTCATGACATAGCAGATGTGATTGAACCACTTTGACTCCCAGAGAAGAGATGGTTATATTCATATTGCTGTAGATTAAGTTCAAAAATGGCATGCCAAACATTTCTGCGAGCTGATGGCTTGCAAGAATTGCTTTCTCTGAGTCCATCTAACTTTATCTCCACCTTCTCCTCCTTTGCAGTCTTTCTCAATGAAGAGTATCATCAGAAAGTATTGGACTTGGATAGCCATGTAGTTGGTGTTTGTAAGGACAAATGATAATAATAATAATACCACAATGGAAGCTCCACCCTTGCTGTATTTGCATGCAATGTTGTGATGCAGGTATGAAAGAGTGGAGTTTATATTGTGACCCCACAGCACATATCTTGTATTGGCACCATCCTGGCTACTTATGGAAGTCTACGTGTGTCTCCAAATATCACAAAATCCTTCGGAGATCATCGCATAAGCAGATGTCATCAAATATAGTAGCCACAGGATCCCAGAATTAAATAAGAAATTGATTTTTTTAAAATGGCCCAAATCTCACAAGATTGCCAAATCTCATGAGACTAATTTGGAGCAGGATTGCCCAAATTTATGGGGCTCTTTTACATTTTTATTGTCTCCTTTAAAAAATAACTCTATATTGGTACTCATGACAGGGATGCCTTGTGTCTTCTTATGGACTATCACTACTCCTGAGATTAAAGATTGAGAATCTATATACAAAGCCATGCAGAATTAATAGTTTTTAAAAGTCAGTGTTTTATTTTTCCAATGAAAGCAAACAGAAAGATGATCATACAATTTCCACAGAAATGGTAGGCAAGCACTTGTGCTGGAACAAAGAGAGCTCACAACTTCCATACATTTACTAAAGGAATTCATTCTTCATTTTTAATTCACGGACCACTTTTTCAATCAGAACAATAGCCACTGCAGATCATCATCAATGCAGAAAATGGGAAACTAACAGTTTTATTTTTTGAACAACAGCAGGAACCTCTAGGGTACATGCACTGAGGCTGCCATGTTTGTTCCTTAGGATAGCAACAACAATAGCAAGAACATTAGAGTTACATCAGATTTTCCTCTTGGATCTCAAGCTAGCTTCCTTAGGAATTCTTCCCTCGCTTTATTTCCCACAAATCATAAAAGACAGGTTGAGCTGGGTAAGTGGAAGATAAATGCAAAGTTGGCTGAAACCATTATTGGTTTACCCTGTCGACCTTCTGAGATGGGAACTCTATCAGATACTCTTGATTCTCTTTTGTTCAAATAATCTAGTGCAGATTTTTTAATTTTAACTTCCAGTCTTGAGAGTGAAATCAAAGGGAATCTAAACAATGTAGGATTCTTAGTTTGTACCAGTTTTGTCATATGAAATAGGTCCAAAGCCAGAGTTTCCTATATCATCATCATCATCACCACCACCACCACCACCACAAAGTAATGGAGACAAATGCAATAAACCCAAGCTATGTTGCAGAATCAACATCCTGCTAGAGAAAACAAGTGGGTGTCATTCACAGATAGCCATTATCTTCTGCCAAACCATCCGAGATGGTTCTACCTCTCTGTGCCAAGCTAACAGGCAAAACAGATGATTCAGATAAGTTCATCTTATGATTATTGTATCTGAAGAGCCCTATTGAGCCATCAGCCTAACCAAGACCAAATGTTGCCAATCTGCTGTGCTCCATGACAGTTGGGAAAAATGCGGCCACATGCGGAAACCATCAGTTTGGAGAACCCTGTCCATAACTCAGACTCCTGAAGAGGCAGCTGGGATTCTGGATGCTGACTCCTGCTTCGGACTCCTGGGTGGTTTGCAAAGCAACCAACTTGACTTATGGCTTCCTACAGATGTCACTTACTTACCACTTTGGGAAAATACAAGGCAACCATTTTGCTATTGTTATGGTTCTTAAAGGAAATTTCCCTGGTCGTATCAACACAGAGCATTATTTCTTGACAATATTTCTAAATAAACTATGGGGACGGGGGAAGTATCTCTTGAGGTGTTTTTTTCTGTTTCTGTAAGCAAACTATTATATGGGTATGACTTTCTCTTGATTGTACACTGGCACTTATCACATGTCTTTTCTCCCAGACATAAATGTGAACAGTTTGTTAGCCATTTTAGGTACCAGCATTTTTCATAGCTAATAGTGAAAGTGTTGCATCTATAAAGAAAAAAGAAAAAAGAGGGCATCTGTATCAGACTGAGGACGTGTTTGTGGCTAATGTAGGGAAAAGCAAAGATGCCCCCTCTGTGTGTTTTCTTTTCAAGAAATGAACTCTGTCATGGTAACATTTCAAGATTTCTAGCTGTGAAACTAGGCCAATTCAGGCTGGGTCATCAAAAGATGCTCCGTGACTTTGTTAATATTCTCTTTTATCTTGATCATTGCTTTATTTCCCTATCCTGGCATTGTTAACATTTTGCAATTGTAATGCTGCAATCCTATATTTCTGCTGGGTTAGAATGAATGGTTTTGCAGTGGCCTATCATTCCAGAAGACCTACCATTATGTCCGGCTACAGTGCAAAATGGGAGAAGTAGTGGTGCACAATGTAAGGGGATATTGGTGCACATTTAATTTATTAGCATGAAAAATTAGTTATGGCCTAGGTTGTATGTACAACTGTTGTACATACAGTTGTATGTATTCTGTGGAACTTTGCTACTTTCTGTGGAAGATCTAGAGGCTTTCTTGGCAATGCCATAAGATAGTTTCTTATAAGTTTACATCCAGCAATGAAAAAAGGTAGCAAAGCAGTAAGTGAATATCAGATAGTAGAAATTGGGAGAGCTTGGAAACAGCTAAGATGCTGTTCCAGCAGGAGACAAAGTGAGCCCTAGTGTTTTGAATGGTCCAGACCTGAATTCTCCTGACGCCCCTCAACTTGGAGAGAAGGATCTGAAAAGAGAGGGCCTTTTTGAAACTGAGTAGTTTCCTGGCAGTTAGAAATAGTTAAAATTGTATGGCTTGGTCTAGCTCAAAAAGAGATTGTGCTGCCCATGTAGGCTGTGAGTTTTCGAGATTGTGGTGGACGGTCATTCGCAGGTTGGGACTTCCACTGCTTCTAATCTACATGAATGCATGTGGCCCCTTGGGGGGATTCAGATTGGTGCTATTTGAGAGGAAGTCACCTCTGAAAGTTATGCTTATCACTCTCTGCCAATGGATCTTGCTCCCCACTTGAAGGTGACCGATTATTTAGGCTAGTTATGTACATAATACATTTTCCACATTCGTTTGTTGCTGTCATTGTATTTTTTTTCCCCTCCAACCACAGATAGCATGCTGGTCTCCATAGTGTTTGCTTTCAATTTAATGCTCTCTCTCTTTCCCCCCTCTCTCTCCCTCTCCCTCCCTCCTTCTCTCTCTCTCACACACACACCAAAGCAAGAAAAAAAAACAATAGTTGCGTTTGACAATGGCAATAGGTTTTTTTTCTTTACCACTGTATCATATCATTAAATTATTAATGATTTCTTCATTATTTTAATGAGGAGTGGAGATAAGCCAAGAAGAAAAAGATCATGTGTAGCAACGTGACCACCCAAAAAATAAAATAAAATAAACACTCTGAAACAAAACAAGAAAAGACATGTCTGTAAATAGGTTGCTGGTTCCCACCAAGGATTCCTTCCCTGTAGAATTCACCTTTCTCTGTGGTGATGGTACTCTTGATTTCTTTGCCTTGTTTATGTTTACCTAATTTATTCAATGGGTGCTATTTTGCATTCATATTGTTAATTTTCTTTGCTGCAAAGGAGTCAGGTTCCAAGATGATACATATCTCCTCATGGTTTTACATTTCTAAAGAGGCTTGGTGGCTGGGCCACTACAGCCCTGTTTTCCACAGACATCTGTTCTGCTTCCTTACAATGTTCTTGATGCTTAGAATAGATTCCTAGTGATGCATAACATGTCATTGGCAATTGTTAGCTCTAAACAGCTGCCTTCCAGGCCCACCGGGGTCCTATGTATTGTTCTAATAAAAAGAATAGGTGGAGAACTACAATTTTCTGCTGCATTTTGGATGTATATTTGAGGAAGTGTGTGTGTGTGTGTGTGTGTGTGTGTCTGTGTGTCTGTGTTCAAATTTGAACCAGAAAGCTATAATATCAGCAGTAGCCACAGGGGTTAAAAAGTCAAGGCAGTGGCCACAACTGCACAGCCCTTCTTCCTTTTGTACACAGCAGAAAGAGGCGGAGACTAGAATATATATATTTATTAATAGATACTGGTATGAGTAGACATAATATATTACTAGAATAATTTGTTTTCTTAAGTTTTCGCGGGTACTTACATGTATGGTATTCAGCTTTGTTCGGGTATTTTCCCACGTCATTATAGTTGTGCTTTTAAAGTTGTAGCAACGTTTCGGCAGAATCTCATCTGCCATCAACAGGCTTCTGTATTGTGTTCGTCTGTGAGTCAGACTTTCACAGCCATTTCTGTGTTAAATTTGGTGCTAGCCTATGCTGTGCCAGAATGGTTTTTTCTTCATCCCAGTGGTGGGATTCAAAAATATTTTACTACCAGTTCTGTGGGCGTAGCTTGGTGGGTGTGGCAGGGGAAGGATACTGTAAAATCCCCATTCCCTCCCCACCCCACTAACCTGCTTTCCAGCTCCATTCTCCTGTGCAGGGCAACAAAAGACCCAGCCGATCAGCTGGGACTTGGGAGGCAGAGAATAGATGGGGGTGGGGTCAGTTACAAATGGTATTTGCCGGTTCTCCAAACTACTCAAAAGTTCCGCTACCGGTTCTCCAGAACTGGTCAAAACATGCTGAATACCACCTCTGCCTGGTGCCCTTGGTGGATCTCCTTCATCTGCTCCAACAATTGCCACAAAATGGTAATGTTAATGTTGCAGAAAAGAGAAATTTAATTAAATTCCCATCATGTCTACCAGTGGTGGGATTCAATTTTTTTTTACTACCAGTTCTGTGGGCGTGGCTTGTTGGGCGAGGCAGGGGAAGCATACAGTAAAATCTCCAGTTAGAGGTGGTATTTGCCAGTTTTTCAAACTACTCAAAATTTCCGCTACCCGTTCTCCAGAACTGGTCAGAACCTGCTGAATACCACCTCTGATGTCTACCCATACCAGTATCTCCTTGTTTCTCTCATGCATGACCTCCTGACCTCCTGTGATGACTACAGTTTCCTGGTCATTCTTAATGTATGAATATTGGGGCAAAATATGAGCTTGAGTGTGCATTTGTGAGAACATATTTGACAGAAGTCTTCACAATCCCAGGTACTTTCTCACCAAACTGAGAAATCCCCTTTCTCTTTGGGAAAATAGCAGAAATATCAAGCTGCCCACGGATTTCCGTCCTCAGAATCTCTCAGCTCATGAATAACATCTCAGAAAATAGTCTAATTACCTGCAATAGGGTCTGAAAGAAGAATGCTCATTTTATAAATCCAATATATAATGTAATTTTTTTTTTAAAAAAATTAAACAACCAGGAAAATATCACAAAGAGCAAACTGGATGTCTCTTGCAAAACACCTCTCTGCTTATACTGTACTGGGCATATTTCCAAGGCCTAAGAGGAGAGGAGAGAACAACTTCTATAAATTGTGGATGGATGCTTTTGTGTGGATGTGTGGTGTCCAGTTAGCATATTGGTGATTTTTCTGGACAAGTCCCTGCAGTTTTCTTTGCAAGATTTCACAAGTGGTTTGTCCATACCTGTTTCCTAGGGCTGAGAGAAACTGATTGGCCCAAGATCACTCAGTTGGCTTTGTGCCTAAGGCGGGATCAGAACTTATGGCTTCCCTGTTTCTAGCCTGAAGCCTTAACCACTATGCCAAACTGGTTCTCCCCATACATATTTTAGCTCAGGGCTGTCCAATCTTAGCACCTTTAAGACTTGTGGACTTCAACTCCCAGAATTCCTCAGCTAGCAATGCTTCTGAATTCTGGGAGTTGAAGTCCACAAGTCTTAAATTTGCCAAGGTTGGAGACCCCTGCTTTAGCTGATGTGTATTTTAAGTTTTATCAAAACTTCATAATGTCAGAATATTTTCTTGAATTGGTAAACGTAAAAATGAATAGGAAATAATATTTGGAGGCATTAATTGGCAATATTCAGTCTCACTCATGCCAGGGGTTAGCATGAACTCAAGTGTTCTTCAGTACAATGAAATGCAGGCTCAGAGGAAATCTATAGGCCAGTTCATTTCACCCTGCCCCCTTGTCTGTTCCTTTCCACATGATGGCAGTGTAACCATGCCTTATTTATTATTTATCTATATGGGTGGTATTCTGTAAAGAAAATATTTTCTTCCAAAGCTTTATACTAGTTTTACTGCATTCCAAATAGAGCCTGGGTTCACATTATCATTCAAAACCATGGTTTACTTAGCTAGTATAGTTTCAGTGCTCAATATAATCAATATTCCTCAAAAATAGTCACATTCCGTGATTTTGGAAATATAATGCAGAACAGTATTCTCATGTTTAACTTCAGAACATTTACTTATGGAGTTAACAATTCCTTGATCATATAGGTAGTCCTCAAATTATGACACCAGTTGGGACCAGAACTTCCTTCCTAAGCGATGCAGTTATTAAGTGAGTCGTGCCTGATTTTACCATTTTTGTTGCAGTTGTTAAGAGAATCACATAGTTATTAAGTGAATCCAGCTTCTCCCATTGACTTTGATTGTCAGAAGCTCCTGGGAGGCTGGCAAATGGTGATCATGTGACACCAGGACACTGAAATCATTGCAAATACAGGCCGGTTGCCAAGTAGCCACATTTTGTCCCTCCATGCTGGCTCAGGAATTCTGGGAGTTGAAGTCCATAGGTTGTAAAAGTGCCATAGCTGCCTAACCCAGCTCCAAAGTAAGTGCTGGAGTGAATTTTTGTTCAACTTCCCAGGGTTCTGCTCCCCATATTTTGTTTTTTTTTCTTTTGTCTTATCAATGTTTTTATTAAATATAGAAAGAGCAAAATTTTCAATGTCTATATAAACAGTGTGTTGTTTTCTGATGGCATCCATTCAGGTACGAAGCAGGTCAGATCCAGTTTATTTCCAGCCTTCACAAGGTCAGACGGATGATGCTATCTGGCAAGTCTACTCACATTCTTCTCAGCAGGTTTTGCTCTGGCAATTAATTAAACATTATGTTTAATCTCATAATGAGATAACTAACTGTTACTACATTCTTTTATTACTTATACAACCAATAATTATTAACATTTCCAAATGATAAAAAAACAGTATCTCGTAACACTTTAAAGAACAGCAAAAAAAAAAAAACCCAGATGTGTCTACAAAAGTTTTTCCCCTTGGTTTAATGACTCTTCAGACTTTGTTACATAATGTACTTGGCCATTCTGGTTACATTTAACTGCAACTAAATTTTCATTGTCCCTTTCTTCTGCTTCGCCTGGCTCCTATATAGATACACATTATCCCTTCATTAAACCCCACAAATCAGTTCTATGCTCAACTACGCCTTTATTCCCAGAAGAAATGCATGAAATGAAATGGTCCTAAATCTTTGCTTTCCAGTTGCTTCTCTGACTACATTTTCTGCATTTTGGTGTCAGAGAGAAAAGACAAAAAGGATAGGGGCATATCATGAATTTTACGATGAGCATGACTGTCATGCCAGACATTTATAGTTCTTTAAAAAGTTATCAGAGAGATGCTATCATCCTAGTAAAGCCTATAGGCGGTCTTGTAAATAAATAAAAGTTAGTGTTTTGCAACATTCCAGTTCTCTCTCTCTCTTTTGTTTTAGTTTTAGTTTAGTTAAGTTTTAATGGCTTATTTTAAGGTCCTCGGGTCAGGAAGCCCGGTAGGCAGGAATCTATGAGGACTCTGTGCCCATGGCCAGCTTACTGTCAAGTCCCACAGTCTTTCTTTAAAAAAGAGGACACAAAAAGCATAACCCACAAGCCACACGTGCTTTCTTGCATTGCTTTTGTGGCCTCCAGAGTGTGTATGTTTACTTTGGGGGAGGGTTTGAAGGATCCTAACCCTAGCCAATTTTACAGTGTAGGCTTGCTGGATGTGCCAGGCAGATCTTAATTCAGTCCTCTGGTCAACAGATGTTGAAAATCCTTGCCTAAAGGATTCCTATGGAGGTGAACTACTCTACGGTAGACACAGGTAGTCCTCAACTTACAATCACAATTGGGCCCAAAATTTATGTTGCTACTTGATAAATCAGTTTTGCCTCATTTTATGGCCAGGGGGGATGATGCAATGGTCATGAGTGTGAAAAATGATCACCAGACACTTTTTTTCAGTGCCCTTGTAAATTCACATAGTCACTAAGCAAACTGATGTATGTAGAGGACTACCTGTGTAGTTTTTGCCACCCGTTGAAATTCTTCTTGAACTTCTTGGTGGTAAGTTAAGACCCAAGGCCCCTGAGCCGGTCTACCTTGATGACCCAAAGGTGGATTCCCCCCCCACTCAAATCTGACTGGATGGTGAGAATCCAGTCAGAACTGAAGAAGCTTCTTGGATGAGAAGCGAAAGGCCTTCAGAGAAAAACCAGAAAGTCCAGTTGCCCCTTGAGAAAAAGCACCTTTGGGACAACCGCGACCTGGATGACTGAGAATCTCCATAGACTTGGGGGTTCCTCCCTTTTCTCACATAGACTTGAGGGTTCCTCCCTTTTCTCACAACCTTCCTTTGCCCTTGAGGGAAAAAAAAAATCGCTCTGAAGTACACCTCGCCAGCAGGGCTCGCTCCTCGTCCTCCTATTACCCAAGGTTACATTTGCTCCCTCGTACGCCTTTTCCGCTATCTCCCGCTGCTCTTCCTACCGAACATGGCAAGATCCTGCCAGCCTTTCCAGTTCGGGCAAACTCAGTGCCTCCAAACGGGCCCGGAGCCCAGCTTTGGAGCCAAGAGAAACACAGGCGGCTGGGCCCTCATCGGGCAGGTTGAATCCACGCCCTTCAAGGCACCGAAGCCGTCTTCCGCTTTCCTTCACCAGCAGCCCAGCTCGCCGCTCCATTCCACCCGCTTCCTTTCCTTTCCTCACCCCACCCCACCCCTCCGCCCCGCGGGCAAGAAAAACTTCCCCATCCAACGATGAGGAGGCGGTGCCAGCCTCCGGACAGGCGTGGAACCCGACAAATGAGCTATAAAAAAGAGGGCTTGGGTCTGCCCCTTTCCTGGAAGGAAACTACTTCGGCTCACTCGAGCGCCAAGAGAGGAGGAGGTGGAGGAGGAAGAAGAAGAAAAAGACCCCTGATCTTAGGATCGAGAGCAGGTAGAGTGGGTGAGTCTGCTCTTTTACGCCGATCGGGCTCTGTGTTTGCCTTGCGTGGACTTTTTGTCTTGCGTGGACGAGGCGCAGGCAGGGTGGACCTGAGGACACGCCCTGTGGCTTCTGGAAGGCGGAAGGGCTTCGGAGTAGTTACCTACCCCGTAGGTCCTACCGGGAGCGCCGGAGGAAAGCGCTGCTCGATCTCTCTTGCGAAGTGCAGGGGGAAGCCAGGGAAGAAGGGCCCCCTTCTCGCCCCGTAAATGTAAGAGGAAGGGTGGCTCTGCCCCCTTTCTACACTGCCGCCTCCTCCGGGTGGAAGTCTGCGGGTAAGAAAGTCGCTGCGCAAAAGTGACAGGTAAGTAACCACTGTGCAACGCCCACACAGCTCTGCGGAAAGAAAGTGACCACGCTCTTTCGCAATAGAGAGAGTTGGAAGGGACCTTGTAGGTCATCTAGTCCAACCCCCCCCCCCATAAAAACAGGAGACCCTGCACCATTTCTGACAAATGGCAGACCGACAGAAACTAGTCCTCAATGTGTTTGCTTTTGTCTTGGATCAAAAGGTGTGAACCAATTGTGTGGTGCTTTTCCAACCAGATTTGGTGGTTTAGCTTGAGCATATTCACCAGGTTCTGCCCTATATAGCAGGCCATGATGAAATAAATTATGGCTTAGTGGCATTTCAGACTTCTGTTACAGTATTGTTCTAAGATTGGGGAGAACTGATGTTTTTGCCCACCTGCCCACCCAGGCTCTTACCTGATCTTTATTTCCTGGTTGTTCAACTTCAGCTGCCGAATGAGCCACAGCTGCAGTTAAAAACAAGAAAAGAGGGCTGTTTCAAAGGCTGCTTCTCTGCAGGCAGCATGCTAATGATTTATGATGATTTACAGGCACATGCAAGTTCAACAACATAACGCTTGAGCAGGGGGTTGGACTAGATGACCTACAAGGTCCCTTCCAACTCTGATTATTACTAGCTGTGTTGTGTTGTTGAACTTTCATATGTCACACTAAGAAAGTGTTAACAAGTGGTACTTGTAATCTGCCACCTGTGTTTAACTTGCACTGGCATAATCACTTTGTCTTCCCCTCCCTCACTTTAATGTATATATTTTCCATCAGTTTAGCCCTTCTATGCTTCTGGTGAAATGTGATGCAGCTGACAAAATCTTATGCCTTTTAACAAAATGTGTTAATCTGAGAAGGTTCCTTTCCAGATTTCAATTTTCCTCCTGATTATTGGCAACCACAGACTAACACAGATCTCTTCCTAGTAAATTACACCCAGCTTAACATTTTAGTTGATGTATTGGCTCTCCCTATGTAAGCTGTCCATTGGGTTAACACCAGAAAATGAAGAAATCAGGCCTTTTCTCTGATCCCTCTCTGTAAGCAACAAACAAACATTTATCCTGCTATTTCAACTTCTCCCCAACTTGTTGTCTATCAGATATTCTGGTAACTTCCACCAACTGCCAATATGATGTTGCTGGCTTGGTGCATACCAGGAGTTGCAGTCTGGACAGCATTTATAGTCTCTTCCTTGCCCTTCCCTCTGACATTACTCAATTTTTTTTTCCTCCAAAATGGACAACTTGCTTCCAGACTGTACTAACTAAAGCTGTAACCAAGAACTCCCATAACGTTGTTCCTCATAAGAAAAAAGAGCCTCTGAAATCCGTGTCCCGAACTGCTCATCTTGTGTGTGTGTGTGTTCAGGATTATCTCTGTTTTGGAGGAAATACCTTTTTGGGTGGATGTTTTCTCCTTTTTGGCCTCTCTTGCACTCTTGGAACAGAGTCAGCATTCAGATGTGGCAAGTTTCTTTGGAGGCATTTCTTTAAACCTGGTTTCATTTGCATTTCTAATATAATATGAAGAATTAGATAATCTGAGTTGGACCCAGCTCGATGCATTTGACTTTGGCTGTGGATTTCTCTTTCTCTCCGCCCCACTCTCTCTCTCACACACACAGACACACCTATCTCTTTGGAGAGAGGCTGTGATTCAGCTTTGGAGGCCTGCTTAAAGCTGGACACTCTCAGCATTAAACTCCTCCCTTTGAGCATAACCTAGTCCCAAAGAGAGGAGAGAATCTGGCTGCAGGACCCAGAGGTCAGTGCTCTGTTAGTCCTGAAAGCAGACCAGATTAAAATCTTTCTGTTCTGTTTCTCCAGATCACAGTCTTGGCAACCATGTCTCGGCCCCTCACCGACCAGGAGAAGCGTAAACAGATCAGCATTCGTGGCATTGTTGGAGTGGAGAATGTGGCTGAGCTGAAAAAGGGCTTTAACCGACACCTACATTTTACCCTTGTTAAGGATCGCAATGTGGCCACTCCTCGGGACTACTACTTTGCCCTGGCCCACACTGTACGGGATCACCTGGTGGGCAGGTGGATCCGCACCCAGCAATACTACTACGAAAAGGACCCCAAGGTAAGATGCATAAAGTGGGAGAGATTGGGAAGCTAAAAATTGATTGGTTAGCATAAATGGTCAAGCATTTTATGCAAGTTTTCATTCAGCATGGAACATGTTCTATGGGACTCTGAGGTGACACACTCAAACATGTTCTGTAAATGACAGTTGTCTCTGTTGACATTTAGAAGGACGAAGAACCTTGACCCAAATCAATAAAATGAGATTTTTAAAAGAGAGTTGAAGGGTAAGTAAGCATTTTCCTTCTCAAGTTTTGGGAAAGGAAAAAAAAAAGAGTTCTTCATACAAGACAGAATCAATATATCAGTCATGTTTCAAATATCCGATATCCACAAAATTAGAAGATTTTTTAAAAGGTATTAGCCTGTGGTCTCCTCAGTGTGGTAGGTTTACAATTGAAAATGGCTTACAGCTTTGTCCCTATTGGCCAGGAATTCTGGGAATTGTAGTCTCATCTCAACTGGGATTAGAGTGTAACTGCAGAGGCTGGTAAGTAGAAAAAGACACATATTCAGAGACAGTATATGTTTGAATGGCTTTTCTTTTTTTAGCAATGTCTTGTAAACTTCTTAGAAATACCTATCTGGCTAGTGCAAGTACCTGTTTTATTTATTTATTTGTTTGCTTGCTTGCTTGCTTGTTTAATTAGATGAACTCAATCTGATTAAATGAGATCCCCATGTAGATAGAAATCCCTTATCTAAATGATCAGAGGAATTCATCATTCAATAACATGTGTTATTATGTTGTATTTTAAAAAAATTTCATCACAAAAAACATTGGCATACCTGGAAGGAAAAAAAAATAAGGCAAGAATGTATCCTTTGTCATGATTTATTTATAAATATGCCAGAAAAGGAAATACGTGTTTCTGTAGCAGGCAGCAGAGCTGTTCCTTTTGCATCAGATTTAAGTGTCGATGTCACTTTTTCAATAATCAGTGAATTCAAGGAGAGCCAATGTACATACAGTACAACACAGCAGGTTTACATAGATAACATCCCCGTGAATCAGAGAAACAGTGTATTTAAAATAAGCTTTTAGCAAACTTACCCTCCGAATTAAAATGCAGATTTTGAATTGATTCTGTACTCCCTTAGTTCCTAATATAGAGCTGAACGATATACTTGATGGAGTCAATTAATAGGTTCTGGGAGGACTGAAGTTAAAAATTGTTAAGGCAAAAAAGGAAACTGGGTGAGATTATGTCACATATTATGTGGAACTATGGTATATTTTGGGGGGGAGGAGACTTTACCTTGGTTTTGTGGGGAGAGCAAATTCCTTATTTCAAAATCTATGTTGGGGAATGCAAGGGAATGCTTATGCTTGTCTTTCCTCTATCATATTTGAACTGAATCTTCAGGACGTCAAGAAAAAAAGCACACATTTGAGTAAATTGAGTTTAATCAAACCATGTATTTGTTAAAGGGCCCAGCCGTTATTTACTTCAGCAAGGCCAGCCAAATCTATAACAGCAAGATTACTGTTAGGTGTTTGGCTCCTGAGATGACTTTTTTTTTTAAAAAAGATTTGCTTACTAAATAGTGAAAAAGCGGGGGGTGGAATACTTTTGAAGTGCTACACACAGGGCTGGTAATGAATGAATTGCCTTCGGTTTTGCTAGGCTAATCCTTGAAAGTGATGTAGAATCATCTGGGCCAAAGGTGAGTTTGAGCCAATTTCACAATCTGGTAATAGTCCGTCAAGTGAATCTGTGTGCTTTCTAGATAAGGTCCATCGAGTTCGGCGTTCTTTGTATCTATCCTAGGAGGTTAAAAAAGCAAGTCCACAAGTGGACGATAAAAATTTCTGAAATATACCCAGGAGTACAGAAAGCCATCCTGTACTATCTTACTGATCTAGCCCAGTGCTAACTACTGTGCTCCAATAGCAATGGTTCTTCAGAACTTCTGGATGAGAAGACTATTCCCCATAATCTGCTACCTGAAAGTTTCCAGGGTTTCTTGCAGACCTTAAAAGCTACAATCCTCAGAGACTCCAGAGCTTATTAGATCATTATTGCATGTTAATACATGTTAATACAACAAAAGATGAAATCATGGCTGTAATCTTATTAGGTTGTATATTGATTACATTGAATTGCAATTCAAATATTGTCCCAGCCATATAGACTATTGTTTTTAAAGAAGACCCCCAATGAGCATGCCACTTAGTAGCTGAATGAAACGTAGAAACTTGGCCTCTGAGAAGGGTTTGCACCCTGATAAGTGCCCAGAGATGCTCTGTATTCCTTTGATTTAAACTCTTTGGGGTTCCATTGATTGAGATCATTCCAAGGCATTGTTCCATTGGTGGTTTGTTTGTTTGTTTTGCTTGTTGGAGGAGCTTCTCTTTAGGTTCCTCCAAATATGGATGGGTCATGGAATCAGGAGTCCCAGACTGAGTGAGATTTTATTATAAACTCTGGTTTTTATTTTTCCTTCCAGAGAATCTACTACCTTTCCTTGGAATTTTATATGGGCCGGACCTTGCAAAATACCATGATCAACCTAGGACTACAGAATGCCTGTGATGAGGCAATTTATCAGGTAAAGAAAGAAAATTGCCAGTCATGTCCTTCTGAAGGTGAAAGTCACATTCTGTCTGATAAACTATCTATTCTGACACCTGTCTAGTTGAGATGATGATATGGTTGTTCCAGTTTTCACTAGCAATAGCAATAGCACTTAGACTTACTGCCCTCAACCACCCAGAGTCAATATATTGCCCCAACAATCTGGCCCCTCATTTTACCGGCCTCAGAAGGACAGAAGGCTAAGTCAGTCTTGAGCTGGTGAGAATCAAACTCCTGGAGTGAACAGCGAGTTAGCCTGCACTACTAGATTCTAACCACTGCGCCACCACAGCTCTTACAATTACACTAGATTCAAGTCTAGCTGGAGGATATGGTGAAGTAAAGTTTTCTTGAGCACTGTTGATCAACACTCTCCAGATGTATTTGATCTGCATCTCCCTTAATCCCAGGCAGGAATAGAAGTAATACAGAGTATAGAAATTATTATAGTAATAGCAATGACAATAGCACAGACTTATATTTACAGCCCCCCCTAAGTGATTTACAGAGTCAGCATATTGCCCTCAACAATCTGGATCCCCATTTTACCAATCTTGGAAGGATGGAAGGCTGAGTCATCTTTGAGCCGGTGACATTCGAACTGCTGACAATTGGCATTCAGCAGATTTAGCCTGCAATATTGCATTCTAATCACTGTGCCACCACAGCCCAGACAGTAATAGTATAGAAATGATAGCAAAGAATAGGATATAGGATAAAAGTAATAGGAAGCACTCATATATAGATTTGTTAAGTTTCATGTGTCACTTTTGTATTTTTATATCGCAAAATAAAACATCTTACCAGCAGTGGTGGGATTCAAATTGTTTTACCACCGGTTCAGTGGGCATGGCTTGGTGGGCGTGGCTTGGTGTGCTTTGCCGAACAGCTTTCCCCCACATCAGCTGAGACCTGCAGTGCCAATCAGCTGAGAGGATAAAGAAGAGAAAAGCACAGAGGCAGGTGGGAGGGCTGATCCTGCGCTTTTCTCTTCTTTTCCCTCTCAGCTGATTGTGGAGGATTTTGTTTCTCTCCTCTCAGCTGATAGTCGGGGTTTTTTTACTACCAGTTCATGTGAACCAGTCTGAACCGTTAGCATACCACCACTGCTCCTAGCCCTTACAGGAGATATAATGGGGTCACCAAGTTCAAGGACATTTAAAGAAGCCACCAAGGATCCAGTGCTTTTATGTATCTGTTGATTCTAAGTCAATATAATTGGCCATGATTTAAAAAAAAAAACCTGTGATGGGTACCTATGAGATTCATGCCAACTCAGATGTGACATTTTCAGTTGGTGATGGATCTGCCATCATCATCTCTTGCTAGTGAGCTTGCTAACTAGGGCTGATTTTGGTTGAGATTCAAGAATGTCTTCTCCATAGTTTCTCTATTTAAGATCTAATCTTTCCTACGTTGGAACAGTGTCCTCTTCAAAAATTCCTACCAAAGCTGGATTCTGCTAATCACAGGAAATGCCAATCATGCTGAGCATTGAAGTTTAAATCAGAGCAAATGCTGCTCTTATTTTTGGGGAGAGAGGTACTTATTTCCATTTGTATCATTTTACGTACCTTGGAGCCTCTCTTAACAACTCTAAGGCAGGGTTGGGCAATGCTGTTTCCTTAGCATGTGGCTTCTAGATCCTCTTTTTACGGCCCTCAGACACCACCAGCCATGCTTACTGAAAACTGCTAGCAAAATTTCCTGTCATTTTCATTTGGGAAACAAATAAGAAATCCAATGTCAATTCTAGAACAGGCATGCAAAACAATTAGAACAAAAGCAATGCTCCTTTCCATTTTCTAAAAAAAATACTCTTCAAAAAATATTCCCCAGCATCCCCAAAATGTTAGCTGTAAACATGGCCATCAGAATATTATCCATCCCTGCTCTAAAAGGTATAGTGTTTTCTGTGAACTTGTGTGTGTGAGTGTTTTTAATAAGAACGTTGTTAGAATGCTTTCTGTGTAGAGCCTAACATTCCACATGAAAGAAATCTGTGCAGACTTGCTGTCTTTTTCTTCACACCTTCAGGGTAGCCAGAAGAAAGATATGGCCCCATGTTCACAGCAAGTTAGTTATGAAAACTTATCTTGATCACCAAATAGCCAAAGAGGATACTGTGGTTTAAAGAGTATTTCTGCAATAAGGCCTTCTGCAATAAAGGAAAATGACTATTTTCTCTTTAAATTGAGGGCAAATGAACTTGACTTTCTCTAAATGGCAACTCTATGTTGCAGCTTGGCACCATGCCGTGGCTCTTCTTTTATAATAAGCCTAATTAATTCTGAGCACTTCTGTTGACTTTGCAGATGTCCTCATTTTTTTGTAGATCTGTTGAAGAATTAAATCCAGTCTACATTTCCTTTCCTTTTCTTTTTCTGTTTGAATGCACTCTGGAGTGATTCCGTTATTTGTAATGAACCACTATGTGAAGCAATGTTTAGAAGGAAACTTCGGAAATATGCAAGCGGTACATGCATATATTGCCTTGCAGAAATTTGACTAATCCATAATAAAATTGTATTTCTCTTACAAGCCTTTTCCCATTTTAATCCTAGCCAACTGTAGTGAATTCCTTCAGAACCACTGTGCAGATCTCTGAACCTGATGCTATGAATAATTGAGCAAGCTTCGACAACCTTAATGGCAGAAGCCTTTCTCATATTTTTTTATTTGTATTCATCAAATTTATTTATTTATATATTACATCAAATGTATTTATAATAGTACAGCGTATAGTATATACTGTATTTATAGTAGCTCTTCCAGCCCTCTCTGACTTTTAATATCCAAGCACAATTTCGATTGGATTTCATTTGTGTTGTGTGTGTTTTTAGCTAGGACTGGACATAGAAGAGCTGGAAGAGATTGAAGAAGATGCTGGTCTGGGCAATGGAGGTCTTGGCAGGCTGGCAGGTAAGCAGACATTGCATAAACACACATACATTGCATACACATCATTGCTAGGATGTAGCAATGGCCTATTGACAGCCTGTCCCTACTTTTGTTCTTCCTTTAAAGTCAAATTAAGATTGCATCAGGGATGGACAAGACAAGCCATTTGTGGGTTTCATGACTCCCATGATGCATTCATGATGGCCTTCTTCTCTACTTGTCATCCAAATCTGGAAATAATATTCTGTTTGAGCAATTGTAATGCTTTTAGAAAGAAGAGCTAAAATGTGTAATGATCTCTCTCTCTCTCTCTCTGTCTCCCTCCCTACCTCCCTCCCTCTCACTTTCTCCCTCTCCTCTCTTTCTCTCCCTTTCTCTCTGTCTCTCTCTCTCTCTCTCTGAGTAGCACCTACTGGTAGCATGCCACTTAGGCAAAATGTTGCCCTCCAAGTGTGCCCTCCCTGGACCCTGCTTTTAAGTTTTTAATAAAGCAGTGAAAAGGGTGCATGGTGGAATTTTCTAATTTCTTGCCCTTCAGCTTATGCTGGAGACATTTCTCCAGGGGCTCAACTCAGCTCTGAAACTTCAACATCCCCCTATATCACGTCTTATTTCTCCCCACTCCCATTAGATCACCCTAGAACCACTTTCTCCCCTAAATCCTTGGCTGAATGAAACTGTGTTGAGGTGTGGGGGATGCATTGCTGCCCAAGGAGCTGAGCCCAATTTTGTTTCCCTTCCATAGCCTGCTTCCTGGATTCAATGGCCACCCTTGGGCTTGCAGCCTACGGTTATGGAATACGCTACGAGTATGGCATTTTCAACCAGAAGATCAGAGAAGGATGGCAGGTAATTACAAAGCCTTAAACAATTGGAGGTGCTTCCCATCCAACATTATCACTCCAAGTGCTGGACTAGAAGATCATTTTATGGCACGTAGAGATGATAGAAACGCATTTTTTTCCTGGATCTTTTTTATTTATTTTATCTCGCCTTTATTATTTTTATAAAGAACTCAAGGTAGCAAACATATCTAATATTCCTTCCTCCTCCTGTTTTTCCCATAACAACAACTTTGTTGGGCTGAGAGAGAGAGAGGGACTGGCCCAAAGTCACCATTCAGCTTTCATGCCTAATTCAGGACTAGGTCTCCAAGATGATTTTACATATTTTTTATCAATCAAATTTATAAAGCTGCCAATCTCATCAAAAGTGACTTGGTGTGGCACACAACAATTGGATAAAAACAACAAATGTAAAAACAATATAAAATATAAAAATCCATATTAATCATAAACACCAAAGATGCAAACCATAGATGAAGGGAAGATAAAAAAATGACCATTTCAACAATGGTAAAATCTTCAGCAAAATTTTGGTTTAAAAGCAACAAAATACGTGCAAGGGCTTTACACATAAGTTAGCAAAATCATTCTGTCCTGTTGCATGAAGTGTTTTATTAAAATATAGAATACTTCATGCAACCTCTAAAGGTTCAGGAGTTTCCAAAATCAAAAAATTCAAGATGCCTATATGAACAGAAACAAGGAGGGAATGAATGCAATTAGCCCTTCTAGACTCTAGAAGCATCAAAGACCAATTAAGAATTGCAGGTTAATAAAATGCCTAAGGAATAAATTAGTAAATAAATAAATAAAATAAATAAATTAGAATAAACTAGTTAAGATCCTAGAATATCCAGTCTAGTATCTAAGTACCTTCAGGGATTTTAAAAATATCTTCATTCTGTCATTGAAAGTAGTTATAAAATGTCAATATGTTGGAATGAAGTTGAAATTTTTATCTGTGGCCTTTGTTGGCACAATATTTTTTATTATCTGGTGCTGTGGATTTTCTTCAGATTCTTTGTATGGTGGAATTTATCTTGGCTTTCTGTTGTAAGATGGATTTGTAAACTGTTGTATATATTTTGATTAAAAATGCCAAATGCCATCAAACTGCAGCCAAATTCATTTCCTGCTCTAGTTTTGTTCTTTTAAGGAATATAGTTCTTCAAAGAACTATCTAGAAAAGAGTGAACATTTACAATAAAGTCTGACTTCCTGGATTGTGCAAATAAGAGAGACAAACCTGTATATGGTTAGATTTGTGCTCTGTCTTTCTTTCAAAGGCCTTGAGGAAATAAGATAATGATTAACGAAAAATAATTTGACAAGTAGATCACTAGGGTTTAGGTGAAAGGATTTCAACATGGTATTCATTGACTGATTCTTGATTAAGTGAGACAACTTTCCTCAGGTGACAGACAGGAAGTTCTGTTGGATCATTGATGTACAGTAGTGAAATTCTCAGTGCAAAGGGAAAATGGAACTATCTGCTCCCAAGCAAGGAGAGGAGAATTCTATTTTCTCAGCTTTGTACATTGATATTCAACTGATGAGCGTCAATTTGCTGTTAAAGAGAGTTAAAAAGAGCCAGTGATTGAAATGGGAAATTTGTGCTTTCCATATACAAGTTCCATCCCCGATCACATCAATAAAATGATATGGCTGCAAATTATCTAGAAGACAAATAAAGACTCGTTTCTTCTTGTCCCGCATAGCTTGAAGTATCTTTCTAATTCTTGGCCTTTTCTTGCTGCAGGTGGAAGAAGCTGATGATTGGCTAAGACATGGAAACCCCTGGGAGAAGGCTCGCCCAGAGTACATGCTTCCTATTCATTTTTATGGAAGAGTGGAGAATACAGAGATGGGTGTGAGATGGGTTGATACTCAGGTAAAGTCCCTTGGAGAAGGAAAGCACATTTCAGTCATAATAGTTGTAGGGTGGGAGAGTTTTAAATGTTCTCTGCAACCATCGAGTTTAACTGTGCGAGCTTAAGCAGATAATTCCTACCAAGGAAGTTTACTGTGCACCCCAGCTTGTAGAGGAGAATCATGCCTGGTGGCCCAAATTCTTTGCATAAATAAGATTAATATGTCAGTGCATCACAAAACCTAAGTAGGGGTAGACATTGTTTCAGTTTTGCACTGAATTCATACACCACTTTTGGTCTCTGGTCTATAACTCTAATAAACTGAATTGAATTGAATTGAATATACCACTTTTTTTTCCAAAAAAATGCTTAAGTAGCTTAGAACAGTGGTCTCTATTCTTTTTGGCACTGGAGACCATTTTCGTGGAAGACAGTTTTTCCATGGAGAGTTGTGGGGGTGGGAGGGGGAGGAAGAGCATGCAGCTTAGATCCCTCATGTACACAGTTTACACAGTAGGGTTCACACTCCTATGAGTATCTAACGCCTGATGATCTGAGGTGGAGTTGAGGCAGTGATGCCAGCACTGCGGAGCGGCTGCAAGTACAGATGAAGCTTTGCTTGCTTTCCCACCACTCACCTCCAGCTGTGTCATGCCCCTGGTGGAGACTGACTCTGAGGGAGAGGAGGAACAGCCAACAGGGAGTGGAAGTGTGGCTCCAGAGGTGGTGGAGGAAGCTGGGGAAGGGCAGAGCTGGCTGAGCTATCAGAGGAGAACCCAGGCCCATCCCCTATCCATCCTAGGGCACGTGGGGAGGAGAGGATCAGGAGAAATCATGGTCTACTCGGGAGGAGAGGGCCATGATCCTCTTCATGGGTTGCAGGTGTGAGATCTGCATAAGAGTTTGGACCTGCGTGCTAACAAACGTTGGAGACAAATTAGTATTTTATTGCTGGATGAGGTTTATCTTGTCCGGTGTTCTTCCAACGGATTATACCTGGTTATCTTCTTGAAGTTTGTAATTATTTATCCTGGTCTGTCGTGGAATTTTCTTCAGTGCGGTTTGTTTTTGGTTTTTGCTTCGTTACCTGCTCTTTGAATTTGAACCTTATTTCTTTCGTTTGGAATGTTATTTTGAACATAGTTTAATCTTCAACTGTGAACAATTAAACAGTGAAGCCAAGCTGAAGGCATTAAAGGACCTTTATTTATGTTTTGGTTTTTGTTATATTTCTGATACTCTCCGGGTCATCAGAAGCTGTGCAGTCCGGTTCTTAACAGGAAGATGGGGATCCCTGGCTTAGAATAAACTGTCTGTGTTTTGTTTTGTTTTTCAGTGTGGTGGCAAGTATAGATTGAAATGACAATTATATTTCGTAGCATAGGGGCATCCTGTAAGATAGTGATTCTCACATCCACAGAAGTCGCAAGGCAACCATAACCGCAAGGAACTGTAGGAAAAGAGCAAGGAAAGACTGGGAGCAAGTAAAGAGAGGAGTCAGCCTAGAATCATTAGGTGTCCACAAACATTCTAAGTCCAGTCCTCCCTGCCCCTTGAATTCTGTTTACTCTTATCTAGTGCCAATTTAGTGTTGACCATTAGTTGACTAGATTCTTGTGTATAGGCTTGAGCAATAAATCTTTTGAACTGATGTACCTATTTTTCACACCTAACAGGAAGCACTGAATGTTAGAATGGGTTTCTCTAGAATCAAACTCACGTCGTCATGGTGTTGTCATGTTACATATCGCAACTTTTTTCCCCTTCGCTAAATCGGGCACGGGCATGGCCAGCACGCGATGCATCTGGCCTGCAGGCCATGAGTTTGATACCCCTGCTCTAGAATAACATTCCATTTTTAACCCAATATAACTGGGGCAATCTCTGCCTTTAGGTTGTTTTGGCTTTGCCCTATGATACTCCTATTCCTGGTTATATGAACAACACGGTTAACACAATGAGACTCTGGTCTGCTCGAGCGCCTAATGACTTTAATCTCCGTGACTGTAAGTATTGTCAATGGACTTCTCATTTTTTGCCCGGGGGAAAAGTTAGGAAAACTGTTCTCTTCAGGCGTAGGCAGACCTAGTTTTGAAGCCACCAAGGTCCACTTCACTGATCACACTGCCAAAGTTTGAAGGTAGTTTCCTCACTGGAAAACAATGATAGAAGAATGGAAAAGCTCATGTCTACAGCATTTGTATAAAAACAAATACTTTGAATGATTATTTTGAAGGGATTTTCCATTGATCTTCGTGCTTTCATTATGGGCCCATCCATGGTAGGCTTCCTTATGGATTGAACCTTGGCGATGACAGAACTGAAGATTATAGCCCATAATAATCTACCATAAAGAAATAGGGCTTTCTTTACTTAGTCACTGAAGTGTGTGGCTGCAGTTCCTAGTGTGATCAGCAGTTCTCAAACCCAAATACAGATTGGAGAATGTCAGGGATTTGGGGAAGGATATAACATTTTTTCTGGCCCACTGATAGCTATGAAAAACAGAATTCTGAGTTCCTTTTCTGCAAACTAGTATAATGTCAGATTAATAATGAGGAAAGAGGTTTATTTTTCTGCCTCTTAACCCTCTTGGTCAGGGTTTTTTCCTTTCCTAAGGAGAGTAGACACTTTTCTTTCTTTAGCAATGTTGCTAAGAAAGTAATTAGGAGACAACTAGATACATGGATGGGAGGAAACAAAATATCTCTGAGAACAGGGATAGAAAACATGTGGTCCTCATGTGACTGGACTACATTTCCTAGCAGCCTCTGCACAGTCAAAGATGCTGGGAATTGGTATTTAACCATTGGAGGACCACGGCTTTCTCCACCTTGCCTTAAATACAGTAGGAGTAGCTCCAAAGCATTTTCTCGGGGCCTAGGGATTCATGAGAAAGCTGGAGACAACTAAATAAAGGGAGAAATAAATGGATAAATTGAGGAAGCAGAGATTCTTGGAAAAATTGGTATCACTTGAGGCAAAGGAAGATCTAATAGACCAGTGTTTCCCAATCCTAGCCATTTTAAGATGTGTGGATTTCAACTCCCAGAATACCCCAGCCAGGAATGGGAGTGGAAGTTCATGCATCTTAAAATGGCTAAAGTTGGGAAACACTGGTCTATTAGCTCAGCATCAGGAAGAAAGGAAAAGGACAGTCGCTTGCATTTCCTTCCTCTGATGTATTAACACTTCTGGTAAGGGAAGACTGAAAAGAAACTAGAGCAGGCTTTCCCAACCTGGACATCCAAATTTCTAATCTGTATGACCAATGGCTGAAAGTTCTGGAAGTCATAGTCCCAACATAACTCAAGAACACCAGGCTGAGGAGAGCTGGGATAAAGGACTCCTTTTGAAGAGGAAACTTGATAGTTCACATAGCAAATTGACTTTTAAAAGCTAAGCAAATGCCTTGTTTCCGGAAGAAGCCTCGAACATTCCTAAAATAATTCTGTGCTAAGTAGACAGGGGAAAAGTTGTTTTTTCAACTCCCACTGATACTGAACAGCCATGCATGTTTTATTTCAACTTCTCTGTGCAGTTAATGTTGGTGATTACATTCAAGCGGTGTTGGACAGAAACTTGGCGGAGAACATCTCCCGTGTCCTCTATCCAAACGATAACGTAAGTTCCAAGCACTGTGAAGTGTTGCCTGCTGGTGGGAGGGAATGAAAGAAATGGGGGCTTTGACCAGTTTACTTTTTAAGTGGGCACCGTGCTAATCATTCAGAACCAAACATGGTAGCAAGTTGCCTCTTTTTGTATGTGTTGCAGAGCTGGTTGTCTTAAGTCAAAGGTCTTCAAACTTGGCAGAGCTGGTTGTCTTAAGTCAAAGGTCTTCAAACTTGGCAAGTTTAAGACTTGTGGACTTCAACTCCCAGAATTCCTGAGCTAACATGACTGGAGGAGGAATTCTGGGAGTTGAAGTCCACAAGTCTTAAAGCTGTCAAGTTTGAAGACCCCTGTCTTAAGTCATCAAGCCCATAACCAACTAAAGGGGATCCATCCTCATTCTAAACTAGGATCTGGGAGATCAACCAGGGCTTAAATGGTTTATGAAAGGTCAGAAAGTTGGGAGCAGTATGATTATTCAGGGGGATATCGTTCCAGAGAGCAGGAGCCATTCCTGTAAAGAAATGCTTCCTAGGTCCTACCAGGTGACACTGATTGATAGATGGGACATGTAGCATGCATGCTCTACCAACCCTGACCCGATGAGCAGAAATATATGAAAACAAGTGCTCCATCACGTATTGTAGCTAGGCTAATGTGCATACTTGTGGGGGTTTATAGGTGATAATACACACCTTGAATTGTCCCAGAAGCCAGCTGGGAAATCATGTACTCATGAAGCAATGATGTCATGTGACACACCCATCAGAGCCCCCCCCAACTGCATTTTGGATCAGCTGTAGCTTCTGAGTGGTCTTCAAGGACAGCCCTGATGGTAAACCAATCAAGAGGTGGCCAAGGCATGAATGACAGTCTGAAGACCCTTCCAGTCCAGGAATGGTCACACTTGATATGCTTGATAAACCCACACAAAGACTTTCCTGGCTACAGCTGCCATCTGATTTTTGATCCAAGGGACCCCCACTCCACCCCAGATTGTGCATCAGTCCCACATGGGGTAATGCAACTCTATGGATATTGAAATATGGAGGGTCCAGAGGACAAACAAAGGCATCTGGTTTTCTTTAAGTCTGAGTCTGTCTCTCCCCATCTGGACCTGCAAAACCTCCAGGCATTGGGTCAGGACTTTGACTGCATCGTTTGGTGATCCTAGGGTCAAATTGTATAACTGGGTAATCATCAGCATATAGATGATCTCTGACTCCAGACTGATAGATCAATAGTTTTCATGTAGAAGTTGAACGCTTGTTGGAGGAAGTGTTGTAAACTTCCCCCTAACAAACCCACAACAGAGCCACAGTTTATCTCACTGTATAAAGAGGAAGTTGAAACAGAGAGGGACTTATGCAAAATTACCAATTACATTCATAAGGCATCTACAACAACTTATACTAAAAGCATACAATTCCTTGCAAAGTAAAGCTGAAATCTCCGGCATATGTTAACCATGTGAATTTTTCCACATTAGCCTATTTTGCACCCAGACTCTACTGCTAACCCCTAGAAAATATGCTATTTTCTGTGATTATTAACCTGGCTTTCCTGATTCCAATACTGGGATTTGATTGGGCCATGTGATGTGTCAGGACTTCAACATGCACTCCCATTCAAATCATGCTTCCCCCCACTCCCTTTCTCCTGGCAACTAAAAAGACCAAAGAAGTATTTTTTAGTTGACATTCAGCTCCCCTCACTTCTTGAAGGTTACCTGTACAACACAAAAAGAAAACAAAATTTATTGCAGGTCTAGAACTTAGGGTTGCGAAACCCACCGCCCCCAAGTTTGACCATGGGGGCTGAGGGTTCACGAGCTGGTGGCCTCAAGGTCAATCCCACCATGGGTTTTAAGAGGCTACTATGGAATACCGGGTGTATTTTCCCTAACAGTCAGGGCAACTTCAGTTGCGCCGTGACTGGGTTGATGACCTTTACTATGGGGAAAGGTCCCATGAACTTTGGCCTCAACTTCTTACCAGGGAGTCTTAACCTCAAGTATTTGGTGGAGAGGTAGAAGGTCATCAACCCAGTCACGGCGCAACTGAAGTTGTCCCGACTGTTAGGGAAAACCAGGGAAGACCAGGGTCAAGGATGAAATGAATGATGTGTCAGAGTTGGCTGACTGTCAAGGCTCCAACATGCACCTCCATTCAAATCATAAGTCTCTAGCTGCATCTCTCAGAGTAAAAAAGATTGATTTATTAGGAGTTGACATGTCGGCTTTTCCCGGATGCAGCCAACTCTGACACATCATTCATTTCACCCTTGACCCTGGTCTTCCCTCCACCCCCTGGATGTATATTCTCCAATGAGACACATCCATAGCCAAGAGTCATCGATCATGCTCTCCAGTAATATTTTTTCACATGCCAGAAGCTTCAGTTGCCAAAGCGATTATCTGAAGCACTTAAGGAATGCACTGCTGTACCCTACTTCCTTTCTGCTGGCAACTAAAAAGACCAAAGAAGTATTTTTTTTTAGTTGACATGATGGACTAATGGGTGTAGGGGATGGATCTTTGATTTTCTTTTGGGAAGGGAAAACCCGGAACTCTCAGATTCGGGTTTTCCCAGATGTGCCAATATGACAACTCTAATAAAGTGGAACTTTGAGGAAATGTATGTCTTGGAGTTTATTGGTATGGAGTTGGTCAGTTGGAACACTGACATGCAGTTGATACCGTTAATTTATAATTCCTATCCCACAATTTCTGCCGTTTATCTAACTCTAAATGATAAATACAATTAATGGACTTTGATTCTCCTCATACTCACTTTGCATTTTTCTTACCCACCTGACATTCTTTCTTCATCTGGCAGTTTTTTGAAGGCAAGGAGCTGCGTCTGAAGCAGGAATACTTTGTGGTAGCTGCCACCTTACAAGATATCATCCGACGCTACAAAGCCTCCAAGTTTGGGAGTACTGAAAGTGTCCGGACTGCTTTTGATTCATTCCCAGATCAGGTCATTGCTTTTGGGGTGATATATCTGGGGAGGAATTGGGTTGAGGCATATCATGATCTGGCAGGCAGAAGTTGGTAGTGGGTGTAGAAAACCAGTGGGCTGAAGTCAGGAAAGCATTAGACTAGGTGTCAGGATTCTGGAAGTTACCCCCATTTAAATCATGAGTCTCAAGCCAAACTTCCAAAACTTAAAAAGGATTTATTGGGAGTTAAACTGTCCGGCATTGCCTGGGTGTAGCCGACTCTGAGACACATCATTCATTGTCACCCTTGACCTAGATTTTTCCCCACCCTCTGGGTGTATCGTAATTCATATTCTCCAACGGGACACATCCATAGCCAAGAGTCATCAATCATGCTCTCCAGTTAGAATTGTGTGGGGCAAAAACTTCAGTCACCTGGTTACTATCTTTGAAAACATTTATGGAATGCAGTTTCAGTTTGCAAGCTGCTGTACTGCTCCCCTTCCTTTTCTGTTGGCAACTCTAAAAAGACCATAGAAAAAGTTTATGAGTTGACACTAGGACCAGGAAGACCCAATGATCATATCTAGACTCAGCCTTAGAAGCTCTTTGGGTGATGTTGACCAGACACTGTCACCCCACTCAATCTCACTGGTTTGTTCTAGAGATAAAATTGGGAGATGGGAGTGTTAAGTGGGCCACCTTAAGTCCTAGAGCAGGGGTGTCAAGCTCACTTCATCACTGCGGCATCATGTGATGTATTGGGATTTCCCCCCCCTTCGCTAAACCGGGTGTGGGTGTGGCCAGTGCATGACGCATCAGCCCCGCGCGCCAGGAGTTTGACAGCCCTGTCCTAGAGGAAAGGGAAGTTTTGAGTCTAACAAATACAACAAAAGCAAACTGAGAATAGTTTGATTACTTACCCTAACCCTAACCTGGACTTTTGCCCAAGAACCTTTTCATTAAGATGTTCCTCTGGGAGATGTGTGGGAGTAATAATGGCGGCATGCAATCTACATGGAAGATTGAATGCCACCAATCTACAAGCATTGCTTTCCCTAGCTTGACTTAACATTTAGCTCCCTACTTCTTGCAGATTATCCAGCGGGTTGATAGATTCTTCTATTCCATTTTCCTGCTTAAAACTTTTCCCTTTGGATTTTTTTTTAAACATATTTTGTTTCTTGGTTTTCCATAGGTTGCAATCCAGCTGAATGATACACATCCTTCCATGGCTATTCCTGAGTTGATGCGGGTCTTCTTGGATATAGAGAAGCTGCCCTGGTCTAAGGTTGGGATCAGTTTTCTGTCGTCAGCTCTGTCTCTAGGATTTATAAAACCTTCACTGTGTTTTCCAGGGGCCTTCATTTAATTCAGCTTCCTGCCTAATTCTGTAGTCTCTGTGCCAGGGCCTCAAATCTTCTTTTGCTTCCTGTTTCCAGTTTTCAGACAAACACAAGTTGGTTTACAAAATATGCTGAACCCTAAATCTAAAAAAAATAAGTTGTTGTGCAATGCCCAAACAAATAAAATGCTTAATTTGATGGCGTGATTCATGCAACATTTAAACCTCATTTTGATTTAGTCTAGCATACCGTGTAAACTGAATCATACAGTCATTGTCTTAGATCTCAAAATTTGAGGACCTAGGGGTACTAATTAGGGGTACTAATACCCTCAGATTTGTCTCAAGGGTATAATCATATCGCATAGTAACAGTCCCATGGTGATGAGGGCTATTGTAAAGCAATCACCCTTTAGGCTGCATTCAGTTCCAACATAACTTCAAAGATTGCTATCAAAATCACCAGACTTCTTACAGTCATAAAGGCAACATGATGAAATAAATAACACTAGAATTGTTTTAAAAATTAACAAAAAGGGAAAAGAGGCATACGGGGAGGAGGTGGGGTCCATTAACTACTAATTAATTAGTCCATTAATAAGCTTTAATTAAATTTAGATGTAAATTAAATTAAATTTGATCTTTGACTTGGCCCAGCCTCTAATTTGGTGGGAGTGTGGCACCATGCAAACCACTTAAGGCTAAGGGGTGGCCTTCAGCCTAGAAGCTATTTAGTTCGCCTAACAAGGGTTCCATTGTGGCATGGAAGTTCACACTAGCTCCACCTACTGGTTTGGACTGTTTTATAGTTTTATAGAATTGTAAGTCACTTGGCTGAGATAGATGGCTATAGAAATTGAAAAGAGAAAGGAAGGAAGGAAGGAAGGAAGGAAGGAAGGAAGGAAGGAAGGAAGGAGGAAGGAAGGAAGGAAGGAAGGAAAGGAAAGGAAAGGAAAGGAAAGGAAAGGAAAGGAAAGGAAAGGAAAAAAGGAAAAGAAAGAAAAGAGTTGACCATATGGAATAATATGGAATGGATGGTCTTGTTACCAGATGGATTTAGTTGGTCAAACTATATGGATCTATGTCTACATTCAAGGAGGTGTGCAGTGAAGTATCCCAAGGTTCTTCCCTGGACTTAGTTATGTTCAACATTATCAATATGATTTAAATAAGAAGATAGAAGGGATGCTTATCACATTTGCATATTACAAAAAGCTGGGCGGGTTGGCTGACACAGCAGAAAGTAGGCTGTGGATTGAGAATAATCTTGATATCTAATAATATGCACAATTCTCAAGAGTGAGAAATGTAATGTAAGATTTCTGCATTCTAGTAAGAAAACTATATGCTCAGATACAAGGTCCGTGGCTTAGGAGTAGTAGTTGGGGAGGATGCATAAGAATAATTACATACATTGTTTTCTCAGTTTGCCTTATTATCTTTCTCTTCAAAAACACAAGGCCTGGGATATCACTACAAAGACCTTTGCTTATACAAACCACACAGTTCTCCCTGAAGCTCTTGAACGCTGGCCAGTCGAGCTGGTGGAGAAGCTGCTTCCAAGACACTTGCAGATTATCTATGAAATCAATCAGAGGCATTTGGATGTAAGTAGGGTTTCATTAAACCTTCTCTTTTTTACTTTTATTTTATTTATTTTTGTCGAGCATGTACTAGATAACAGATATAAGCATAAACATGATTATTAATGCATGAAATGAATATGAATAAAAGGGAACATTAGGACAGGGACGGTAGGCACGTTAGTGCACTTATGCACGCCCCCTACAGACCTCTTAGGAATGGGGTGAGGTCAACAGTAGACAGTCTGAGGTTAAAGTTTTGGGGTTTGGGGAAGAAACCACAGAGTCAGGTAGAGTATTCCAGACATTGACCACTCTGTTGCTGAAGTCATATTTCCTGCAATCAAGTTTGGTGCCGTTTACTTTGAGTTTGTATCTATTGTGTGCTCGTGTATTGTTGTGGTTCTCTGACAGCTCTTAATTTTCTGGATGAATTTAAGAAAAGATAAAGCAATGGTTTTATGAAAACTGGCTTCCCCCCAAGTCCCTTTTCAACCTGGAAAAGTTGGATTGAGCTTTTGATTCAGTCTAGAAATCTCTGTTCAGGTAGCCATATTGAAATGGAAAAAAGTCATGCCAATTGTGTAGCATTTGCCTTTAAAATGTGGTTAATCCAAGGATCCTTTCTTGCTAAAATCCAGACTGAATTGGATAGTTGGGAATGCACTTGAACGGGATTAACTGATGTTGTTTTTCACCTTCACACATACTCAGAAAATCAGAGCCCTGTTTCCCAAGGATGTTGACCGCCTCAGGCGGATGTCCTTGATTGAAGAGGAAGGAGTCAAACGAATTAACATGGCCCATCTTTGCATTGTTGGCTCTCATGCTGTGAATGGAGTTGCAAAGATTCACTCAGATATCATCAAATCTCAAGTGTGAGTAGTGGTCTGTATTTTGTTTGTGTGTAGCAACCTGGGACAATTTCCTTTTACTTTTGCCAACAGAAAAGTTTTGATTTGATTTAGACTTCCGAATGTTCTACTGTGGGATCAAATTTTGAGATTTAGGGCTGAATTCTGAGTGCCACTGAGTTCGTGCTAATCTATAATTTTGTCTGTTGCTTTGATAATTTTCTGCCCTCCCAAACTTTGTGCTCTATAATTAAATTCCTGATTGTTGCCATATGCATTCTTCGATGAAAGACTGCAGGACAAATTTTCCCAAAGTTACCTCATCTCTAGTAATTTGACATCTTCATTTTCAATTTACTTCAGAGTTTGTAGGCAGTTTCACAATTAAACCCCCACATGAATAATTTTAGACATTTATGCTAAATATTAAGATTCAGATCTGGGCTACTTTTGTTCTTCTGCAGTTAACTAGTTATTCAACTTAGCTTTCCATAGTTACTGAATTAACCCATTTTCAGAGTACCTACAATATACTAAATCATATGCGAATCAAGGTTAAAAACTAAGACTCTCTGCAAGAACAGCCCATTAAATCTACTAGTTCTTTAAATGAACTAATTAAGCAGATTACGTGAACTGTAAACCTTATGTGAGCAAATAAATACAGTAAAGGTCTGTGAAATCATTTTGTACTACATATAACATAAATACACACACAAAAAATGATGCTGTTGCTTCCAGCCTTGCTGTGGGCTTTCAATCTATTTATGCAAAAAATAAGTTTATAAAAAAGTGTAGGGTAATTATGCAATTAGTATTAATTGAAAATTTAAAAGATTGGATGGCCAATGTTTTCCATCACATCTGCTTAATTAGTAAATCTTGATGGTTTTTCCATGAACATTTTTCTTGATTTTTTTTTTTGTTTAGGTTCAAGGACTTTGCAGAGTTGGAGCCAGAAAAGTTTCAGAATAAAACAAATGGGATCACTCCTCGTCGCTGGCTCCTGCTTTGCAACCCAGGACTTGCAGAATTAATTGCGGAGGTAAAAAAAAAAAAGCTCAGTTGTTCTACTTAGTAAAATAATTATTGAAATAATTTGTATGTGCTTTCTTAATAAATTTTATTTTATTTTTTAAAAATAGTTCCTGATATACAATCAGGCAGTTTCCATCTCCTTTCCAAGCTCTGAAAACAGTTTTAAGTAGGATCTCTGCTTCTGCTGTCTACTCATCTACTATCATTCTGGTTAAATAGTCTTTGTAGGCATCTACGGAGATTCTCAGTCATAGAGGTCATAGATGTCACAAAGGTGCTTTATCAAAAGGCAGCTGGACTTTTATCTTCCTTGAAGATGTTTCACTTCTCATCTCAAAAATCATCTTTGAGATAGTCTTTGTAGGTCTTGATACCATTTCATAACCTGCAGAACTCATTGAATAATAAAAGGAAAGATGGTTGGTGCTCTCTGAGTTTGGTTGGGGTTTTTTTGCAGACATTTCATTACCCAACTAGGCAACATCATCGTCCATCATCCAGATATTGATAATGTTACCTGTTGGGTAATGAAAGTAAGCTCAGAGAGAGTGAAGGACTTTGCAGTTCAAATCTAAGCCACATATATTGAGCCAAAAATATCTTTGAGAGATCAATATGCTTAGATGCAGTAGGTGCCACAATGAGTATCAGTGGGTGGTGACAATGGAATGACTCTGGATTCTTAAAGCGTTCTGTCTGTTAAGATGATGCATATGTGAAATCTCTTTCTTCTTTGTACAGAAAATAGGGGAGGAATACGTGAAAGATTTGAGTCAGCTAACAAAGCTGCATCGGTTTGTGAATGATGATGTTTTCATCAGAGAGGTGGCCAAAGTCAAGCAGGTAAGGGGAACGAAAGGAGGGAATGGGAATTTTCCCTTTTCAAATAATTTTCTATCTCCAAAGCACTTTACAGATAATCTTTCATTGCATTTTGTTTATATATGGCAAATACAAGAAGATTCAAGTGACAAATATAGAACATCATTTCATTTTATCATGCCAGCACCAGGTTAGACTAAAACAGATAATTTGTCCAAGGTGATGTAGGGACCTCTGTGCTTAAGTAGATACTACTTGAACCCAGTTCTCTTGAAAATTATTATTATTATTTTGTAATTTTTTTTGAGTTTTCACAAAGAGAAAAAAAATACAAATAAAACATATTTTCTGAAAGCAGCATAATTCCGGGTTACATTTCTTCGTACAGACACAAATTCAGGTTCATGCTCATTTTTATATTCTATTCCATATCTTATTACTATTTTACATTTTCTGCATAGCTTCTCCCCTCTTTTAATTTTCTCAATTTTATTTTAATTATCTCATCTCAATTCAAATCATTGTATTTATGTTTTTTGTCTGTCCTGTTTCAATTATCTATTATCTTTTCTCATTAAACAAAATTTCTCCTGTAGTTACTGATTGGAGTATGATGCCTTTATATCTTTTCCCTAAAGTTGTAACATTCAATATAATACATAACTTCCATTCGGATTCTGCTTGGTACATTCTTAAAATACACACTGTTTTCTTAAAAAAAGAAAAAATTATAAATGTATATAATTAAAACAACATTCCATTCCAATGCAATTCTATCATTAATATTCATTAAAGTACTTCTATGGGAACAATTATAAGCTTTCCATAGTCAATTCCCCCCGCCTTCACTTATATTTTATAAAACATTAACTAATTAAAATGTTCCCATTCCTTCCTAATTCAATTTTCTCATTTATTTTATTTCACTTATTTTATTCACAAACATTTCACTAAATTACACTAACTATTTTATCCTTCATTTTAATCATACGTTGTTTCCAATTTTCTAAAGTTATTTCTATTACTAATATAACAATACAATTTTATGTACCTTTATAGAATCCCTTTTCAGTTAGATTTTCACCCATTATCTCTAAATAGGTCCTGTTTCTCTATATCTTGCTCTGGTCCTTTGTAACTTCTCTTCCTTTCCTTCTTCCCTCTCTTCTCTCTCCCCTTTTTACCCCTTTGTCTCTCTACCTCTATTGCTCTCTTCAGTATTCCCCTTTTCTGTTGCTTTCCAGTATTATACTTATTTTTTGAATTATTTTTCTTTTCTTTGGTTGTTTTTTTAAGTCTTAAATTCTCCATTCTCTTTCCCCCCTTTCCTTTTTCTTCCCCACATAGAATTACTTGTTCATTAAAGATGGCTTCTTCTTTGTCCCAGTCTTCTTGTTTTGCAGTCTTTTCTTGTTGTTTCTCATAGTTCCAAATCTCCATTTCTAAGAATTGAAAAACGAAGCCAAAAGAACTCTTCCCTTCTTGTGCATCTTCTTTGTACTTTTTAAGTTCCATTTTCAATTCATCCAGAAGTGGTGCCATTGTATAAATTTTTAAACAACCACCCAATTGATTTTAGTCATTCAAATATAACAACCAAGAATCCAAAGATCACCAAATAATCCAAATACACGCAAGCTGTTTCTTTTTTGCTCTTTTTTTTCACTTTCTCTTCCTGGGGTTACTATTTAGTTGCAAAGTTTCAGTTAAAATGTATCTTTTAGAAGTCTTGTTGAAGTTTCACTGTAGATTCTTTTTAATTCCAGGCAGTCTCCTCCCTCTTCCAGATCCTGCCCTTATTCTTTTTCTCTCCCTTCCTGCTTATGAAAAAGAAAATTTTTAATGTCCAGAAATTTTTATTATCCCTTTGGCATTTTGTTTTATTTTCAGCTTAATTACCTATTGATGTCAAAGCGGATTTTTCCATTTTCTTATTTAAGTCTCTTAGTTGTCAGTATAGGAGAGAAAAGGGAAAAAAAGGCAAACCTTTCCCTTTTCACTTTCCTTCGCTGCTTCCGACTCTTCTTTGGGAGCAATGTTATTTTTTGTAAGTTTAAATTCCAGGGTACCTTAGTTGTTGCTTTTACAATTTAACCCGGTCAGCCAAAACTTTCACTTCTTATCTTCATCCTGCACATTCTTTTCCAGTCAAGTTCTCCTCTGTGGTGGCCATTTCTGACCACCGCTACAACTGCCTTCAGGAAAGGGAGTAATGGCCAGCTGAGGAGGAGAGATGCAGCTCTCCTCAACCCTGCTGGTGGTCTCCCCCCTCTTCACCACCTCTACAGGGTGGCTTAGCCCCGAAACCAGCCGGCTCGGGGTGCTCCAGCAGCGAGCCCAGACAGAAACCGCGCACGATCACGGATTTCTGTCTGTCGCCAAAGCCCTTCAAACCGGAAGTCTCCTCTGGAAAATTATTGTATAGAGAAAGAATTAGAAGATACATGTAAGTTGATCGTTACTTGGTAGGAAATCTGGAGAGATCAGGTTTTGGAAAACTGAAATAAGACTTTCAGAAAAGCTTTGGAGTGAACTGATAAGGGCCATTTAAGAGGCACTGTTGAGCAAGTCTGTCATATTTCTTCTTTTCTGCTTACCAGGGGGAATACAAATCTCAGGGAAGACTCACATTTGGTCTTTCACAAAGTACAACACACTTTCTACCAAAGCATGTTGGTGTGGGCAAGCTACAACAACATGCATATAAACAAACAAGAAAATAATGGCTGGTTAAGTTTCTGCATTCTCCATAGGTGAAGTACAAGTGGCTATGGGTCTCACAGCCCAATGACTAGATGAGAGGAAGCAGCCTCCACAGTGGACCAATTGAAAGCCAACTGGAGAACACCAAACTCCAAAAATATTTCCTGCGTGCAACCTAGAATGAATATGAAGGTTTTCCTTCATTTTCCTGAAGAAAACGTTATGCTCAAGCTGTAGTACTTTGGAATACTACACCTTCCCTCACTGGTGGGCTGGCTACAAAATGGAAGTAGTGTTTCAAAGACATGTCCTTAGCTAAAAGCAAATCAGTCATGTTTTTGCTGATGCAAGAAAGCTGTGTAGATTAGCCCTATGTTCTTCAGGGACAGTAGAAGTAGTTGTTCCATTGCCAACCTAGTCGATCATTGCAAACAGAATTGAAAGGAACACCTAGAGCACAAGGTTTGGGGCTGGTTTGGTTTTCACAAAACCAAAAGAGTGGTCATACCTCCCTTTCTGTTCACAGGAAAACAAAGTCAAATTTGCCCAGTACCTGGAGCAGGAGTACAAAGTGAAGATCAACCCAGCTTCCATGTTTGACGTGCAAGTCAAGAGAATTCATGAATACAAGCGGCAGCTCATGAATTGTCTACATGTGATCACCATGTACAACCGTGAGTAAAGTTGTACAGCAAACAGAGCGTTTTATTTATAGCTTTTCTGCTTGCATAAATGTAACAGCATTGCTTTAAAATAGAATCAAATGGTAAACCAAAATACCTAATAATTTATAAAGACTTACAATCTGAAACAAAAATTCTACCAATCAGTGGGAATAACAGAACATTTTAGGATGGTCATTTTAAGCGTGATGCACAGTCTACAGAAGTAAAATAAGAACTATTCAAATTGTGAGGGTCATAAGGAAAGATACTGCTGCCCTGGCTTAATTCCAGGTCCTGTCTCCCTGGTGGCTTAGATGCCTTTACTTCTTTTTGAATCTTTTTTCAAAGCCAGTAATTCTCATCAGGTGCCTGATGTAGGTAAAAAAATCTTCAGAATTACATTTCATTTTATCTCAATATTCCTCACTGTAGAAGCTGTTCATTGCCAGACATTCTAGGCACAGTCTTCCATTTTTAGTATGGTTATGTAACAAGTCACATGATTAATAGAGCACATGATTAATAGAGCCCTGCAGAAGCTGACAATGTGAACATGGGCCACACAGTAATACACCAGGTTTGTGATTCCTTTTGTTATACTTCATTTTGCCTTTTTTCTGGATTCTTTTACAGCAGAGGTCTCCAACCTTGGCAACTTTAAGCCTGGCGGATTTCAACTCCCAGAATTCCTCAGCCAGCAAAGTGGCTGGGGAATTCTGGGAGTTGAAGTCCACCAGGCTTAAAGTTGCTGAAGTTGGAGACCCCTGCTTTACAGCGTTCAGGATCTGACACCTGAAAATACCAGAGATCATTTAAGATAGAAGTGCCTCCATGATTCTTTTGTGAATAGGGAGAAGAAGGGCTACTTGCCAAGTTCCCAGTGAGGAACTTTGGGACTTCCCTTGGCAAATGCCAAATGTCATGACGTTATTCTTATTTAATAGGTAGCCTTTGATGCACAACCCTTTGTTCATGACTGTTCAAAGTTACAATGGCCCTGAAAACAGTTACCTACAACCAATCCCCATATCCGACACAGCATCCTCATGGTCACGTGATCAACATTCAGGTGTTTGGCAAGGGTCACATGATTGCCATTTGTGATCTTCCCAGCCAACTTTTGACAAGCAAAGTCAATGAGGGAAACTGGATTCACTTAACGACCAAGTGATTTACCTCACAACTGGTGTGATTCACTTAACAACCACAGCAATGAAGGTTGTAAAATGATGAGGCGTGACTCATTTAGCAATCACCTTGCTTAACAATGGAATTTTTTACCTCAATTGTAGTCATAAGTTGAGAACTACCTGCTAGTAACCTTCCTTTATTAAAAATAAATGGGAATGTTGCATTTTGTACAGAAAAGAGTCAGTTCCCACATAGATATCCCTTGCCTTCACAGAAAATAAAAATTAGGTGATTTCGATTGTATCCTTTATTTGGAAATATTCTTCTCAGAAAAATGACATAGTGGCAGAGAAGCTAGAAGAATGTGGAGCCATCAAGGCCAGTTTGTCTTCTGCTAAAGGAGAGTTTTGTGGTTTGACCAAGTCCTCTATAAAAATCACTTGATGTCAACCATCCTACTCGGTCATCTAGTAAAGAAGGACTCCCGGTCCTTTGCTTTCACTAAAAATATATTTTACTAAGCCAAAGTGGTTACAGAAGTAGTGAAGCTGGATCTTTCATTTTCACCCACAAACTGCATGATTAACTTTCCCTTTTCCCCAGCTATCCCCCTGTTATAAGTCAATGTCCAATTGGGCACCTTCATATTGTTTGGGTAATGGACCCTCAGTTTGTGGCTTTCCAGCTCTGTGTTCCAATGGGCAACCTTGGCTGACGGGTGTGTCTCACACCTTGGGCCAACACGGCTTGGTTCCCATCCCAACCCCGATTCCTCTCTACATTCCAATCTCTCCTCTCCCCCCCGCCCCCAGTTACTAATGTCAGGCTATCAGCTTGCAATGTGAGGTTAGAAGAATGGCAGCCATGACACTTGAAGAAAATATTCATAACATTATCTGAGAATTCCAGAGATGTCCATCAGCACCCTCAAAATTAGAAACTTCTTGTCCAGGAAGGGCAAAGTAAGCAAATTGGTGGCAGTTGTTTTTAGAAAGAGCTGAGCTGACATGATGGGCCTCAAAGACAGCAACTCCAGGGAAGCAAAGGGAGATGAGAGCTGGAAGAGGCAAATATGACTACTTAATGCCTAGACAGAAGTCAAGCTTAGGATCTCTTGTCTTTCTCCTTTGCAGGCATTAAACGCGATCCAGCGAAGCCATTTGTGCCCAGGACTGTGATAATCGGAGGAAAAGTGAGTGGTGAATTTGAGGCTCAAGATTAATCTTTTAGGTGTTCTGCAAAGCAAATTATAACATTGCTAGAAATGCCATTTTCTGCCTCTATCCTGAACTCTTAATACTAATCCATTTTTAATTACGCAAATAGGTAGCATTTTTTAAAATTTGATTTGTGAATCACTTACAGGATAATAGATATAAGTATAAACATGAGTAAGAATACAGGAAATAGGTACGAATAAATGGGGACAATAGGACAGGGACGGAAGGTATGAGGGTGCACTTATGCACACCCCTTACCTCTTAGGAATGGGGTGATGTCAATAGTGGATAATTTAAGGTTAAAAAAATGGGGGTTAGAGGATGTAACAACAGAGTCAAGTAGTGCATTCCAGGCAATGACCACTTTGTTGCTTATAGGTAATATTAAATATTAAATAAATTAATATTAAATATTAAACAAATAGGTAGCATTAGAAGAGACTTCCTTGTTTTCTCACTAGGCTAAATTGTGTGTGTGTGTGTGCGCACGCTCACATGCATGTGTGTTAATGTACATATATACAGAGTAGACATGGATATATCTTATAAAAAATAGATTATCCAGGTGCCTTCAGAATTATGGCCTTTTAGCTTGTTTCTTATGGAAATCTCTGCCATTGCCTTCTTTTTTTTAAAAAAAATCTCTATTAAGCCTACAGTCCTGAAATTTTCCTATTAAACTACTAACTAGATTCACATTCATTTGACATTTAAAGAGCAGTGAAGATGATAAAAATATTCATCCATCCATCCATCCATCTATCTATCTATATGTCTATATGTCTGTCTATCTGTCTGACTACCTATCTATCATCTATTTACTCTCTCTCTCTTTCTCTCTCTCTATCTTCAGTAAAAGTTAATCCTCCTTAAACATATGCATCTATTAATATCCCATTTTCCCCTGCCACCTGTCCCCCCAGGAAAAATCTCATGCATTCTAGCTCACTTTTTCCAAATGATGCCTTCTAGGTGCATTGGAGTTATGCAACTCTCCAAATTCTTTCGGCCCTCTTTGGAAATTCTGGGAGTTGTGGTCCCATTTCATTTGAAAGTGTAGCAGGTTGGGTAAGGCTGCTCTGACAATTTCTTAGATGCTCGTAGTCAGGAGATGCTTGCTTGGTTATGCTGGTTTTCTGCAGCTTCTGCAGGTTTTATTCAGTTTGGGATTAGAATTGGTAGCCATGAATATCATAATCTCATCTCCTAACTGCTGCATTGCTTTCTTCCTTCCAGGCTGCTCCTGGGTATCATATGGCTAAAATGATAATAAAGCTGATCACTGCTGTAGGCCATGTAGTAAACAATGATCCTGGGGTTGGAAACAAGCTAAAGGTCATTTTTTTGGAGAATTACAGAGTTTCGCTGGCTGAAAAAGGTAATACTATCCATCTTGAGGTACCAGGTTGGGATATGTAGGAAAGAGAGCAGTTTGATGACTAACAGTCATGCTATGCCTAAGAAATTAATGAATAGGGCTGACCAGAGTTTAAAGTCCTTGAACAAAGAATTAAGTTGGATGCTGTTATACTATTCATCCAATGATGGATTAGGAAGGGTTCTGGATGCATAGGTGTTGAATTTGAATGACTCCTGGGATTTTATACATCCTGCACTTATATTGTACTTAATATTAACAGCAACAAGAAATATTTCCTAACTCCCTATACTGAACCGCCTCCAGACCACGCCATTCATGGGAGCAGGTTTTTGGAAACAAGTCCTAAGTGGAAGTAATTCAAAGTGTTCCCAGATACGGCTTTCCAGACATAGTAGTCTCTTTTCAGGATCAGATCATTCCCAGAACACCTTAAATCAGGGGTGTCAAATCGCATCGTCACAGCATCATCATGTGACATACTGCAACTTTTTCCCCCTTCGTTAAACTGGGTGTAGGCGTGGCCAGCAGGTGATGCATCCAGCCCGCAGCCCATGAGTTTGACATCCCTGTTTTAGATCCTTTGCGGTTTAGAGGATTTGCTTCCAGAATCTTATAGACTGCTTCACTTAGTTGAAGGAGAGCAAAATATTCTGGTTTCTTCTACAAGGTTGTATCTCAGATTGATAAGTTTTGTGCATCTCTTTTGTATTACATAATCATTCATAATAGCAATTTGTCTTCTTTTTTACTATCTCATAAAAAGGGGATGAAAAGGTCTTATCTGTGTGCACCTCAATTAGGTCTCATAAATGAAATTTTAAGTGTGAAACAAATATACAAGCCTACCTAGATGTTAAAACTGGCGTTGAAATGTAACACTTTCCAGGATGCTGAATAATAACCTCCTATGAACAGAAACATCTCTGCTTTCTTAGATCTTTTCCAAACGAATTGGCAGGTTTTATTATTGTCATTCTTACCAGCTCTAACACGAAGGAGCCTGGCACCCACCACAAGAGATGTTTGAGTTCAAAAAGTGCACAAGTCAGTAACATGGAATCAGCCTTGCTACATGGCCAACCAGTTGGATAGACTTAGTCTCTAATCAGTCTCTAATCATTAGCTCTAATTTACTCCTGATTGCATCTGAACTCAACTTCTCAAGTTTCCTATGTAGAACTTCTCATCCATCCCCATAAAATTTGAGTCTTCACTCTGCAGCTTAGAAAGTGATTCATCTGTTATACCTGGGTTCTGATCATGTATAAATGTTTTAAATACATGAATAAATAAATGCTGGGTTGTTATCTCAAGTATTCTGCAGTGTTACATTTTGTGGCAAATTCTGCTCTGTCCGTGCATGATTTATTCTGCTGAGGACTATTTAGGAGTGTGTGAGTTTCTTGCTTATCTCCATGCTTTAAAAAGTAAGATTAAAATGCAAATGTGGGAAAAAGGAATGCCCAGATACTAAGATAATATTTTTTTGGCAGTAATCCCTGCTACAGATTTATCAGAACAGATTTCAACAGCTGGCACCGAAGCCTCAGGCACGGGCAACATGAAATTCATGCTCAATGGGGCTCTGACCATCGGAACCATGGATGGTGCCAATGTAGAAATGGCAGAAGAAGCTGGAGAAGAGAATCTTTTCATATTTGGCATGAGAGTGCCAGATGTGGAAGAGTTGGACCGGAGAGGGTAAGGCTGGTTAGCAGCTCAACTTGGGCACAATTGGTTGTAGGAAATTTTTTCAATTGTCTGGAGTTTTGGACTTCCAAAATTTGAATAGAGGAGGAAGATACAGCATAGACTAATGGTGTTTGTGTGACCTCACATTTTAATGGCATAAGATTTAGCACTATGAGTGCTATGAATTTATATTATTGGGATGAAACATACATGGGGTTCTATTCATGCCTTAGTAAGAACCTAGGCCTGGAGATAGTGTGTTCTCTTGAACTTCCCACTTCCTGCAGTCATTTTTGTTTTGGTCCATGTGTTAATGTCACATTAAAAAGGGGGAATGGGTCGAATCAATCAAAATGCTGAAATAGATATTGAGTTATATGTTCATGGGTTAATTGCTTTAAATGAAAAACATCTGAGCATTTCAGATAATAAACCCTCATGCTATGGATCCCATCTGTTAGGGAACTATGGTATACTTGGTGGGTCTCAAGAGGCGAGCCTTTTCCGCCCTAGCACCCAACTTCTGGAATCTTCTGTCCCTGACACAAGGTTAGGTCCATCCCTGTTAACATCCCACTAGTCCAAGGGTCTTCATACTTGGCAAGTTTACGACTCGTGGACTTCAATTCCCAGAATTCCTGAGCTAACATGACTGGAGGAGGAATTCTGTGAGTCCACAAATATTAAAAGCTGTCAAGTTTGAAGACCCCTGCATTAGCCCCTCAAGAACTGGTTGTCATCTCCCTGGGATGCCAGGGACCTGTGAGACCTTGTGATAGCTCCCTTACTGCGGTTAACATTATCTTCTCTTAAGCTTGTGCTTTTAATATATTTTTAGAAATGAATGCTTTTATGTGTATTGTTTTTAATTAAGTGTTGTCTGCCACCCAATGTTCCTTTTTTAGGGAGATGGGCAACCATACAAATTTGATCGATC
Organism: Pseudonaja textilis; assembly: GCF_049901715.1. Taxonomy (NCBI): domain Eukaryota; kingdom Metazoa; phylum Chordata; class Lepidosauria; order Squamata; family Elapidae; genus Pseudonaja; species Pseudonaja textilis. The sequence goes on from NC_141990.1 coordinate 310,026,870, forward strand.
AATAACATAAATTAAACATCTTTTTGATTCAGTGCCTCCACCCCACCCAAAATAGGCCCTGATTCTTTCCCATGATGCATTTCTGCATCTCGTCTCCACTTTTTGTGTGCACCTTTCCTGGTCTGCTCTCAAGATGAATATTCTGTGGCACCTGTTGCTCATCTAATAGTGATATTATAGTGGTATTATAGGATAATAGTGACTTCTTCCACCAGGTACCATGCTCAGGAATATTATGACAAGCTTCCTGAATTGAAGCAAACTGTGGATCAGATCAAGAGCGGTTTCTTTTCACCACAACAACCTGACCTGTTCAAAGATTTGGTCAACATGCTGTTCCACCATGACCGGTGGGTAAAGATGCCTTATAGATTTGTTCTTTAAATGGCCATTTGAGTCCTTATCATTTGTTAGACAGACATTTGAGTACAAATAAGGTCAGTTTTCCTTGGTCCATGTAATTAAAAAGCACCAAGAAACTTAAACCCAGTATGAAGTCCTTCCCTTAAATCGTTTTGTTATGCCAATGAAATTCAGGGTAGAATTGCAGGGTAGTGGTATGTGCATACACATCACAGTTTTAATGTGTGGCATCACCAATTGTTAAAGAAAATGTATTACTCCCCACCCAAGTGGTGACTTGTCAAAGGATTTTTGCAGTATCCTCTATTCTTGAAGAAGGTTTTGGACTACTACTGGGCCAGTGGACTAATTCTAAATTTTGGGGACATACTTTTGCTCTGCTCACAAATTAGATGATATGGGGTGGTTTGTTATCATAGAGTACCCAATTATCAGGAATAGACTGATGTGGTTGTTCCCCACCATTCTCTTTTGCTTTCACAGATGCTTCTTATAAGACATGTTAAAATGTATTGTTCTGGACACTTCTGGAATACAGTATTTGTTTCTATTCTGGACCAATCTGATCTAACCATTGTGCTCATGGTGTGGCAGTTTCCCAAAAGTTAATGCTTGGAACAAAAATTAATTTGTGCCACTCCAAAGGGAATGTGCTGGAACAGTGAATTTCAAGACTAACCAGAGGTTTAGGCCTACCAATCTAAAACTCAGATTGCCTTCAAAGCATTTCACATTTTTTGTTTTTTTCTTTTGGATAGGTTTAAAGTATTTGCAGACTATGAAGCTTACGTCAAGTGCCAAGACAGTGTCAGTAAACTCTATATGGTAAGCTGGGTGTGGAGAATATTTACAAATTTTATTGTGTACTGTAAGTATCTGAACAAATAACCAAAGTGCAAATCACCAGTGCTCTGTCCTGTGTATTCCTGACCACACAAATCAATCTTATCTACAATGAATTTGTACAACAGACATACCCAGTTAAATTAACCATGTTTACTGTATCAAATTTTCTGAGTTTGCATGACATACTGGACTAACCACTAACTGAATTTGATGGATTAACAAAAACTAGAGTAAAAGTGATTCATGTATCATGCCAAACTACTCAGACTTTATTTTTTTCAATGCCTTACCCAATGTATCTGCTTAGTATGCCTGACTTGAAAAGAATTCACTTTGTTGCCATTAAAAAATTGGCTTGAGGTGACCAATTTTATTCACTACAGTGACTAAATTAGTATGCTTTTAAGTCTTTCTATATCTCAGTTTCGATTACTCTATAATTAGTGCCCCAGATTCTACTAGTGAACAAATAACAAAAATAATTAAGCAACTTTTACAGCCCAGAAAGCGCTATGGGGCAATATATAAGCCTAAAATGCTAATGCTATTTTACTTAAGACAGCATTAGATTATAGCTAGGTCATTAAGGTGATCAGAGTATGTCTAATTTTATGGACAGTAGCATAGCATACTCAAGAAAATAAAAGCATTACTGATCTGATAAAAGCAACTGTGCATAAAATAAATCAATTGTTTGAGTACTTCACTAGATAGGAGTCTGTAGAGATTCTCATTCATTCAGGTCATGGTTGACCCAAAGGTGCTTTTTCAGGAGGCAACTGGACTTTCTTGTTTTTTCTTTGAAGATGTTTCACTTCTCACCCAAGAAGCTTCTTCAGCTCTGACTGGATGGTGGGGAATGGAAGGATTCATATTCCTTGCAGATAACTGGTCATTTGCATTCTTTTAGAGCAGGGGTGCCAAACTCACATTGTCATGGCGTCATCACATGATGTATTGGGACTTTTTTCCCCTTTGCTAAACTGGGCATGGGTGTGGCCAGCACATGACGGATCCGGCCCATGGGCCAGGAGTTTGACAGACCTGTTTCAGAGGGCCGTTGCAGTACTTGGGAGGTCTAGCTATGTCCTTAGCCACCTGAGTTCCTGTAGTCTGCCATTTTTTCCTCTGGAAATCCATTCCTACTCTCCGCCATTCAAAGGATGTTCATCCCAAATTGTATAGCTAAAAGTCTATAGAGATTCTTGTCCCAAAAGTGTTATGTTTTTTTTCCACAAGGCAACTGTACTTACTTGTTTTTTCTTTGAAGACATTATTGTTTCTTTAAAGACATTTTACAATTCCTATTACTAGATAGGAATTATAAAATGGGCCTTTAAGTCTTTTTAGGAAGGTGCAGCATAACAAGACATGTGTGGGACGTAGTCCAGAGTTGTAGGAGGGAAGGACTGTTTCCCAGGGAGCAAAGAGACAGCATAGCTTGAAATCTTTAGTCCGCAGGAAAAGGAGGAAGGCAGACACCGTTCCCTTCACCAGCAGTGCACAGGGTATATCTAATAGTTATACAGATAAGTGCTTTAGTTTTTGGCAAGATGTCTGTCCGTAAGCAAACAATAAAGTACTCCTATTGTTCTTGGTTCCTTTGGCCTGGCAGGACATGAGCTATGGATTTGAGAGTTTTGGTAGTTTCTTCTCCATGAGAATATAAGCTTAACTCAAAAGGCAAGGCTCTTCAAATTTGGCAAGTTTAAGACTTGTGGACTTCAACTCCCAGAATTCCCAAGCTAACATGACTGGAGGAGGAATTCTGGGAGCTAAAGCCCACAAGTCTTAAAGCTGTCAAGTTTGAAGAGCCCTGTTGTAAGGGATGGTTTTGTATTTGCCCCCAAGGACAGCTTTTGGAAAGACACTGGAATATGTTAGTGTTTGTGATTTAAATATCTAGCTAACCTACAAAAGGAGCAGGACTACTCAGGAATGTGTTCCTCGATAGGGCAGATCGACAATCACAATGTCCTGGGCGTTATGTGAGCACCTTTTATGACCTTCTGACAAGCAAAGTCAATGGGGAAGCCAGATTCACTTAACAACCGGGTGACTAACTTAACTACTGCAGTGATTCACTTAACAAATGAGGCGAGAAAAGTCATAAAACTTAGGAAATTTCTCGCTTAACATACATTTTGGGCTCCATTGTGGTCATAAGTTGAGGACTATCTGTAGGTGGCTTAAACAGTAATAGCATTTGCAGTTTCTTCATAGTAACTCTTCCAGTTCTGACAGATCTACCAGTTCTTATTTCCCTCCTCCTCTTGATACATTTGGAGATTAGTTTAGTTTAGTTCACCACATAACCGAGGCTGCTGCTGGCTGAACCGACAGAAACACTCCCAGATAGATTTATTGTATGTTATATTCCTTCCTCAATGTAGAGGGAAGCTGTATGAGCAGCTGCATGTCTATGGAGATTCTCAATCATCCAGGTCATGGTTGTCTCAAAGGTGCTTTTTCAAGAGGCAACTGGACTTTCGGTTTTATTTTGAAGACGTTTCGCTTCTCATCCAAGAAGCACCTTTGGGACATCTATGAGCAGTTGATTCTCAATCTCTTATTTGTAAATCCCATTCTAAGAGAATCACAAGTGATTGGCAGGCATATGAGGCTTAAATTAAACACCAAAGACAGCTGCTTATTTGCTTCTTTTCAAACACCTGGGAGGTTTGGATGAATTCTGTGCGCACTGTTTCTTCTTTCTTTTCCTCCCGCTCCACTCCACTCCTTCCGATCAAGCACAAAATGAAAAACACTTACAAATGATTTCTTAAACAAAAAAGCATAAAATCATTCCTAAAATAGTGAACAAATTTGCCAAATAAAACCCTAAAAGCTAAAATAATGTTTATATAAGACTGAACAGCTTTCGAACAAACTCCTGTCCCCTTAGCTTCCTCCTGCCAACACACAGTAGAGATGTGGGGTTTTAGCACTCAAACCCTGAGTGCTCATCTCAGTAGTCAGCAACAGCTGTCTCTCCTATGTTCTTTCACCTTGAGATTCTTTTTACCGGCTTCAAGCCTTACAATATATCCTATACCTCTCTTGGTCTGCCTCTTCTAATATACTGAACTAGCAGGGTACCCGTGCTTCGCTACGAAACTGTGTGATCGGGCAAGTTTTGGGGGAGGAAAGTAAGAGGGGGAGATTGTGCCTCTGGCCACCAGCATCCAACGGTATTCATCTGGCTAGCATCCAGTCAGTGTGTGAGAGAGTTGAGGGATGTTTGGAACCTGAAACATGTTGGCTGGGGAATTCTGGAAGTTGAAGTCCATGCATCTTACAGTTGCGAAGGTTGGGAAACATGGCTCTAGAAGCTGTTACTTGCCTGCTCCTGATCTAACATGTATGGCTGGTTAGGAATTTGAGATGAATTACAGGGTGTCATACCTGTTCAGTAGTAATCCTGAATCTGACTGTCATGCAAGAGCCGAGTTCACATATGCTCTTTCTTGCAGAACTCCAAAGAATGGACCAAGATGGTCATCAGGAACATTGCAGCCTCTGGGAAGTTTTCCAGTGACAGGACCATCAAAGAATATGCCCGTGATATCTGGAATGTGGAACCTTCTGATCTCAAGATCCCACCACCCAATGTACCTCGCGATGTTGCCGATGAGATGCTGGCCAATGACTCAGCTGAAAAGTTGAGTATGTGAATCTGAGAAGTCCTGCAACTCTGCATGGATAACACACAGTACCACACATTGGGAAAAGCATGCGTAGATTTGATTAGCAAGTAACGGTAATAAAGTGGCCTCTTCTTTGCTCTTTTGCTTATAAGCACTGAGAGCAGTTGGGGAATCTTATGCATTGTCTACATCAAGGGTCTTCAAACTTGACAGCTTTAAGACTTGTGGACTTCAATTCCCAGAATTCCTGAGCTAACATAACTGGAGGAAGAATTCTGGGAGTTGAAGTCCACAAGTCTTAAAGCTGTCAAGTTTGAAGATCCTGGTCTACATTTATCTGTTCTCTCCCTTCCTTTCTTTGGGAACTTTGGGAATTGTTCCCAAAAATTTTGCTCTAATACATTCTATTTCACCTGATGGGTCCTAAGTTGCTGGACCATTTATCTCTCATGCTCGCTGATATTCTCACTGGCCATGCTAGGTACCAGTCCCAGCACAACTAGAGAGGACCAGCTTGAAGTAGGCCACCCAAACAGTTCAAAGGGTGCATTTTTACTAATTTATAGCGTTATTAAAAAATGCCATTAGCAAACCAAATAATCTGTTAACTCAAAATTGTTGACTTTTAATGAAAATGAAAGGGCTTGTCCAAGATGTATATTCATAAAGTGAACTATTAGCAGAAAGAATACATTTTAAGAGAGGAAGGCTTCAACGCAGAATTTGTCTAGTTTTTTTATAGAATCTGGATTACCTGTTCTTCCTTCAAGGGGTGAGCATGTGCTCCTACTTAGCAATGTGTTAATTACAGCACTGAGCCTTTGAGGAAGTTGCCCTATATAGTACACTATAAATCAAATTGATTCAGCTGTGAGTAAGAAGACATGCTGAGACTAGAAAGGATGTTCTGCTGAAATAAGGCCTATAGTAACCAAGATAAGATGCATTTATAGAAAAAGAAGAAAGCTTTGGTAGGCTCAAAAACTCCTGTATTATTGTCTAGTAACGTTGTTCTGTAGTGTACATTTGCAAATTCACATGGTAAAATAAACTGAAATCCACTTTTTTATCTTCCAACTGTTCGTTGTTTTAATATCCATGGCAAGAACTGATGTCTCCTTGAGGTTGCTATTAAGTCACTGTCCACTTGATTGCTGATCCTACGTAATGCTCTGGAGGAAGTCTCTGTTATGGAACAGACAAAGAAGTTATGTTTCTTGGATTTTGTGTCTTATAAAATCAACCTCCTGCTCAAATTGTCTGATTCACTTGGCCAGGGCTGTGTAGGCTATTCTGTGCAGAAAAAGTATGAAACTATCTACAAACTGTGGCAGCAGAAGCCTTACACACATCCTTCAACATAATATCCTGCCTTTCTACACACAGGGAACTCAAGGCAGCTTAAAAGTTAAGAATGAAATATTAAGCAATTAGAAAACAATATAACTGAACGTAATACTTTAAGCCCTGGTAGGTAGTGGTTAAAGTACAGTATTACAGGTAAACTCTGCCCACAGCCTGGAGTTCGATCCTGATTTTGGGGGGTGGTCTCAAGGTTGACTTACGATGTTGGTAAAATGAGGGCCCAGACTGTTGAGCGGAAAATATGCAAATAATGCTTCTACATTGCAGAAAGTGCTATAAAGCATTATGGGGTGGTATCAATGGTGGGATTCAAAAAATTTTACTACCGGTTCTGTGGGCTGTGGGCGTGGGCAGGGGAAGGATACTGTAAAATCTCCAGTCAGAAATGGCATTTGCTGGTTCTCCGAACTACTCAAAAATTTTGCTTCGGAACTGGGTGCCCAGAACTGGTCAGAACCTGCTGAATACCTAGGTGTCTAGGTGCTGTTGCTATTGCTTTTTAAACTAGGGCTAGAAAAAGAAATAGTCCACTGATCACTCAGTGGAGCTCATCTGGACTTTCCCATTTATTGAGGTTCATCGTCCTCAACCCCATCACAGCAGTACAACATGTAGCAATAAAAACTGGGCAATATGAGCAGGTATGGAACAGAAGTATTGCATGATAGATTTTCAGCCACTACTACTGGAGTTCCCTTTCTAAGTGAAATCTCTCTCTTGAAATCCCAGAAGCACTAGCTCACCTCCTTGATTAAGCTACTGTTAATCAAGTAAGACGAAATCTACATTTTGCTAGTAAAAATGGATTTTCTGTACTATGGCCTAGTTTATATAACAGACACCCTGAAATTTATATAACACAACAGGAACCGTAAATGTGGTTGCTTGGGTTTTCATTTAATATATTCCACGAATTCTGTCCTTTGGGCTTATTCAGTAAAGGATTGTAAGCAAATCGTGGCTTCATTCATATAAATATAATCAAACTTGTAGCGTCTTGGGTTGGACTGTATTCTGTGCCCTTCCCAATCTCCAGCCACTGAAGCATCCAAAGAGAAAACTATTTTCACAGAAGTCTTAACAGTAGCATGAACTTGGCTCAGTGTGCTTACCTGAGAATGGAAGCCAGCTCAGGATGAGAGGAGATGTGGTCATGCCCCAAACCCATGGAAGGTGGGAAGGAGAGAAACTTGATGTTGTCTTTCTTCTCAGAGGCACTGTATGTGATCTCAAAAAGCTGTACGTGTAGAAAAAGAGGAGTGAGCATGAATCTCCAAGTGGACTGTTAAGTATTGCTGCACAACTGATTTCTCACCCCCTCAAGAATGGGTAATCCTCAACTTATGACCAGTGGTGGGATGTTGCTGGTTCGATGAGCGCACACAATTGTAACTCACTTTTTTCAGTGCCTTTGAACAGTCACTTAACACATGGCTGAAGGTCAAGGAGACATAGTTCAATGGTGTAACTCAAACTGCTATCCAGCTCAGAGCCTCCCAAATCTGAACAAATTACTAAGTGAAGGCACTTCTTCTCTAGGGAATTCCCCTGAAGGCTTATGGAGCAACAGTACTGAAATAATCAGAGGCCATGGCCTCATTTCTACTGTTGAAATCCTACTGGTTATTCCTGGCTAATGTATAATTGTAACATGGTAAGCCACGCAGAGTAACCTTGTGGTGAGATGGATAGCCAATAAATTTAATAACTAAATAAATAATGCACATTTGCAGGAGACCCTCCCATTGGAAGCTGGATTATCCCTTGAAATAAAAGATGGGTTGCTCCATTTGTTCAGGATATGGCTATGTTATCAAGGATTTAGGACAATGGTTTAAAGGGAAATATTAAAAGAAAATCCTGATAAGCCCTGGTGGCATCATGGTTAGAATGCAGTATTGCAGGTGGACTCTGCCTACAGCCAGGATTTTAATCCTGACTGGTTCAAGATTGACTCAGCCTTCCAAGGTCAGTAAAATGAGGACCCACATTGCTGGGGGAAATATGCTGACTCTCTAAACCAGTGGTCGCCAACTGGTGGGCCGTGAGAAAATTTTGGTGGGCAGCAGAGAAATCTCACCCCCAGAGCATCCCCCCAAAGCAATTAATCCAGGCTGCACAACACAAGGCTGCTCAGCCCACATGGCCCACGGGAACCCTCCATGCCCACTCACTCCTTACCTGGCAAACTTGTCTGCTAAGTTGCTATTTTTCTTTTTTCCGACCATCATCTGTTCGGCTGTGCTGGGAAATTTAGATTAGCTAGGAAGCAGGAAATGGTTGGATTTCTTGCTTTCTAGGTAAGCACAGCCAAACCTCCCTTAGGACCGAAGGTTTGCTTGCAAGCAAATTCAGTGCAGACTCATGGCAAGCAAATTTGAGAGACTGAGCTAGCCGATGGCAGATAGATAGATCACTGAATGATTCTGTGAGCAACTCAATCTGCCTGCCTGCTTTGCCTGATTTTGGATAAAAGTTACTTTTTTAAAAATAAAAAATTCAATATTTACATACATGGTTTATTGTGAGTTAATTTTGTGAGTTTGCTTGCAAGCAAATTTTATGTGACAGACTGAGCTAGCCAATGGCAAATAGATTTCTGAATGAATCTGTGATTCTGTGAGCAACTCAATCTGCCTGCCTGCTTTGCCTGATTTTAGGTAAAAGTTGCTCTTTTTTTTATAAAAACTTCAATATTTATATAAATATTTATAATATTTACATACAAGCCATGCTCAGGCAGTCACATGACCACCAAGCCACACCCACAAGTTAGGCTATGCCCACAGAACCAGTTAGTGATCCCTGAGATCTAAAATTATGAGTTTGTTGGTCCCTGAGGTCCAAAAGGTTGGCGATCCCTGCTCTAAACCATCCAGGGAATTCTGGAAAGCACTATGGGGCAGTATATAAATCTAAATGCTATTGCTATAATTTCTCAGAAAAGGAAGACCTCAATTTTATAATGACTGATCTACAATGAGGAAGAACCATCCTGAGAACTTCTCTCTAGTACTAGAACAGGGGTCCCCAATCCCTGGTCCATGGAGCAGCATTGGTTCATGGCATGCTAGAACCAGACTGCGTAAACAGGCAAAGCCCCATCCACAGGATGCAAGCAGCACACGAGACCATGCCCCCTCCAGTCCACAAAATCAGTCCCTGGTGCCCAAAAGGCTGGGGGTCTCTGTACTAAAACTTCCACAAATAATCAAAGGTATATTTTGCTAACGTCATTTGCATTTTTTTCCAAGACTGCTATGGAAACATAAAAGTATATTGATGATGCATGCTGCAAAAGTACAATTCACCATTAGCAGAAAAGCAAAACCTGTTGTTATATGCAGTGACTTTCCACTTATATAGCTTATACATATAGAAAGATATCTATATTTTTGTATATTATCCCTTTATACTGTATATATGTATAACCCTTTTAAAAGAGTAATTGACTGCAGTTACTGTTTAGTTACCTTTCTTCCATGTTGTACAGGTATCATGTAGTCATCTTCTGAATGCAAGATCAAAATAGGACTAGATAACACTTTGACACTATGGACAAGAAAAACAATGTTTTAACTCAATTCAACTGTTTTTGGAGATCTTCATCCTGCTTTTCAATCAAAAACTGTCTTTCAAGTAGTTGAGTAACATTTCTAACCATTAATGAGACCTTAAGTCATTGTGGGCTGTCACCCTTTGTTTCCTGGCAAAATATCTCATGAAGTCATAGGATTACATAGCTCTCCCACTCCAAAGATGGAGAGAAATCCACTTTTATAGGACCAATAAAGAATAGTATTTGTAGCTCAGGTTTGAAATGAAGAGCCCCTGGTGCTCTCTGAGTTTGTTTTATTCTGCAGACGTTTCATTACTCAAACTAAATAACATCATCAGTGCTACTAGTTACCTAGTTCCGGTAATAGAATAGAATAACAGAGTTGGAAGGGACCTTGGAGGTCTTCTAGTCCAACCCCCTGCTTAGGCAAGAAACCCTACACCACTTCAGACAAATAATGAAACATCTGCAAGAAAACAACCAAGCTCAGAGAGCACCAAGGACTCCTCACCCTTGTAGGAAGAGCTCTTAACTTAGGAAAACACTTCAGAAATGTTTAAAAATTTTAAAAGTCACTCATTTTTCTTTCCACAACAGTACAACTTATTTGCAGCTGTGCCTTCAGCATCCCAGTATCTTGAATTTCCCATCTTTCCTGAATACAGAATCCAGACAGTGGATTTCAAATCACTGATCAAGCCTATCTCCCATCTGAGTTCATCAAAGTCTGATTCTTCTCTATTCCTCCTCTCCTGAATATCACAAAAATGTTGTATATCAAGTTATCAGGGCCAGCAGACAAATGGTGGAATCCATGCCTTCAGATGCTGCCATATTCAACCAAGAGTGTCTGCAGGATCTTGTTGCTTTTGTCACACTGATGTCTTTCTCTTTTGGACAAGTGTGTAATATCTCCAGACGCACAGAGAAGGGGCAGGGCTGGCATACTGCATAGTGACATTTGTCAATCTCTCCCTCTATGCAAATGCCACTGGATCTACCATTTTGAAGGAAGCAAATCAAGCCTAACATTTGATTGCAGCATAAAGTCAGTTCTCAGAACAGTATTCCAGAACCTGGCACATTCCACATAGTTTGGGATTGTGTAACTCTGAACTCACTTTTTGTCATTCAGAAAGTACATGTCACCTCGGGCCATGCTGTCCAAAATTAAATATTCAAAGCCAGGAAACTTGCGATAGATCTGGTTAAAGAAAACAAGCAAAGACATTTTCCATTCTGGAAACTCCTTTGTCAACTGCTATAAGAAATACCTTGATTTAGTTGTTTGTTTACAATGATTATGTGCCACTTCGGTAAACTAACTCTGAGCAGCATGCAATTCCCATCTTCACAGATTCAGACGAAAAGCAAAATTAAACATAATATGGGGGGGGAGGAATGAAAAAATTGGAAGTACCATGCTGAATGGAGCAGTAATTAAACCATCATTCCTCATCAGAAAATTGTTGTAATGGACTTTGATGACTGAGATTCTCTACAGACTGTTTTAATTGACTTTCTAACTATCAGGAGGGCTGGGGCCTTTTGGATATTTGTACGCAAGATATTCCAGGCAATGGCATCCAAAAATGAAAGGCTCACTTCCAAGATCTCTACAATTGGCAAGCTCTGAGAGAGGGGACCCAGAATGAACCTGCCTTACTTGATCTTATTGGGCAGGCAAATGTTAGTGGGAGAAGACAGTCCCCCAAAGGGACTGAGTTATTCTCCTAAGCATTAGAGGGCAAGACAAGGAGTAATGGATGGATGCTTGTTAAAGAGAGATCCAACCTAGAATTAAAGAGATTTTTTTTTTTTTGACAGTGAGAACAATTAATCAATGGAATAACTTGCCTCCCGGAGTTTGTGGGGGCTTCATCATTGGGGTTTTTCAAAAGTAGACTGGACAACCTTTTAAGCAGCATGGTATAAGGTTTACTGCCTTGGGCAGGGTGTTGGACTAGAAGATCTCTGAGGTCCTTTTCACCCCTAGGATTCTTTATTCTACATAGAACAAAGCATAGAGCATATCAGAGCATTCACATAACTTAAATTGCTGCGTTCTGGAGTAACTATATCTTCCCAATGCTCTTTAATTGCAAGCCCATGTGGAGTGCATTCCAACAAGAGGTGATTATGACATAAATTTTAATCTCCCATCCCAAAGGACATTGTAAAGTCTCCCACCCCAATGAACATTGTTACTGGGACATAAGGTGGAAGGCCTCTTGGCCAATGCTGCCACCTGTTCAAGCAGCAGCTGTGAGTACAGCAGGACCTCCAAATTATGGCCCAGGTCTATGTAGGGAATGCAATCTCATTTACAACTAAAGATGGAATATCTACAGACTGAAATGGCTTATGAGTGCAGAGCCATTCTATTTTGATAAAATTAAGCTTCCACCTGTTCTTCCTCAACCAGACCCTAAGAACCTCCAGCACATCAACAGCATTCCTTGGCTGACCTGAGAAGTAAAGAAATAAGGCTGATATCATGTCAGTAGATGACCTCACCCAGCTCAAGCAACATGGAATTGTGTGATTTCCCCCATGCCAGCTTTGCCAGCCAGAGATCAGCTACCAAGTGTGATCCATGTGGTCTCGGTGCCCTACCCAGATTTGAAACCTGACTGAAATAGTTCTGTGTAACCTGTTTCTTCCAGGGCTCTCTGCAGTTGCAACCCCCACTGTTTTCTCAACAATTTTCCCCAAAAAAGAAAAGTTAGGATATTAATTGATAATAATCTGGATTGAGCAATGGTTTCTTGAGAACAAGATGCAATACTCCCTCACTCAAGGATACGTTGTTATCACATATATGCTGAAAATCTAGTACCTATTTTGTTCTTAATAACAAAAGTAAGAATATTAATGGAGAAATATACATTATTCTTCTTATCAGGAATCCTTTTTCTTTTGCTAAACACATTTCATACAATATGGAAGATCCTTGGAACATAAATGTGACTTTTCAATTGTAGCTGAACTACAATTCCCAGCATCCTTCATTGCTATACGAGTCTACGGCAGGTCAGAGTTTTTGTTCAGCAACATCAGGAATGACCCAATTCCTTTTCCTTCTTCCAGTTTTGTTCTGATATCTATTTTCTCTTCTGCAGGAACCCATAAGTCCAGGTTGTCCCCTAGATGGACCCAACTGCAGGTATTCTCAAAATTCATATGAGCCAGGCACATATTTTTGCAACAGCTTGGCAGGCTGCCACATAAAAAGTGCCAAAAGTATATGTGGAACTAAAAATAAGAGTGCCAAGACTTACTTTTGACATTGGGATGGTGGCAGCTGCATCCCGGATGGTGGTATAAGCAGCCTCCAGGATGATTGCATCTACTATGATACCTTCTAGAGGAAAAAAAAAAGAAGGGAATTTTATTAGAAAAACAAAAATCAATGGAAAGGAACAAAAGAGGAGCAGGTTGTTTTCTGAGATTAAAGCCCTCCTCCTGAAAACCCGTGTATGGATTGCCAATTGCACAGTGGCAGATAGGACAGTACTCCAGTTAATGTCATTGCCCAGAAGATCATTGATTGCCCTCTCCACTCTTTGGAAGAGCTATAGAATAGAAAAGAATGGAATGGAATGGAATGGAATGGAATGGAGTGGAGTGGAGTGGAGTGGAGTGATGACCTGTAGTCTCTCAAAATAACCCAAAACCCAAAACATATATTAAAGTCCGGTAAAGCCTTCAACTTAACTTCACTGTTTTATTAGGCACAGTTTTAAGTCACAAAAGTAAATAATGAGGCAAACAGAAATCCAAAACAAACCGCATTGATGAGAGTTCCGAAGCAAGCCAAGATAACTAATCATAAACTCCAGGAAAATAACTGAGAAAAGTCCATGGGAAGAACGCCAGCAAAGATAAGCCTCTTTCAAGGTGAACACTAATTAACTTCAGCAATTCTCACTGGGCAGTTGAAAACTTATATACATAGCTCCCACCTGCAAGCCACAAGGAGGATCATGGTAATCTCCTCTTGAGTAGACCTCACTTTTCCCTGATCCTCTCCTCCCTGTGTGACCTAGGATGGATAGGGGATGGGCCTGGATCCTCCTCTGATTGCTCAGCCGGCCTCTGCCCTTCCCCAGCCTCCTCCACCACCTCTGGAGCCACACTCCCACTCCCTGTTGGCTGTTCCTCCTCTTCCTCAGAGTCAGACTCCACCAGGGGTATGACAAGTGGAGTGGAGTGGAACAGAATGGAACGGAACAGAACAGAACAGAACAGAATAGAATGGAATTCTTTATTGGCCAAGCGTGATTGGACACACAAGGAATTTGTCTTGGTGCAAATGCTCTCACTACATAAAAGAAAAGATACATTCATCAAGAATCATAAGGTACAACACTTAATGATAGTCATAGGGTACAATAAGCAATCAAATCATACTAGGGAACAGTCCATATAAATCATAAGGATACAAGCAACGTTACAGTCATACAGTCACAAGTGGGAGCGGATGGGTGATAAGGAGTGATGAGAAGATTAATAGTAATAGTAGTGCAATGCTCTACTTTATAGCTTTATAGCTCCTGCTGTCTTAAGAAAGTTCAAAACATTCTCAAAGATCCATCTCATCCTGGGCACCCTTTTTTTAAACTATTGCCATCCTGTACAGGATAGTAAAAACAAGGACAAATAGGCTGAAAAACAGCTTCTATCCAAGGGCAGTAACTCTACTGAATTCTACTGTATAGTGCAATATTAATGCAATATCAGGGGTTTTCAATTCAATGTATAGAATGTGAAGGATGAGTGTGTTTATTTTCATAGTCATAAAGTACACTGAAGATGGTATTTAATTTCATTGTACAAGGTGCGATAACATAAAGTAAACTAAACTAAAAACCAGAGAAACAAGATACACTGGTCTAGCAGAGACAAAGTATATCAAAGTCTCAAGGCTGAATATATAAATCCACAATGTCAACATCAGTTTAAAGAAACAGGATTAAGGGAGAAGGCCCAATTAACCATCCAAAAGAAGCTGGATTAAGGGAGAAGGCTGAATTAGCCATCCAAAACACTCTCATCAGGAGCTGAGTTTTATCGTAAACTATTCTCCACTTATCCACATTTTTCTTGAAAAATTAAGACTGCTACTGACATTCCTCCCATCTCTTTAACTCTTGCTGCTCTCAGCTTTTCTAAACTGGAAGATCTTGAAGGATAGGCTTCCAAAATAGGCGGTAGAGTAGGTGGAGCTAAACAAAACTAAATATGTTTGTATGAAATTAATTCAATGCAATTATTACAATTACACTCCGGGAATGTCATGATTTTCCCATTTGAGCATCTTGAAAACTACAATCTGATGGCAGATTTTACAAGAGCTCTGAAACCACAGCCAAAGGAGCCCAAAAGCAATGGATTGCACACTTTTGCTTGAAACACTGGGGCAATTTGCACACAATTTGGCAATGGAAAACATGCCCGGCGCCTTTTCCCATTTTTTTTCCCATTCAACAATGATAGAGCCAGTGAGAAAAATGCATCGCAAAAGTGTTAACATGCTCAAACAGCAGAAGTAAGTGAAACAGGTAAGAACTGCTTGTCCCATTCTTCATAGGCAGAGATAACTGCCAGGGGTGTCAAAAAAGTCAAGATGGCAGTCATGTCGCACAATAAAAACCTTGCCCTCAAAGCACTTGCAAAGTGCTCAAGCGAAAGATCCAAACTGTAATGTAGATAACAAAAAGGTGCATGGGCCACTAAGGCAACCGAGAGCACAGACAGACAGACAGACACAGACACACACACAACTGGGCAGTATTTTGGTGTATGTGCAACAAGTAATGATGTTGGGGAAGGCAGTTTGCATGAATGGGTAACATGCATAATCATGCATTACATTTTCAGATTTTACTTTTTTGTTGTTTGTGGATATTTGGATTATACTTGTTAACAGTGTTAAACATATATTGTAGCTCCCCCCCCTTGTGCTTTATGTTGGCCAAAAATGTCCTTGGGATATAGTAAAAAGTGTCAGGGTTTATAAGGCCAGTTTGATCTAGTGATTAAGTCAGGAGGTTAGAAACCGGCAGATCATGAATTGCCTTAACCATCAAAGCCAGCTGGTGATCTTGGGTCTGTTAATTTTTTTCTCAGACCTATTCACTTCACAGAGTTATTGTTTTCCCTCCGGGAAAACAGAGGGCAGAAGACGTGTTGGATATGTTTGTGGCCTTGGTTATTTGTAAAAATAAGAAAGGTAGGATGCAAACAAATAAGTTTACTTCCCCTTGCAATAAACTCACCCCCAAGCCAATTTTGCAGAGAAAAAATGTTTGATATTTGATTAAGCACTTGGGATCTGCCGTTATACACCTGGAGGAGAGGTATACATTACCTACAATTATGTACATAACCTATATAATTGTGCCATTTTCATTAAGCTGATAGAGATTGGAGAAGAAGCTATAAGGACCTGGAAAGTGAACATTAAAGAAGGAAGGAATATTATATTTTACAGATTCTTAACAGTATTCTGGTAACTCAATCATAACAGAGCTGAAGAAACTTCTTGCATGAGAAGTGGAACATCTTCCAAACAAAAACCAGAAAGTTCAGCTGCCTTTTGAAAAAGCACCTTTGGTACTTGTCAACTTTAAGATGTTTGGACTTTAATTCCCAGAATTCTCCTGCCAGCTACTGCATGCCTGTCAGGACCAGTGTTCCAGATATTTTACACTATTTACCCTCCACATCTATTTTTTTTAACCAGCTTTAGCACATTTCCAATATGCTATTTGTGTAAACCAGTGGTTTTCAAACACTTGTGGACATCAACTCCCAGAACTTGAAGGGAGTTGAAGTCCATATACAGTATTTGAAAGTTGTCAAGTTCTAAGTCAGGGGTGTCAAACTGGATAGTCACACACAGGCCACGTCCACCCCAGCTCCATGAAGGGGGAAAACATCATAATACATCACGTGATGGCAGTGTGACTCTGGGAGTTTGACACTCGTATTCTAGATCATATGGACAATGCAAAAAGAGACAGAATCTTCCACAACAATTCAGTGAGAAATGTTATCTTGTCCATTCATATAATAGTTACCTTGTTCTTTCAGCCTTCTGGCAGTATTGGTAGCAATTCTGCAAGGAAAGAAGAATGAGTGAGGATTGAAAAAGTCTTAACATTATCTATTCTGAAGCAAGTCCCATCCATGTTGTTTGTTTTGGCATAAATTAGGGAAGAGCTACTGCCTTGATCAAACCTTCTAAACCAGTAGTTCTCAACCTGTGGTCTGCAGAACCCTGGGAGGACCACAATGTCATCACAGAGAAATGTTATATTTAACCATTTATTGGTGATCTGTGGCCACAAAAGGGCTCCATGGTGAAGAAGAGGTTGAGAACCACTGGGCTAAACAAGCATGAACTTATTTCATGACTGCCACAGAGCCCCCTTCTCAAATCCACTGAAAGCTTCTGAAATCAGTGCTTAGTACATTTTAGCTATTTTAGTGTTTTAGAGTTCAAAAAGATTTTCTTTTAAAATACTACTGAAGTTGAAATTCATCAGGATTTGCACTGCTGATCCATAGCTTATATATTCCTTTTAAGACTTCCTTTGATAATGCTATAGTGGCTTGGTTTGGGAGGGGGTGGAATTAAGAATTTTTAAAAAATGTGCACTCATACGCATGCACACATGCACCAATGTCCAATTCATAGTGAGCTATCGGATGGAAAGAAACATTTTCTCTTGCACTGGAGAAATAACAAACCTACCCAGTGCCCAGGGAATGTCCCCAGAGGATGATTGTGCTGTTTCCACTCCTTGCTTTCACCCAGTTGTAAAGGCAGAGAATATCTGTTGTAAAGCCTTCTTCACTAGGATTACCCGTGGAGTCTGCGTAGCCTTGGAGAAATCATGAGGCAAATTAGAGGGGAATATACTCCTAGAAATCAACACCTAGAAATCAACTTTGCCTTGAACCTTACCTCTGTAGTCCACAGCAAAAACATGGAAGCCGCCACCACTCATTGTCTGCATTCAAACACAAACAACTTTCTAAAACGAAGAAAGTCATATCCCAAAACAAAGTGAGCTATTCACAAAACCCTACCACTAAGACATAATATCAACCCTTCCAGGAGATCAGACTAGGAAGCCAGTGTCATGTAGATCAGCACTACTTTTTTATTTTTTTTGATAAAGCTAGACAAGTAATCCTGAACGCATGACTACAATTGAGCCCAACATTTCTGTTACTTTGTTTGTCAGAAGGTCACAAATGTGACCCCGGGACACTGCAACCGTCATAAATAGAAACCGTTGCCAAGCATCCGGATTTTGATCAAGTGACCATTGGGATACTGCAATGGTCGTTAAGTGTGAAAAACTGTCATAAGTTCACTTTTTGTAACTTTGTCTGGTCACTAAATGAACTGTTGCAAATCAGGTATTACCTGGAACAACAGAAACTTGAAGTCTGAATGTGCTTCCCTCCTCCCTCCTTTTATCTTTACAACACCTAGGGAGAGTCTTCTCAGAGACATTTGTTCAGTTACATTCCAACCCACATGTGCTCCTTTTATCCGACCACTGCCTTGGCAGCAGCTCTTCCTCCTGTTCCTCAAGGCCATTCACACTATCATTTATGCATAATGCAGTTGGGTTGGGCTGGGTAGGGTAGGGTAGGGTTGGAATTAGAATATTGTCCACCCACCTATTTAGAAGAAAGCTGTGGTTCATAATATGTGGGTACTGTATAAACCAGCGGTCCTCAACCTTTGAAGTGGTGGGCTGAGGATGGGATGAAGGCATTGAGGATACGCCATATAAAAATAATTACCAGGACATATTTGTGCTGGGGTTTAGGGCAATATAAGGTTGAGTCCCTTGTAAACTACAATCTATAAACCACTTCTAAAAGGATTTGCATAAGTATCCATATCATATCTGGATAATCCAGCCAACTGTTGGGTTCTTGGTGTTTTCTGCTGATGTCGATTTCCTGCAGATGTTACCAAGTTGTGTAACATTATCAATATATGAGGGAATGGAATTTGCTGATTATTTATACACAGCAACTTGCCTTGCTAGTCATTTATAGAGACTACAAATTATTGTCATGCAGTTTAAAAATAACAATGAAAGTATCTGTATTTGCAGATTTAGCAGTAGGAAGTTCAAAGTACATAATTTGTTATGTAACTGCTAAGAATAAGACCCTCAGTCCCAGACAGTGAAAAGGAATGCACAGAACAGGTAGCTAAAATGGAAGCATTAGGATATCAAGAAAATTATTAATTCTGCCCTTAAGGCTGACACATTCACGAGTAAGCCGCCTTCGGTCCGATCTAAGTATGGTATATAAAATCATACATTGCAATGTCCTACCTGTCAATGAATACTTCAGCTTCAACCATAACAATACAAGAGCATACAACAGATACAAACTCAAGGTAAACCACACCAAACTTGATTGCAGGAAATGCAACTTCAGGAACAGAGTGGTCAATCTCTGGAATACTCTACCTGACTCTATGGTTTCTTCCCCCAAACCCAAAAACTTTAACCTTAGACTGTCTACTATTGACTTCCTCCCTTTCCTAAGAGGTCTGTAGGGGGCGTGCATAAGCGCACCAACGTGCCTACCGTCCCTGTCCTATTGTTTCTTTTTATTTTTCTTATATGTATCCATTTCATAGTATTCATAACTACGTGTATACTTATACCTATTATCTTGCAAGCAATTGACAAATCAAATAAATAAAATAAATAAATAAAGCTAGCCAATCTCAGAATAAATAGGTATGGATCTGTGAAAACAAAGGCACTGTAGTCCAGACCAACTTAACTAGACACAGATTATTTAATACATACCTTTATGAATCTAATTCGGTGACTTGTTGCCCTGGAAGAGAATTTAGAAATTAACTACTGCAAAATACTTAAGGAACAAGGATGCTGTAGCTGCCTACTTCACTGCTTCTAGAAGCATCTACTTAACTTTTATGATCATCAGAATCCTGGTCTAGGTGAGTATTTGGTCTGATTCAGCAGCCAAGCTCTTTAGATGTTCTTTGATAGCCTTCCACCAACTGGGTGCCCTCCAGCTGTCTTGGCTTCCAGTGCAGCCACGCAGCCTAACAAATACAGGAATTAAGGTGTAATATAACTGGAGGGCATCAGATTGGGCAAGGTGTATTGATGTCCTCAGAATATTTGTTGGCTTTATTTTAAAATTCTTATTTCATGAATGGTTCTTGAGGGGGAAAAGGAAAGAAATGAATCATTTTTTCCATAACAACTGGTATTTTAATGTAAGTGAGTTAGAAAACCTTGCACTGATGATGTTCCCTTGGCTGATTAAAAAAATAAAACTGAAAGAAGAAAACCAAGCTCCAACAGCAAGTCAAGAACTTGTAGGCAACTAAGGTACAGTTAGTTTTTACTCAGTAATATATATGTCAACATAAAAAGGTATAATTAGACTCTGTAGAATAGGCATGTCCAACCTTTTGGCTTGCCTAGGCTGCATTGAGTTAAGATGAATTGTCTTGGGCTACATATAAAATATATAATGTAATTAATGTCACTAAATATCACTAAACATACCATTAAAAGTTTATGGTCTTGTGGGGCCACATTACTAACTATACAGGGCCACATGCAGCCCATTGGTTGGACATGCCCACCACAGAAACTGACTTCCTTCTTTGTGTTGAAAAAAAGAACAAATAAGTATCAAGCTTGTTAATGATTTATTTACTTATTTATTAAACCAATTTATATATGCATCACCTCTCTCTTCAACTAGGTATGTAAACATATGAACAGACAAACCTCATCATCATCAAAAACTTTTCTGAGGACCACCACAAATGATCTTGGTATCTGTGTATATCACTGACACAGCATTTGTGACTCTCCATTCAGAAAGTAGAATGATGAAATTCTGTGGGATCATTGAACAATTTTGTGTTCCCCTATTCAGTCTTGTACAGTTTAGGGAACCAACACTAAACTTTTTTTCAAGATTTCAAATATGAACAAAACCAGGCAGCATTTATAAGATTTAAGAAATTGTATTTGTAGTACATGTGGGCAGGCCGTTTATGGAGATAATTGTATGAGGCCTAACCTGCAGCATCATTGATTCCTGACTACATTGGGAATATCTGACTCAAGGCATTGTTTTATTATATTTATTTTATGAAATATTATATTGCCCAATAAAAGAAATTCTTTAAACTGACAGTGGAGTCAGCCTGAATTGGTGAAAAGACAACTAATAGATGGTACTAATTGACTGGGATCTGTAATGTCATCAATCTATTTCTCCCCACATGTATACAATGGTTTTTAAATATTTTTTACATAGATTTTAATGTTGTTTAGTTATAAGGGAAAGGAAGAATGCATATATGAACAAGCATCTCTCAGCTGTTTCAAAAGAACAAAACCTGTGAAGGAGAATAAAATAATGGGAACTCAATTCTAAGTTTGCCTTAGAGAATCTTATACAACTCCCCTTTAAATTCTCCTTTGTCTTCTCTTGGATGTGAGCTATGAAGTTTCTCTAATTTCTATTTCCAGTTGGAAAATTTGAACTGATATTCTTGTCGCTAAACATGCATTTAAGTAGTATTATATCATAAATAAAACACAGTAATTAAACAACTGAAAGAAGCCACTAAAAAGACTAATAAAAATTGCAGACTTTTACAAAAAGAGAGAGAGAGAGAGAACTAAATCTGCAAAATAAATGCAACTGACTCACTATTTGCAAATATGAGCAGGTGTTATGAGAACCTCTGCTAAGACAAACAAGGTTTTGTTTGCCAACAAAGAGATAATGAAAACCTCTGCAAGATAAAGGATGAAAACCATCTCTTTCCTCTTCCTTTTCTTTTAACATGTCAATCATGACTCCTGTTTACGCAGAAAGGGGCCTCTGGGTATTCATACATCTTGCTGGATGAGAAACCAGATGCATTTCCCAGGCTGTAGCTAGGTTGTGCCTGCATTTTTGAAAAAGAAGCTGGAACAGTGCTTGGAGAGAGAGAGAGAGGATTTGCTCAGTCCTCCTCCAGACAATAAAAGCCCTGATGAGCATAATTCCAGCATTTTTCGTAATGACTATGAATGCCAAATCCTGGCTGTCACTATTCCCAGGGTTATCATTTTAAATGCAAAAGGAACTAAATACATTATTAGCCTTGTACAAGACCTCAGATTTCACAAGAGGTTTGCCTCTGAAGTCACTGCTCAACTCCTCCAAAGCTTTTCTTGCTTAATCCTAGGGAAAATGCAGAGAGAAAATTCAGTGAACATTATTTGGAAGCAGGGAGATTCTGAGGATGACACAGAATTGGAACTTCTTATCTGTTCTGTTCGCCAGAACCAGCCCTTAATCTTGTCCTACATTGTTCCAGCCATGTGCCTTTCCCAGTCTTCCTGTCTTTAGACTCCCGAATTTCACAGAGGCTGAAATTCTTGTTACTTCATCTGTTTCAGTAAAATGATACTTGGGATCACACACAAATGTTCCAGAGAATTGCTCCTCACAAGGAGACTAGAAGATAGCAGTCTTCAGGGAATTTAGTACTCTAGAAGATAAGGGAATGCAATCTTTCCCTAAACCAGTGGTTTCCAAAGTGGGCGGTACCGCCCCCTGGGGGTGGGTGGGATGCCTTAGGGGGGTGGTAAGAGGCAAGGGGGCCAGCAGGGAGGTGCTAAGATGTGGCAGGGGGGCATTCGAGGTGCCGGCCCCGCAGACTCCCTGACTGCCGGCGCTGCAGCCCATTGACTGTTTCATCGCTCCATAGCTGGCACCTCAAATGTGGAACCCGTGCACGGTGAGCCTTGCCAAGCCTGGGTGCGGGGGAGGTGGGAGGTGGTGGAAAGAGGGCGCCTTAGCCTGCAGACTGCCCTCTCCAGTGGAAGTGGCAGAGGCGTGCCAGAAGGCCCGAAAGCAAAACCCTCCCAAGGCGCGCAGTGAAAGGGGTGGGTGGTCCAGCGTTAGGGCCCACTTCCCCGGAGAACAAGGGAGTATACAGTGCCCACCCGGCCTCCATCTCTCCAGCCAGCTGGGCTTGCGCACAGGATGTGGGTGGGGGCAGCTGCGGCTCTCCAAGGCGCGTGGCTCAGTTCGGTTCGGCTCTACATGGCCATCCCGGACCTAGAACCTAGCCTCCCTCTGCAGCCCGGTTCTTCCAACCAAGCCCTGTGCTTGCTTGCTTAGTTTCCAAACGATTGTTCCCTCTGCTCCGCTGGTCTGGGCTGCTTCCGCACGCTTTCCTCCTCCCAGGCGGAGCATAAAGATGGGTGGAACGCTTCAATGAAGTTGGGAGTCTCTGAGCGTGTGCAGAGTACCTCCCCTTGCTTGGTCCTATGGAAGTGGACCTTGGGTTGAAGCAAAGAGGGTGAGGTCAGCTGCATCGCTGCCCTGGGGAGGTTGGCATTGCAAAATTGGATGCCAAAGGGGGCTGGAGGGGGGGCAGAGGGGCAGCTGCATTAAGGAGCAGGAAGATCTTAGCCATGATTTATTCATTGCCTAAGCCGGAATCAAACAGCATGCTAAACTCTGAACCAGAATGGCTGGGTTGATATATTCAGCCCGTGTTTCTCAACCTTGGCAACTTGTGTGGACTTCAATTCCCAATCTGGCTTTGCTCTACTTTCTCAAAGTGCCACCGCTGTCGAATTCTTTCTTTCTGTCAGTCCGTCCGTCCATCCATCCATCCATCCATCCATCCTAAAGGTCTGCCTGTCTGTCTGCCTGCCTTTCTGTCTACCTACCTACCTACCTACCTATCTACCAATATAGATCTATCTATCTATCTATCTATCTATCTATCTATCTATCTATCCATCCATCCATCCATCCATCCATCCATCCATCCAAAACGTCTGCCTGCCTGCCTTCCTGCTTACCTACCTGCCTGTCTGCCTGCCTACCTGTGTTTCTGTCTGTCTGTCTACCTACCTATCTATCTACCAATATAGATCTACCTACCTACCTACTTATCTACCAATCTACTGACCTACCTACCTATCCATACATTCATCCAAGAGGTCTGCCTGCCTATCTACCTATCTATCTACCAATCTACCGACCTACCTGTCTCTCTCTGTCTGTCTGTCTCTCTCTCTCTCTCTCTATCCACCCATCCATCCATCCATGTTCGAAGCACCAGCCCCTCAGGCACATTGGGAAAGTAGAGCAAAGCCAGTCGGGGAGGGAGGGAGGGAGAGAGAGAGAGAGGGAGAGAGAGAGAGAGACCTGATGCATCTGATTGAAATGAGGCCTAGTTTAGACTGAGGCCCTTTTCCACATTGAAACATCTTTGCCAGCACATTGAAACATCTTTGACTTCTATTAAAGGTTTTGGACAAAACATGGTCAAGACTATCAGGAAACTCTCACACTTTGTTGAGGCTTTAAACAGGATCCATTGGACCAGACCTCCACCCTAAAAATTACTTTTCCCCAATATATTACAGTGCCAATTCTGAAGAAGGCAAAACCAAAATGTACTGGTAAATTACAAGGAGAACACACACACACACACACACACACACACTCCCTTCTAACCCTGCTGGAGCAGGTGATTGGACTAGAATAGGTATCTCATTATCTTTCTCCTCCCTCCCTCCTTCTTTATTTCTTTCTGTCCCTTCCTTCTATCCCCCATCTTTCTTTGTCCCTTTTTCTTTCTTTCCCTTTTCTCTTTCTTTTCTTCCTTCCTCCCTTCTCTCTCTCTCTCTCTCTTCTTTCTCTTCTTTCTCTCTCTTTCCCTCTCTCAGGCTCACCCCATTGACTTGACTTGCTTGGGCAGGTCCCTCCAATGCAGTGGGCTCAATGGGGTGGACCTGTGGGGCCGGCACCTAGAATGCGGCAGTGTCGGCATGTTTGAAAAGTAGAGCAAAGCCAGAGGTCAGTAATTTTTGCTGCA
This sequence comes from Pseudonaja textilis, assembly GCF_049901715.1. Lineage (NCBI taxonomy): Eukaryota > Metazoa > Chordata > Lepidosauria > Squamata > Elapidae > Pseudonaja > Pseudonaja textilis. The sequence goes on from NC_141990.1 coordinate 310,051,591, forward strand.
AAGAATCATAAAAGCTTCTGGGTTGTGCACAAGAAGGGACACACATGTCAATGAAATTCAGCAACATAAAATAAAGAGATACAAATAAAACAAATCAACAAGAATAGGCAAAGCATCTCTGATTAGATTTTATTCACTGCTAGAATCTAATCAGAGATGCTTTGCCAATTCTAGTGCAATGACCTGCTCCAGCAGGGTTAGAAGTGAGTGTGTCACATGTATGTGTGTGCATGGCTGTCAAAACTCCCAAACGGGTCAAGTATCTCTGGGGAGGCCAGTCATAAATTAGAACACTTGCTAAACAACCGGCCATTAAGTGAGGACCACTTGTATTTGGTTTGCCAGTCACCTGGCCACGCCCACCCAGTCACATGACCACCAATCACACCTACCCTGTCATGTGACCAGCAAGCCATGCCCAGCCAGCAAGCCACACCTACCCAGTCACGTGACCAGCAAGCCACACCCTCAAATTAGGCCATGCCCACAGAAATTTGAATCCCACCCCTGGGTGGGGGGCACCGAGGATGAGTTTGTAGCACCAAGGGGGCAGTGGACTGAAAAAGTTTGGGAACCACTGCCCTAAACCATAGTTGGAGTGTTTATGGACACAGAGGATCACCTGCTTTCTTTCTAGTCACTTTTGGAAATTGCTTGTTGATTGCTTTTCAGATATTAGGAGCCTACAGATTGACAGGTAGTTTTCCTTCGATCCTTAGTGAAAGAAGTTTCAAATACAAGTGTAAGGACTTTAAAAAAATCATTTTTTGCAAAAAGGTAATTTTGGAAATGGACTAAGGATCCAGATGGATTTGAAATAAGATTTGAAATTAATTACAAGAATCATTCCCATTCAAAACAACAAATGCTGTTGGATAAGATTGAATGTACTACAAAGATTACAATTAAAATGGATTGCTTAAATTTGACTTACTGATACAGAATGGAGCAAAATATTTAACATTGTCGGATATTTTTAATGGAAGCCAAAAGTTAATTTTAAGAGTATCTATCGTTATGGGTGGACTCTGTTTAAAAGATGATATAGAAGAGGAACAATTTTTACTGGATAAGAATGATAGTGATTTGAAAATAGCTTTAAAAATTACAGATTACAAGAATTAAATGGAAAAAGAATCTTTGTAAAATATATAAATGAAACTGGCTAATACTGTAATAATTATAATGAATATACATATAACAAACCCAAAGAGTGACTTTGATAACATTCTTACATTAGCTCTATAAAAGAAACATATTAAAGCTTTGAAAATTTTTGGGACAAGGGAGAAAGAAAAAATCAAAAGAAATTATGTTCTAGGATATTATTTGAATGGAATAAAAAACAAGATTGTCAAAAGTAAAAGGAAAGAATATAAAGTTGTTTTATTTGATCAAAGTTAAAACAGATAGGTTATCTCTTGTAGCCCTTCATGGTCTTTTGTTAACCAGGACTAAGGATCATTTATAGATAAGAAAAAAAGAGAATTCACTGCATTTTAACAGAAAGTGATAAGTTATTAAAATTGTTTACACTTGTCATTAGAGAGGAAGTATTTCTTCATATGTTTCCATTTTTTTTACTATAATCTTGGTTTTTTTCCCCCTTTTCTGTTTTTTTGTATGTTTTTTACTTTTCTGCACTTTTAGTTTTATTGAATTAGTTTTTATCTTTTTAATTGAATTGTTTAATAAAATTACTACAAAAAAGGAAAGTCATATAACTTAATTCATCATTTTATGGGATTGCCATATTACAAGTTAAGAAAGCTGGCAACTAGCGATAAAAAATTCAGAAGGTGTGAGGTCCTTGCTTCTCAACCCAGCAGAGACTTGAAGCCACTTTCTCCCTCCCTGGATTACCACCCCAACATAGATCACATAGGATAATCTCAGCACTAATGTTTCTGCTGAGAGTACGAAATTCACCTGGTACCCCCATTGCCATGGAGATAGATGATGATGGGGTTATCATCTGTGAGGGCCTCTTCATACCAGCTGAAGTCTTTTCCTTCAGCTTCCTTCCATCTGTTTTCTGCTAGAGCATACCTAAGACAGGAAGCCAACAGATCAGACAGGCCTCTTTTTAGTCCTCCAAGGTAGGCCAGACAAGCCAACCTCAGAAGTATTAACTTTACATTTATTGTAAGATTACATTAACATTAATCTTGCAAGTCTGAAAATATTTCTCCCCTTGTTTCCTTTTACTCTCCAGAAAACTAGAGAGGATCACTTCTGAAATGTTTCCCATGCCGTCCCTCCTTCTGCAGCTGAGATTATCTTTTACAAGCTGGTTGTCCAAAGGTAGTAAGCTACCTTTGTCCAAATTGCTTAATGAACCAGGTCACTGAATTAACTGAAGAATTAGATTCATACATGCAACAAAAGAAAGAAAGCAAAAATGGGAGAACACCGATAGTAGCGTCTCTACTAAGGTTATCACAGGAGCTGTCAAAAAGATCAATGTGGCAACTTCAATCATGCAAAGATGCTTTGTGCATGGATAAAAGGACAGGGATCAATTGTACAGTTGTAGCCCCATCTTGTCTTTGTTTATTCTTCCATGAATGCCTCACCTTGCTACTTTGAAGTAGAATGGGACAACTCGCTGCAGCCAACTTGCCCCGGTCGACTCACGGTAGCCAACTCAACCCGGCCAGCGCATTGAGGGACAACTCAATGTGGCATAACTCAAGAGAGGGTTAAGTAAATTGCAGTGGGCCTTGCCTCACTGTAGGTTTGAATCTTCTCATATTAGAAGTCCACAAGGCTGGGGTGAGCTGCAATTCACTTGTCCCTCTCTTGAATTATACTGCGTTGAATTGTCCTATGGTAAGTTGGCCGGCACACATTGTCCTAAACTTACTTTGAAATAATGGTCTCATGGCCACATATCTGATCTCAAGTGAGCATGACCAAGGGAACTCCAAGTTGGACCTATATATACTGTAATTTATTTATTATTTATTTATTTATTTATTCATTCATTCATTCATTTATGGAAATTTATATTGCCGCCTATTCGCACATGGCAACTCATATCACCTATCCCAAAGAGGCTGATGGAGCCAAGTCCTTACTCACCAAATGCCAAAAGTGACTCCTGGTTCAGAGGTAAGATAGAAGTTTTTGGTGTTCTTTAGAAATACCTCAGGGTTCTTATAATCTACTCCAAAAGGGTAAGCCACTGCAAAAGAAAATAATGATGAAGTTTGCTTTTAGTGAAATCAGTTGACCGCCCCTCCCATTTCCAACTCCCTATGCCATGACAAAGACTCTGAAAACGTCAAAAATTTGAAATTGCTTTAACTGGTCTATTTTCCCTGCACCCACAGAATGTTAGGAGTTTATAATATTGTGATGGACAGAACCACAAATCCTTCAGAGAGAATGATCCACAGATTCTATCCAACCTCAATTCTGGTGATGTTTTGGATCAAGGACCCGGAACATTTTTATAAGCCAAGCACTGTTGTGATTTTGTTCAATAGTATGAGCACTAAATACATTTTTTAAAATGTATTTAAAGGGATCAAGATCTCACACAAGACCAACAAACATATATGTCAGATGCATGAGCTCACACCTGGAAGAAAGGCACAGTCTCAAAGCAACCTGTTTTTGCAATAAGAGCAGAGCTGGGCCATTTCTTCTTTTAAATGTATGTTTATTTAAATGGATATAATCTGAAGCAGGCGCCAGCTTTGGAAAATCAGAATATCAGTTGGAAACAAGTGAGAAACATCTTAAAATCCCTGCCCCATGCAGTAATTATTAAGCTAGTAAGATACATTTTTTGAATGTATCTTTTACATCTTTTCTGTTTTAAAGAGCATTAAAATATCAAGGAGAACATTTCTTTTATTTATGATTTGTAGCCTACTTCCACATTTATTTTTTCCCCTGACTGGTGGAGTATGTTTAGAAACTAGTGCTATGCAATTGTTAACTATCCATCTTGATTTAAACAAGCTTCTTTTAACTATCAGCACGGCTTTGGAGAGCTTGCTTGGCATCATGGTTAAAAGCACTGGTCTTAAAACTGGAAGTTCTAGTCCTGGTTTAGGCATGGTTTCAGCTGAATGCCTTCCCCTCCCACCTCTTAGTTGTTAAAAAACCTCCATGCACTTGTCCACATATCTGCCAGAATCAATACTGATTCAAATGAAGAAAACAGCATTTTAAAAAATTGTCTTTATTTGATTACACAGGAAAAAGAGAACAGAGTGAAACATAATATTGTGATCATCCTTCATTAAAATGTTTATGTAAAAAGTATATTCATCATTTTAACAACCTAGTAATTTGGAAACCTTAGGGACACTATTAAGACACTATTTTGCAACAATATTTTGAATAGATTTATTGAGTAAGATGTAGATCCACCCTGTGTTTGAGTTACAACTGCATTATCTGATATTTTCAATAAAGAGTAACTTAGTCAAGTTGATAAAAACAAAGATATTTGAAGTGGTTTCCAATGTTCTTAATCAGTAATAGATCTGTGAATTACTGCAGGCATAGAGGAAGAACTTTATAGATACTTCTATTTTCAATTGAGATAAGTGGATAAAACAACAGGAATACTTACAAAAATTGAGGTAGACAAATTTTTGTAACAGTGAAGGGAATAGTCGAATAGTCAATGGTACAGAGACATATATAATAAATACATACAGCAACACTGCCATGACTATAGATATATAATTCAGAAGTTCCCTAGAGGAAAAAAAACAGAATAAGGTTTAATATTTTGTTACTTACAATAATTATATTGCATACAGTGATAATCCAAGGACAAAATGCTAATAGTTGTGATGGTTACAGGTAGCCCAAAATTTAGGTTGTTTAGCAAGGCAATTGTTAAGTGGGTTTAACTCCATTTTACAACCTTTTTATTTATTGAATTTATATTGCCGCCTATTTGCCCATGGCGATTCAAGGTGGCTTACAGAATATAAAACCACATTTAAAGCAATAAAACTATCAAAAAGAATCAAATAAATTAATATAGTACAATATAACAATATCACCCCAGAGGTGGGCTGCTGCAGATTCATACCGGTTTGGCCAAACAGGTAGTTAAGATTCTGTGTAGTTAAGATTTGCAAACCAGCAAATATCACCACTGGCTGCCCCGCCCCTCATTTTTCAGGTTGTTTTTCAGGCCATTTTTGCAGCTGTTTTTCAGTCTGGTATTTTTGGCTGTTTTGGGGGCCAAAAATGCCCCCCAAAAAGCAGCTTAAAAGTGGCCCAAAAATGGGTGGGGGCGGCCCAGCCAGTGGTGGGATTAGCCCCAACTAGCTGAATCCTACCTCTGACTTTGAGTTGAGTGGCCAGGAAGCGGGGCTGTGTGTGATGAGTGATGTCACCCACCCAGTCACATGACCAACCAGCCACACCAACCCAGCCAGAGAACCGGTTGTTAAGTTATTCAAATCCCACCACTGGATCAGCCCCACTCCCGCCCCCCCACCCCAGCGATAGCAGTTCACAAAAGCCATTTAATGGGCTCCATCCCGCTCTGGGTTCCCCAGGTCTGCTGGCAGAACCATGCCTTCAGCACCTTCTGGAAAGAGTGTTAGAGTGGGGTCCGTTCTAAGCTCTGATATCCAGAGAGAGGGAGCCACCATGGAGAAGGCCCTTCTCTGGGTCCCACCAGGTGTATCTCCCTCAGGGATGGGACCCACAACATTCCTTACCTCCTCGCTCTGGTGGGTCAGGTAGATGTGACTGGCAAGAAACGGTCCCTCAGATAACCTGGTCCCAAGCCATGAAGGACTTTAAAGGTGACAACCAGCACCTTGAATTACACCTGGAAGCAAATCGGCAACCAACGCAAGTTCCGCAGGAGAGGTGATATATATGTACACTGAGATATGCACAAAACCATGCGGGCCACTGCATTTTACACCAACTGGAGCTTCTGGATGCCCTTCAAGTGCAGTCCCATGTGGAGTGTGTTTTTTAACCATGGTTCAATGAATCAGTTAAGCTGTTAAGCGAATCATGTGATCATTAAGCAAATCCAGGTTCCCCCACTGATTTTGCTTGTCAGAAGCTGGCTGGGAAGATCATAAATGGACATTTTAGGATCCACTGTCAAAAACTTATAATTTCATTTAACAAATGGTTATAAGTCCAGGACTACTTGCCTCTATTACCTCTAGTACTGGAAGCTAAAGAAAAGAGACAACTGGTTGGCCACTGAAAGAGCAGAAAGGTTTAGGAACTTAGGAACCAGTCACTTACAAAGTGTTGGAAGTTATGGCAGCCTCCTCACAACCAATCCCCCAAAAAGTTACTTAACAACCAGTTTTAAAGTTCTGATGGCTGGGTTCTTCCTGCAGTCATGTAATTCCATTTTGGATGCTAAGCAACTTGTGAACAGTGGGTTAGCTTAGCACCCATATTATTTGCTTAACAACCAAAGGGATCACTTTATAACTGCAGCATTTTGCATTCAACTGTAACAATACAAGAGCACAAAATAGATACACACTCAAGGTAAACCGCACCAAACTTGATTGCAGGAAATACGACTTCAGCAACAGAGTGGTCAATGTCTGGAATACTCTACCTGACTCTGGTTTCTTCCCCAAACCCCAAAAACTTTACCCTTAGACTGTCTACTATTGACCTCACCCCTTTCCTAAGAGGTCTGTAAGGGGCGTGCATAAGTGTACTGACGTGCCTACCGTCCCTGTCCTATTGTTTCTTTTTTATTTTTCTTTTAGGTATCCATTTCATGTATCCATAACTATGTTTATACATATACCTGGTATCTTATAATTGCTTCTCAAAATAAATAAAATAAATAAAGAAAAAATTTGCTGCAAAAAAGTTCATACAATCGAGCATGCTCATGTGATGAGCTACTTAATGACAGCACAATTTACAAAGGTAACTCCAGGCTCAATTAGGGTCATAAATCAGGGACTGACTGTCCATGGACTGGCACAATATAAAATGGGGGAAACAATGGTTCCTCAAATGTTGGTCCATTGGTCCAGAGGTGGTATTCAGCAGATTCTGACCAGTTCTGGAGAACCGGTAGCGGAAATTTTGAGTAGTTTGGAGAACCGGCAAATACTACCTCTGACTGGAGATTTTACAGTATCCTTCCCCTGCCAAGCCCACCAAGCCATGCCCACCAAGCCATGCCCACAGAACTGGCAGTAAAAAAAAAATTGAATCCCACCACTGCATTGGTCTCATTATCCCAATCGTGAGCCTTGAAATATTGGCCAAATCAAGGCCAACAGCTATTGGACTTGGTTATTTTCAGCCACGTTGCTTCTTGTGGTTTGAAATTACAATTTCTGCCATAGAAAATTTCTGCCCAAGGCAAGAGCAAACTGAAACCTACAAGACAACACTGGAACTGTAGAAAGCTCTTCAGCTTCCAGTTGTTCATCATGAAACTAATTATCCAGATTTTGATACAATAACATGTACTAGTGACAATGATGCCTATGCCAAATCTAGCTAATAGAGCATTTTTAAAAGGATACTCAAGAGTCAAGACCATTTTAAAAGGATACCTCCCAAAAATACCCCAAATGTCTAGCCAATATGTGTACTGAACTGAATTCTTTATTGGCCAAGTGTGATTGGACACAGAAGGAATTTGTCTTGGTGCAAATGCTCTCAGTATACATAAAAGAAAAGATACATTCGTCAAGAATTAATAATCATAAGGTACAACACTTAATGATAGTCATAGGGTACAATAAGCAATCAAATCATACTAGGAAACAGTCAATATAAATTATAAGGATACAAAGGACAAAGTTACAGTCATACTGTCATAAGTGGGAAGGGATGGGTGATAAGGAGTGATGAGAAGATTAATAGTAATAGTAGTGCAGACTTTGTAAGTAGTTGGATAGTGTTGAAGGAATTATTTTTTAGCAGAGTGATGGTGTTCGGGGAAAAACTGTCCTTGTGTCTAGTTGTTCTCGTGTGCAGGGCTCTATAGCGTCGTGTATGTGTACAATATAGGCAACATTATCAGTGTCATCATCTTCATCCTGCCTCAGCTAGAATCTGCTGTTTTCCATCTGAAGTACAACCATCAGAAATTCCAAACACTATTCCCATAAATCATAACTAGGGATCACAACCACACCCTGGTTTATGTAACTGCCTAAGCAATAATATAACATACTCCACTCAAATTTAGCATGTTCTTTCAACCTAATCATATTTTGTTTATATAACAAGCATAGTTAAACAAACTTTGGTCTACCATAAGATGTAAACCAAATCTAAATAGGGAAGTCTTATCAAGTTCAAAAAATCAGGAGTCCGGGAAGTTCAAATGAGTATATAGGTTTATTGCAGGATCCAATCTGGGTTAATCACCATGACCAGAGATTTAGTCTTCCAAGTTTTTGGACTTATGCTGGAGCCCATACTTAGGGAACTTCTTTCTAGCAGACATCCTGTTCTGGGTTTGTCATTAAGAGAACTTAATCTGGGTGCCTCAATTTATGATCATAATGACATTAAATGTGCTCTTATTGGGTTGTAAATCAAGAACTATCTATAGGTACACACAGACATAAACACACACATATAAGAATCTGTGAACTCTGGAACTTGAACTCTGACGGAAAAATGAATATTAGGTTCTTAATTATCTCAAAAAAATGATATTCTTGTAAACCTGTTTCCTTAGCAGAGCCAAGAAAAGGCTTGCTCAAAAAGGCAATTCTAGTTGAATTTCTGGGAAAGAAGTGGTGAACTGAAGACAGCTCCACTAAAAGCAGAGTAGACAACCACAATGGAATGAAGAACCAGCGAGTAGATCAGCTCTTCATAATTCTTCTCCAAACAAGAGATGTCTTGAGATTGAAATGTCTGCATTCCAGACATTTACTCCTTGCAATGAGATTGCAAGACCAACTGGTCTCCAGCATGTTGTAAATTGGACATAAGGTGACGAAGATGGTACAATCAATCTTTGCTCAAAATTTGGTCAACACCCTTAAGAATTGGGTTTGCATATTTCCTTTTTAAATCATTTTTGGAAATTGCTTGTTAATTGCTTTTCAGATATTAGGAACCTAAGGAGGAACAAGTTTCTTTACAAGCACCAGGTTGAGTTCAGGTAAATTTAATTCTAGCACATTATTTGAGATAAAGATTATTAAAAGTAAAAGGAAGGAATACAACACTGGTTTATTTGACCAAGGTTAAAATAGGTATGTTATCTCTGTTAACCCTTAATGGATTTTTGCTGACCAGAACTGAACAAGGCTTTAAGGATCTATTTATAGATAAGAGATGAAACATGGGAAGATTATTTGTTGTATTAGGTTACTAAAATCGCTTATATGTATGATGAAGGGGGATGCCATATATGTATATGTGTATGTATGCATGTATATACATACATACTACACACACATTCTTATTTTTCTGATTTTCTTTTCCTTTTCTCTCTTTACTTCTTTTTAATCTTTGTTTTATATTAGTTTTTATTTTTTAAATTGTAATATTTGATAAAATTACAAAATGAAAAAATACAACACCAATGTTAGGACATGACAATTTTCTAAGAATAGATTTTTCCCCACTTACATTTATTTCACAATAATATATCTACTTAGTTTTGTTAACATTGATTCTCTCTCTGCCAGGAGCTAATGTCTTTATAACAGGCATCTTGCAGCACAGAAAATTTTCATAAGACTATGACAAGCAGAAGAGACTACTTTGATTAAGGAATCATCTTAATCCTAATTTCCCCATATAGCTAATAGGTATTGCAGTCCACTACTATTATATCTATCTTGTTTCTTAGGAAAATATTCCTAAATTCAGCTGATGAGCTAAACTACAATTCTGTGGAGCTCTTGGTGCTTTCTGAGCTTGGTTGTTTGCTTACATATTTTCCATTACCCAACATCACCAATCAGTGTGAGTAAGGGATTTTTTTTCTGTTTATATACAGTAATTTGACCTGCCCATATTGGTGGGGGTGCGGTCTTCTCCTTGGTAGTTCCTTCATTAGGGTATTGTTTTCTGCTTAACTGTTTGTTTGGTGTCGATCCCTGCTTACCTGGATGTTGGCTGCTGAAGAGAATATGTTGTCTTTTGGTTTCCTTCCTAGCTTCTTTACTGTCTCTTTTCAATGGTGTGTAAATATGGTTTATGTCTATGTTCTCTGGCTGATTTGTCTGAATGCCAAGCTTCCAGGATTACAATTCGTATCACCCCTAAACAGCAGAGGCTTTCATTGGTCTGGTTGGAGATGCTGACAGTTGTTCTCACATATTTTATTTATTTATTTTTATTTATTTGATTTGTCAATTGTTTACAAGATAATAAGTATACACATAGCTATGAATACATGAGTACATATGAGTACACATAAGAAAGATGAAAGAAACAATAGGACAGGGACAGTAGGCATGTTGGTGCGCTTATGCACGCCCCCTACAGACCTCTTAGGAAAGGGGTGAGGTCAACAGTAGACAGTCTAAGGTTAAAGTTTTTGGGGTTTGGGGAAGAAACCACAGAGTCAGGTAGTTTATCCGGGGTGTGCCATATTGTGCAAGATCTATTCCATCTTGCTGAATAACTTGTTTGCTGTAATATGTAAAAGCACGTATGTTTTGTAACATATCCTACTCAAAAGAGTAAGTCAGGATTAGCAACCCTATTTTCCCAATCTTCTGGGATCTAATAACCAGACTAAGATAGAAAATAGAAATGGGGAGAAGGTCGGGCGGGAAAGGGAATCCTACAAAAGATTGTGCATGTATTACACATAGTCTAAGGGGTCCTAGGTTACTAATGGAATGTGGTTTAAGTCTTGGACAGGGGCATCCACAATTCAGATGGGGGGAATGTGTCAATCATGTGAAAACAGCTGGCACAACTGGACAGTCAAACTCCCAAAAACTGCATATGTGTAAAGGGTGCTTTATTGATTCAAGTGGCACACATCCCTGTTGACCCTCTTGAGCCTAAGTCTAACTTCACACTCTAATCTAGCAGTTCTTAAACTGGGGTTAATTTGGCTTTATCATGAAGGTAATAGCAATAGCACTTAGACTTATATACCACTTCACATTGTTTTACAGCCCTCTCTAAGCACTTTACAGAGTCAGCATATTGCCCCCAACAAAGTGGGTAATGGAGCAATTTGCAATTGTGAGTCCTATTTGGGACATGGTGTAAAACAGTATGGTACAGTCTGGGGTTTGTGGGTGGGGGAGAGATAATGACATTGGGACCAAGAGAAGGGGGTAATTGGGTCAGCAGTTTAAGAACCACCAGTCTAATCCTTACACACATGCACCGAAAAGAGTCAAACTGAATGCAATGATAAAGAGAAGGGGGATTTTCTTTCTATAAAATGGCAACTGTAGGGCTCTTAGGCTCCCTAGAGAGTCGGGTTTTTGCCTGGAGGAAAGGTGCAAGCCAGCACTCCTAAGGAGATGAAGAATTTTATCCGATCAGGTTCAACATCCCCAAAGAACTAGGATCACACAGACAGACTCAGAAGGGACCAATTTGTGAGCCATGCCAGTGGAGGAAGAACAGATGCCACTCCAGCAGGGAAAAGGGGGCAGTCCTTTGGGTTGCTTTAGTTGAAAAATTTACATACTGATACACTTCTCACTGTTTTCATTCAACCACCCTAACCCTAGTGTAATCATTGTTTGGACCATCTTTGGCTTGCCAAAATACTCTAAAAGATTATTATTTTCTTAATTGTTCAAAGCAGCTTTAAATGCTTGTGTCACACTGGATAAGTGTCTTAATACGAACAGTGCCTGCATTAATCAGAGCTCTCATCTCAGCACACTTAGGCACACCTGCCCAGTCTATCTATAATCTAAAAAGTCTATCATTGGACATGCCTTGCCTATTTTCAAATCTGCCCAGCTTGCATTCTGCAAATTTTCTATTCCAAATAAATATATGAAGTCCCAAATCTTGGAAAATGGATTAAAACAGGAAAGTTTCTAAATTAGCAGCCTCCTCCAATTACCAGCACATTAAACTAAAACTTCAACTTAGTGCTGGAAACATATTATGGGAGTTGAGTGCAGTACATTAAGGAAGGCTAAATTTGGGGCAGTTTTATCACAGTCCCACAAGCATATCCAAGATATACTACAAATTAGTGTATCAAATATCATGTTAAACCATAGTTTGTTTCAACATACATTGTTGAACAAGCCACAGTTGAATAAATTTCTTAAATAAACTAAAATGGAAGGGGAAAGAAATCATACATTAATCTATATACTATATTTATATAATATACACTGGTGATTAAAATGAATTAAGACTGAAAGAAAAAGTTCCGCTTTTTGAAAATTTATGTTCCCCAAAACCCACGTCAATTGTGCATCTTACTGGATCAGTTTTTCTCAATCTTGATTACTTTTAAGATATGTGGACTTCCATAATTCCACACATTGGCTGGTGGCTTCTGGAAGTTGAAATTCATACATCTTAAGGTTGCTGAGGTTGCAGAAACCCTGTACTGGAGGACCAACAGTTCCTAAATTTGAGGCTATAACCTGTTCTATTTTCCATCACTAGTTCTTGGAGGATGTGTTGGAGAACAGTAGTAAAATAGTTGGATTTTAGTGAGATACATTGCCTAAGTTTAAATGACACACAAAACCAGGCTACTGAAATATCCCACTTACGCAATATACTGATTCATAAACTAATCGAATGAGCTGGATTTTGTCCACGAATTAAACAGTTCTGATCACGTCAGAGTCCATCAGGTTCTGCCAAAGTCAACTCAAGTGCCTTGTCTATTAAAGGCACAAAAAAGGCACCAGTGCATTTTTAGGCACTTTATGTAATTGAAATCACAACAGCTCACTTAGACCAGAGATTGGAAACGAAGAGTTGGAAATCTCTTTAAGACTTAAGCAAGTTCCCCGGATAGCCTTGACTCGCTTCCATCACTCGGCCCATTTGACTAGGGCGAATGTAAGGATACAAAAGAATCCCTTCCGATTCCGTCTGGAATCAGGCTGAGATTTTAACTGGAATAGCAAGCCAAGTGCCCGAACAAGCCCTTTTGGAGGGGCTGTGCGTCCGGAGCGCGTTTGCGATCCGTTTCCGTCTCCTTTGATTTATCGCGCTTTCTAAAAGCGCGCTGCGCTCCCAGGCTCCTTTCCAATACGCTTCATTTCCATACAGTGGGAAAGCTGTTCGGAATTTAATTCGGAGAAGAGCTCCGTTCCCACCCGCCCCTTTCTCCCCCGCGATCGACGGATGAAATGGGCAGCAAACAAAAAAGGAGCAGAGGGTCCAGCGACGCGGCAGCGAGATGGCCGGACGCAAGGAGGAATCTCAAAGAGGCCGGCGCCGGGAGGCAGCAACCCGGGGTCCCCGTCCTCTCACCGGGCCTCGCAGCAGCGCCTTACCCGTCAAACCCGTCGGAGGAGGCGGCGTGGCCCATGGCAGCCGAGGCGATCTCCTTTTCTTGACGGCCGACAGGTTTCTGCGGATACCGGCACGTTTGCACCGCGCCGCTTCATAGGCTGCTGGTAAAGGAAGTTGCCAACAACTCTCCGTCTTCAAGCAAAGGGGCGGATGGGAGCTGGAGTCAGCCGACGTCGCCCAATCGGTGGATGGGCGGCAAAGCTTCGAAGAACGAGCTCACCGGCAGCCTCCGCAGAGCCGGCCCCGCAGGTCTACGCCCTCGATGCGGGTTGAACGGGAGGAGCCAGTCGCTCCAAGCCACGCCCAGGACCTCCGTAGACCGGAGGCGAGTTTCTTCCTTTTTATTTATTTATTTGATTTGTCAATCGCTTACAAGATAACAGGTATAAGTATAAACGAAACTAAACATAACTATGAGTTCATGAAATGGATACATATAAGAGAAATAAAAAGAAACAATAGGACAGGGACGGTTGGTGCGCTTATGCACGCCCCCTACAGACCTCTTAGGAAAGGGGTGAGGTCAATAGTAGACAGTCTAAGGTTAACGTTTTGGGGGTTTGGGGAAGAAACCACAGAGTCAGGTAGAGTATTCCAGACATTGACCACCCTGTTGCTGTAGTCGTATTTCCTGCAATCAAGTTTGGTGCAGTTAACCTTGAGTTTGTATCTATTGTGTGCTCTTGTGTTGTTATGGTTGAAGCTGAAGTATTCATTGACAGGTAGGACAATGCTTCCTTCTCTCAATAATTTTTGCTTCTGTTATAACGGGTATGGTGTGTGTGTGTGTGTGTTAATATGATAATGAAGCGTGCAGTGTTTTAAAAAAGTGTATAAGTGAACATAAACATCATTTATCTGTGGGCTCATGCAACATTCAAAATTACAAACGGGCAACTGCAGAGAACTACTCATTTTTAAGTGACCTCTAGTTTTTGTTTTTATTTATTTATTTATTTGTCAATTGCTTACAAGATAATAGGTATAAGTATAAACATGAGTAAGAATACAGGAAATAGGAACAAATAAATGGGGACAATAGGACAGGGACTGTAGGCACAATGGTGCACTTATGCACGCCCCTTACAGACCTCTTAGGAATGGGGTGAGGCCAATTATGGTTAGCCCTATTATTTAAACCTTTCCAGAGGAAATAACCTTGCAGTCCTTGGGTGACAGCGTGAAGCCAGCTAGATGTCAGTTGGATGAAACAAAGCAAATAAACTTGAGTTCTAAATGCATGAAAGGGTGATTTGCACCATAGAACTGTTTCAAGGAGATGATGCCATCCCCAAATGTGATGTGAGAGAATTAAAAAGATCAGGAGAAGCTCACATGTTGCCCATGTTGGAAGAAAAATCCATCTAGTTCAATTCCAAGCTGAGAGAAAGACACTGGAAACATGGAGGCTGATTGTAAAGATGGTTTAATGATGAACAGAACCACCAGCCTTTATGGTCCTGGTGCAGCTGACCAATTGGTTTGATGAGTATATGGATTTTTATAAATTTCAGAGATGCTGCTAGGGAGTGGTGCAATGTTTGAAATGCCCTTAAGAGATTGTGCAATGTAGTGAGCTCTGTGTCTTCTGCTAAATGGTAGTGGGTTAATCCTATTATGTCCTGAAGGATGATGTCCTGTTCTTCTCAATCCCATCATCCCAGAGCTGAAGGTCTTTTGTTTTGTAGATAGTATTTCTTAATGGCACAAAATATCTACTGATGGCTATTAAAAAGACTGAGTCTGCTTCCTGCCTCTAAAAAAACATGTTTTTTCATTTTTCATTTAGGGAAATATAATATTCTGACTTTTTAATATTCCTACAAATATTTCATTCTTCTAGGAGAGCGGGGGGACTTCCCACACCCAAGACTGACAATGCCACTGTCCCATATGTTTAATGCTTAAAATATTCCCCCTTCCTCTTTAATCTACTTTTATTACTGGCTTTGACTGCATTTCCATCATGCCTGTTGCAATGTTTATCTTTGTGTAAATCAATATCTCTTTAATCTTGGAAACATTTAAGGTGTAAGGACTTCAACCTCATAATTCCTGGGAAATCCTCTTGCCTTATTGCTGGCTAGGGAATTCTAGGAGCTAACCACACATCTTTAAATTGCCAAGGTTGAAAAGCACTGGTTTAAACCCCTTTGTAGATTTTGAACCAAAATGGGATACAAATGAGATAAATCAGCATAGCAAACATATCCATTGTTGCAACAGAGCATCCTGGGAATCTTTTCTGCCATGTTATACCTTATACTTTTTTGGGTGCTAGTATATTATTAAGGAGATTAAATGAGTTATTGAAAGACCGGCAGTCAGGGATAAGTTTGTATGCTGTGAATTGCAAGTAAATTTCTTCCAGAGGCAATGTAGCAAAACTGAACCTATTGCAGGTGACTCTATAAGCACGTAGGCTTTTCCCAGCATGCAATTATCCTGTTAGGTTTTGTCATCTCATGAAGCCTTTTTCTCAAAGTCAGCTCTAAGTTCTGAACTGGAAGATGTAATCAGGAAGAATATGCCTCCATTAGCTAATACTGAATCTTTGAGTACAGTATTTAATTTTAGCTATCTGTTAAATCCTGTCCCCTCTCCCTCAAATCCTGCCACGCTGCCTCATCATGGCAGGAGTGTGTTGCTGCAAGGGATGAACAAAGAACATTGGGAGGGCATATCAAGAGTATATATGCCCACTAGGGTCACCCAAGGTGTGAAGGTCATCCCAGCTGCCCAGCTAAAGCAAGCAGGCACCTAGATTGGGCAGCAGCAACGTAGACCATTGGAAGTTGCCAGAGGCAGATGATCCCTTTAGTGACAATCTCAAAGGCATCAATTCATACTGCATAGGAGGAGGTGGCAATGGAAAACCTCTCCCACATTTTTAACCAAAAAACCCCACATGAATAGAAATTATTAAATGATGACAATGTACCACAGGAATGATGGGCCCCTTCAGGTCTGATGACACTCATCATGGTGTCAAGGAAGAGCTGAAAATCTTTTGGAGTACTAATGGTGTTTATGATGTGGCTCAGTTAAAGCCTTGGGGGTGTCTAGTTTTTGATGTTGTCATATGGGAAAAGAAAATTTGTAGTTGCAAAAACAGAATTACAGTAGGAACATGGAAGATAAGAAGCATAAAAATGAGAAGGCTGAACAGAGTGAAAGATGAGAAGAAACAATTACAACCTGGCATGTTTGGTATCAGCAAATTGAGATGGACCGAGATAGGGCACTTTCAGCCAGAATATCATATTATTGTTACTCATGGCATGATAAACAAAGACTTAGCAGAATGTGCAAACAATCATATAATATCCTTAATTTCACATGCTAACAAAATAATGTTTAGAATCATCCAACAAGCCCTGCATGGAAAGAGAGATGCCCGATGTGCAAACTGGCTTTAGGAAAAAAAGAACCTGGGGAATATAAGACATTATTGTTGAAGAATGCGGAATGAGAACATCAAAACAAAAAAAAAAGGATGTGCTTCACTGATTACAGAAAGGCCTTTGGTTGTGTTCATTACATCAGGTTGTGCAATACACTTAGAAAATTGGGAATCCCAGAATATCTCCTTATCCTCACGAGAAACCTATACACCTAAACCTAAAGTTGGACTTTGGAGAAGCCCAATAAGGAGGCTATTCGTCTTTTTGAATTTTAGTGTTGGGGAAAATTCCAAAGCAGGGGTGGGCAATTAATTTTCCCAAAGGGACACCTGAGAAACTGAAACTGTTGTGGAAGGCCACTGCTGTTGCCCCACCTGCCCCCTGCCAGCACCATGCCATCCTCTGCCATCTAATACCCTGCCCCCCACTGATGTCAATGCCATGGGCCAGACAGGGAAGCTGATGTGGACCACAGGCAGGGGTGGGATTCTACCAGTTCGCATCTATTCGCTAGAACTGGTTGTTAACATTCTAAGCAGTTCGGAGAACCAGTTTTTAGAAGAAATTACTGGCCTAACCCTGTAAGGAAGGCAGGAAGGAAACATTCTGGTGTTGCTTACAGAAACTGCCTCTCCATTAACCCTTATTACATTCTTGGCAAGACTAGACTTCCTGTCTCAGGATCTTCTCTGGAGTTTTTTTTCCTCTTTTGCTGGTATTTTGCTTATATGGAGTGACCATTCAAAGTTACAATGGCACTGAAAAAAGTGACTTATGATCGTTTTTTTACACTTACGACTGTTGCAGCATCCCCACAGACATGAGAGGCCAGGTGAGGAGATGTGTGCCTCGATGTGAGTGATATTGAGTTGGCCACACCCAGCCAATAACATGACCACCAAGCCATGTCCACCCAGTCACATGACCACCAAGCCACACCCACCACCTAAGCCACGCCCACAGAACTGGTTGCTAAAAATTTGAATCCCATCCCTGCCCACAGGCCACAAAGTGTCTGCTCCAGAGAATACTTGAGTTCTCATTTAAGGTACAAATAACTAGATTCAAATTATCCTACTTGGGACATATTAGAAAACCTAGTTCTCTGGAGAAGACCTTGGAGATCTTCTAGTCCAACCCACTGCTCAAGACTCTAATGATGGAAAAGGTGGAGGAAAGAGAAGAAGAAGACAACTAGTAACAAGGTGGATGAACTCAGTTATAGCTGTGCTGGGTGTTGCAACACTGATGGGGACAGATTGTCAGAGATAAAATCTTTCTTTGTAGTTGCTGACAATGGATCATAACTTCATGGTACTAAATTAAGTAACTTGGAACATGTCATAGCATGGGCCAGAATTTAGAAATCTAATTTCAACTGTTACCAAAGTCCCAGAATGCCTCGCCCTTGGATAAGCCAGTTAGAGCTACTGAGTGCATAAGGGCCACACATTCTTCATCCCTGACTTAGATTCATATGCCAGCCAGAATTTGGTTGTACAGTTAATGGTCAGCATATCGATCCCACATTATCACCAGATTGCATTTTCATGGATCTTCAGAATATTTCTCAAAAACTATAAACTATTAAATCACTAAAGTTTAAAATGCCTTCAAAACTCACAAGACTGCCCAATCTTGCAACAAATGTCTCGTATATTTTCACATGAGTTTTCAAATGATGCACATGTGAGATCTGGTGATATTTTTCGGTTGATTTTTGTTAAATGTTTGAAATTTTTACTTTACATTTTAATCATAGGTGACTAAGCCAACATACAAAATTACATGCTAGCATAGTAAACCCAGCTCCAGGAGATCAGCGTTTTGCTGACAGAAAAAAATTTCTTGCTGGTAAGGCAAGTAAGTGCTGAAAACCTCATTTACTTTGGTGCATAATACCATTATTCCATCTGTCATGAGTATAATATTAAAAGCCTCATTACTTTATATGCCTGGATTTGGAAGCATTGTCAACTGCATAAAATGTACACAGCCTGAAGATGCATATCATGACACATGGCATATAATTTTGTTTTTAAAAAGACATAAATATATACCGAGGCTACTTCCTGTGCCCGACCTGAGCTAAATACTTATTGTAATTGTTCACTCAGCTGTCATCCCCTAGCAACCATTAATTTCTAAGGTATTCTGTTACTCCCTTCTCATGAGTTACTATAACTATGGTGTTAGAGTTTGACTTAATCATAATTTGACAATCTTTGAGGGCACACAAAAATCTTTCTAGACCGAAGGTGGCTTCAAAAGTCCCATTCTTGTTAGAAAAGTGGAAGCAAGGGGTCGTGGTGCAGAGCAACACCTTTTGGAGGTAGCACTTTTTTCAGTTCTTTTTTATGTGCTTACTTTATTTATCTATTTATCTATTGGTATCTATCATCTATCTATCATCTGTCTGTCTGTCTATCTATTTGTATCCTGTGTGTCAACTCATAAAATATCTCTATGGTCTTTTTAGAGTTGCCAACAGAAAGGGAGGGGGGAGCAGTGCAGCCGCTTGCAAACCGAAACTGCATTCCATAAATGTTTTCTAACTAGGTGACTGAAGTTTCTGCCGTGCAAAATTCTAATTGAAGAGCATGATTGATGACTCTTGGCTATGGATGTATCCCATTGGAGAATATGAATTACGATATATCCAGGGAGTGGGGAAAAACCTGGGTCAATGGTGATAATGAATTATGCGCCTCAGAGTCAGCTACACCCAGGCAATGCTGGACAGTTTAATTCGCAATAAATCCTTTTTAAGTTTTGGATGTTTGGCTCGAGACTCATGATTTGAATGGGATAACTGCTGGAATCCTGACACTGTGTTTATTATTTTTACAAATATGTCTCTCATTTGGACACACCCAGAAAAGGGGGAGAGAAAACACCAATTGATATTTTGAGGTAGTTGAAACAATTGAATACAAGAGGGGCATTTATGGAGGAAGGTCAGAAAAGTCAAGATGGCAGCTTCAACCACAAGATCAGACATCTCCCTTTTTAGATGGGCTGCATATTAAAAAGGGAATAGGGCTTCAGTTGCACAGTGATTTTTTTTTTTTACATTCTCCTCATCCCCAACACACATGCAGAGGTGCATTTGAATAACAAAAAATTTGTAATACCAAGATTAATGCTAAACCATCAATCAAGAAGTAAAAAATACTCAGATAAACAAGTATCAGTAAACTATTTATTTGTATCCCACCTTTCTTATTTTTACAAATAACTGAAGGAGGAAAACATATTCAACACATCATCTTCCTCCTATATTCTCCACAACAGGGCTGTCAAACTCACCGCGCGCAGGCCAGACACGTCACATGTGGCCACGTCCACGCCTGGTTTAGTGAAGAGGGAAAAAGTCCCGATACGTCATGTGACGCTACCGTGACGACGTGAGTTTGACACTCCTGCTCCACAACAACCCTTTGAGATGAATTGGGCTGAGAAAGAGTGACAGGCCCAAAGTCACTCAGCTGGCTTTCATGCCTAAGGTAGAGCTTGAGTTTACGTCTCCTGCGTTCTAGCCTGCTATCTTAACCACTAGACCAAACTGACTCTAATACATAAAAAGAGAACAAGCCCCTTTCCCTTCTAGCACTGATGATATTAGCTAGCTTGGTAATGAAATGTCTTCAAGAAAACAGCCAAGCTCAGAGAGCACCAAAGACCCCACGGCTCAAACTACAAATGTTTTCAAGCTAGAAACTAGAGACTATGAATTCTAGTCCCATCTTAGATAAAAATCTAGCTGGGTGACCTTGAAGTAATCATTTCCACTCAGCCCAAAGAAATAGGCAATGGCAAAGCACTTCTGAAAATCCTTACCAAGAAAGGCCTTCGTTCAGGCAGTCACCAGAGGTCAACACTGACTCAATCTAGGGGGAAAGTACTCCTACTACCCCAACTTTCAGGAAGTAAAGGGAAGTGTTGCTTTTCAGTGGCAGTGGCAAACTTCTGAAAGAGTTTTCTAACGGTGATGTGGCTGACATCACCAGAAATGAATACAGGTACTGTTGAGGTAATTCTCCATTAGGAGAGCGAGCACACACAGGGAGACGTAGTGAGAGTGGTGAGGAATAACACAGAACCAGCACACAGATACACTGTATAGTAAAATGTAGGTTTTTACTTCCAGTAAACGGTTAAGCAGAGTCCAAACACAGTCCAAGTCATTCATGGTTAAAAAAGCAGTCAGTTTTCAGTCCAGAGATAATCCAAATAACAAAGTCCAATATCATAAACAGTTTAGTAACAGACTTACATCAAATCCAAGAATAAGGATGATCAGCAACAATCAATAGGGAAATGCAGGAACACACTCTCAGCAACAACAGGACAAGCCAGGTTTCTGGCTCCATCTTATGGCCATTTGAGGAACCACACCCAATTACAATTTTAGCATTCCCTTAAAGAGACAGTATTAAAATGTCTATCCTGGTTTATATCTTTTCCAACCCAACTGTTAGGCGACTTACATTCCTAACAGGTAGGACTCAACTTCCAACAGTTCATTCAGTGAGCATTCAAAGTTACAACAAGCACTGAAAAAAATGACTTAGGACCGTTTTTCACACTTATGACTGTGGCAGCTTCCCCACAGTCAGGTGATCAGAGAGAATAATTAATCAATGGAATGGCTTGCCCTCAGAAGTTGTGGGTGCTCGATCACTGGGGGATTTTAACAAGGTATTGGAAAGCCATTTGTTTGTAATGGTATAGGCGGGCCTCCTGCTTGAGTAGAAAACCCCAAGGTCCTTTCCAACTCTATTATTCTGTACAGGTAGTCCTTGACTTACCCCACTTCATTTAGTGACCGTTCAAGTTTACAATGGCACTGAAAAAAATGACTTCTGACTGTTTGTCACACTTACGACCATTCTGGCAGACCCATGGTCATGTCATCAGAATTCGGATGCTTGATAACTGGTTCATATTTATGATGGTTACAGTCGGGGGTGGGATGCTACTGGTTCTGCCCAGCTCTATAGAACTGGTAGCTCTGAAGAGCAGCAGACACAGAACCGGTTCTGTGTTTGCTGCTGTTTGGCCCACCCGCCTGCCCGGGCTTTTACCTGTCCTTTATTTCCTGCTTTTTCAACCTCAGCTGCTTTGCATGGCACACCTGAGGCTGACAAAACAGGGAAAAAGAGGCTTTTCAAATGCTGTGCACCTGCGCGCAGCACTTTTCAGCTCTCCGGGCAGCACAGCTTAAGGTTGTTTTATACACCTGCACAGCGCGTGTCAGGTGCAAAATGTAGTCACCAAACTGGTAGTGATACTGGTTGAATCCCACCTGGGGTCATATGATCCCCTTTTGTGACCTTCTGACAGGCAAAGTCAATGGGGAGAGTCCAGATTTGCTCAACAACGGTGTTACTAACTTAAACAACTGTAATGGTTCACTTAACAACTGTGGCACAAAAGGTCGTAAAATGAGGCAAAATTCACTTAACATATGTTTCACTAAGCGACAAACATTTGGGGCTGAACTGTTGGTCGTTAAGTCAAGGCCTACCTGTACATTGAGAAGAACTTGAAATCAGAGCTATTAACCTGTCCAGAGTCTCTCTTTTGTTTTCCATATTTTTGTTTTGTTCTTTCATTTATGAATTTTTGCAGGTGCTTTGAATTCGCTTCCTATTATATCAGCTGCCAAGAGCTGAGTTGTGATCAGGTCACAAAATGTAAGAAGTAAATAAATAAGCAAAGCTCAGTAAGAAGATGGGGATCATAGCAGCAAGGATGCTATTGCTAACGTAGATGAGGACCAATTATTCATGGATTAGGGCCATTGGCTGTGCAAGCTCCTTTGTTTACTAGTTAATTCTGCAGTTAATTACTCCTTCAGCTGTGCATGTTTTTACTCACCAGAGGGATTAAATCACTTTAATACAAGCTGCACAAAACAGAAAATAACCTCTTTCAAAGACTTTATTTCAAAATAAGGAGCAATTGTACTGCCAATTTGTAATAAATAAAATGCCTTCCAAAATGATGGCAGCTGATGTCTAAGTAAACAAAGAAGAAGCGGTTATTGCCACTGATGCAGAGAGGAACAATATGCCATATATATATATTGCACATTGCTCCTCTCTGCATCAGTGGCACTGGGAGAAATTGAAATGTTAATTGGAGTCATTCCTCAGCGGTACTCCAATCACTAACCCAGGAACTAGCAAAGCTACTAGGGCCGGGAGAGTCCTTATGGTTCCTACATGCTGACACATAGCATGAGCTACAGCCTCCTTCTAGGGCAGGGGTGTCAAACTGAGGGCCCACAGGCCACATCTGGCCCGCAAGATGCTTAGATCTGGCCCGTGAGGCCACCCTGGAAACTATGAAGGACCGAGCCATGTTGCTTCTTCCAGTGAAAACAGAGCTCAAGTGGGTCGCAGGCGGCCCTCCTGAGCTCTGTTTTTGCTGGCAGAGGGTTGCAGGAAGCCATTGCAACCAAAAATGGAGCTTGGGAGCGCTCGGGCCACCACAGCCCCACCCATGTGACGTCAAGCTGGCCACACCCACCCTGGCCATGCCCACCCCGACCCTCTGAGGTCAAACACAACCCTGATGCAGCCCTCAGTGAAATCGAGTTTGACACCCTTGCTCTAGAGCAGTGGTAGTCAACCTGGTCCCTACTGCCCACTAATGGGCGGTAAGGGTTTTGTCCCCTACGTTATAAATCACCATTGCTGTGGAACCAGTGGGCAGTTAGAAAATTTTACTACTAACAGAGATACAAAAGTGGGTGGTAGGTATAAAAAGGTTGACTACCCCTGATCTGGGGGAATGGGATTGTATTTCAGAATAAATGAGTTGGAAGGAATCTTGGAAGTCTTCTACTGAAACCCCCTGCTGAAATAGGAGACGCTACCATTCCAGACAAATGGCTGTCCAAGCTTTTCTCAAAAACCTCTAGAGATTTAAATACAAGTAGATACAGGTCAACATAAAGCCATTCATTTAATAGTTCAGAATTATGATGGTGTTGAAAAAACAACTTACGACCTGCACTCAAAGTTACCAAAGTTTATTGGCCAAGTGTGATTGGACACACAAGGAATTTGTCTTGGTGCACATGCTCTCAGTGTACATAAAAGAAAAGATACATTCCTCAAGAGTCAAGAATCATAAGGTACAAGACTTAATAATAGTCAAATGGTACAATAAACAATCAAATCATACTAGGAAACAGTCAATATAAATCATAAGGATACAAGCAACAGTTACAGTCATAAGTGGGAGGAGATGTGTGAAAGGAAGGATAGGAGGATTAATAGTAATAGTAATGCAGACTTTGTATAGTTGGACAGTGTTGAGGGAATTATTTGTTTAGCAGAGTAATTGCGTTCGGGGAAAAACTGTTCTTGTGTTTAGTTGTTCTGGTGTGCAGCACTCTATAGCATCGTTTCGAGGGTAGAAGTTGCAACAATTCATGTCCAGGATCTGAGGGGTCTATAAATACTTTCACAGCCTTCTTTTTGACTTGTGCAGTATACAGGTCCTCGATGGAAAGCAGGTTGATAGCAATTGTTTTTTTCTGCAGTCCTAATTACCCTCTGAAGTCTGTGTCTGTCGTGTTGGGTTGCAGAACCAAACCAGACAGTTACAGAGGTGCAGATGATAGACTCAATAATTCCTCTATAGAACTGTATCAGCAGCTCCTTGGGCAGTTTGAGCTTTCTGAGTTGGGAAAGAAAGAAAGAAAGAAAGAAAGAAAGAAAGAAAGAAAGAAAGAAAGAAAGAAAGAAAGAAAGAAAGAAAGAAAGAAAGAAAGAAAGAAAGAAAGAAAAAGGAAGGAAGGAAGGAAGGAAGGAAGGAAGGAAGGAAGGAAGGAAGGAAGGAAGGAGAAAAAGAAAGAAAGGAAGGAAGGAAGGAGAAAAAGAAAGAAAGGAAGGAAGGAAGGAGAGAGAAAAAGAAAGAAAGAAAGTTTTGTTACCAGGCTAGGCAACATCTTCAGCAGAGTTTAGGGGATGTCAGTGTTCTTCTGCTTACAAGGGCCTCAGGTGTGAGTGTGTCAAGTGAAGATCTTGTGTGTCAAGTGAAGGTGTGAATGGGCTGGGCTCGTTGGCTGGAAAGCCAGCAGCCCAGGTTTGAGAACCAAATTTCAGGCAACGGGGTGTGCTCCCATCCTCACCCCAACTCTTGCCAACCTAGCAGTTTGAAAGCATAAATAGGCAAGTAAATAAATAGGTACCACTTCAGTGGGAAAGTAATAGTGCTCCGTGATGTCATGCTGGTCACAAATGACCACAGAAAAGTCTTCAGATAGCTGGAGCTTATGAACACTGCCCTCTAGAATCAGCAGTGACTGGCGGAAT
The DNA here is from genome assembly GCF_049901715.1 of Pseudonaja textilis. Classification (NCBI taxonomy): domain Eukaryota; kingdom Metazoa; phylum Chordata; class Lepidosauria; order Squamata; family Elapidae; genus Pseudonaja; species Pseudonaja textilis. The sequence continues at coordinate 310,076,762 of NC_141990.1, forward strand.
AAAATCCTCAGGAACTCCTTTACCTCTTTCTCTTTCCTTCTTTTTCCAGTACAGCTTGTCTTTCCCCTTCTTTCATTTCCATCTTGCTTTTCTCTTCTTTTGGTGTTTTGGTGTTTTTGCTGAAAAGCAGACAGGGAACATGTGTGCATATACTTGTGTGCTTCTCTGTGTGAGACTGATTGGAACATACAAATAGAGAAAGTCACTTAATTTTATTTACAGGCAATTAATTTTAATGTAGATTTTTGCTCAAGCATTATTGCTACTAGAGTGTGCTTTCCGGCAGGGATATGTACACATATGTTTACAAAGGAGAGGAAAATCTTCAGAAGTGGTTTCATCTGAAATCAAGCAGCCTTGGGCTGTAGAGGAAAGGAACCTGTGTATTACAAAGGACAATTAACTCTGGGATATACATTCAGTAACTAACAACTTGTCATAAAAAAATACTAATAGGAAACAGACAGCAACACAAACAAAAATTCTTACTTTAAGATCAGAGGTTTATTGTTTCTAATAATTTGGAACATAAGAAATGCATAGATATAAAACATATAAGAGCAATAATACACTTACATTAATAAGCCATTGCAATGGGGTCCAATGACATATAACAGGTCCTGCAAGGATGGCCATAAATCAAAGGCCCTGAGCTGATCTCCAACCCTATCCTTTATACTTTTCTTCTAACCACATACACCCTTCACAATTTCACTAACTGTCACTTTCAGTAAACCTATGTATATTACTTTCAGTTCCTCATTTCCAACTGTTTCATTCTTCCTGATTTAAACTTATCCATCCAAGTGCATACTTTGCAAAAAGGTGTTTTCACAGTTAGCAACGGCTTAGCAGGATTACAAATAGTTCTGGTGTATTTTGAAACCATCCTATCTGAAAACTTTGGTTCATGTCTCTTTCTTCTGGGACCTGCTATCATCCATAGAATTAATTGAATCTAATAGATCAATAAGCTATATCCTTGATTCTCACAAGCTGAATTTGAATTTCATTGCTGTTTTTGTCTTTGATTAGCTACATTAAGCAACCTCTGCCAGTGAAAAGAGGATAGATACAGATCCTGGAAAGAATTACATGGATTCAGGAAAATAAAAGACAAGTGATTTAATTTGCTCAATGGTTAAAGAAGGTCCCCAGCCTGATTTTCTTTGTGTGCCAGGAGGACTTAAATAATGATGGCAAAAATAAGAAACATGGTTAAAACAGACGGTGTTTACATTAAAATAAGTTATATTTTAACTACGGATTCTCTACTAAGCTAGAATAGGCTGGATGCATCGATCAGTTTCAGGCATACTGTATAAGCAGACTTGGGCAAGTTATATTCTGATCAGTAGCTTGCCCTAGCAACCATCATTAGTAAAGAGCTCTCAAAACTAGAAGTTCTGCTAAAAAGAATGGAAGTATAGCTAAAATAGACAGTTCTTTACTAGTTAATGTAGTCATGGTCAGAGTTATTTATTTAGCAGAATAACAGAGTTGAAAGGGACCTTGAAGGTCATCTAGTCCACCCCCCTGCTCAAGCAGGAGGCACTATACCAGGGGTGTCAAACTCAATTTCATTGAGGGCCACATCAGGTTTGTGTTTGACCTCAGGGGGACCAGGGTGGGCATGGCCAGGGGTGGGTTTCTACCAGTTCTGTCCACCTCTGTAGAACCGGTAGCTCTGAAGAGCAGCAGACATAGAACCGGTTCTATGTCTGCTGATGTTTTTGCCCACCCACCCACCTGGGCTCTTACCTGATCTTTATTTCCTGATTTTTCAATTTCAGCTGTCAAACGAGGCACAGCTGCAGTTTAAAAAGCAGGAAAAAAGGGCTTTTTCAAAGGCTGCTTCTCTGCACACGTGCTGATGACAATTTACAGGCGCGCCAGCGCAGCGTACAGGGAAGCACATTGTAAATCACTGAACCTCGTAAATCATCAAACCGATAGTTAACCCTGTCAGATCCCATACCTGGGTGTGGCCAACATGAGGGCACCTGTGGTGGCCCGAGCACCCAGCCAGCAAAAATGAGCTTCCGAGCTCTGTTTTCAGCTGCGACGGCCTCCTGAAACCTTCTCCCAGTGACAATGGAGCTCAGTGGGCCACATGTGGCCCTCACAAGCTCCATTTTCGGCTGGGATGGCCTCCTGTAACCCTCTGCCAGGGAAAACGGAGCTCAGAAGGGCCACATGCAGCCCTCCCAAGCTCCATTTTCCCTGGCAGAGGCACAGTGCGCCTATCCTTTGCTATTTCCAGGGTAGCCCTGCGGGCCAGAACTAAACACCCCACAGGCCGGATTCAGACCTTAAGTTTGACACTCCTGCACTATACCATTTCAGACAAATGGCTGTCCAGTCTCTTCTTAAATGCCTCCAGTGATTTTATTTGTTTATTCATTCAAACATTCATTTTTGTGACTTCAGATCAGTGTTGCCTCTTGGCCACCCCTTGGATTAATCCCTGCCCTTTTTTGTTTTTTTGAAACTAGCTTGCCCTTTGGCTTCTTTTTCCCTGAGGCTGAAAGAGTCCAAAATAGTCCCGAGACGAGCTTCCTAAACTCTTATGAACAGCTGAACTCTCTCAGCCCTAGGAAGAACTACTGAAACCTTACCAAGAAAACTGCAGGGAGGTATCCACATAGTTGCCAGGAATCAACAAAGACACACGCACACATCCTTAAAGACTGACTTCATTCTGTTGTTCCATCTGTTGAAGGCAACTGCTGGTATTATGACCTTAAATCAACTTCCCTCTTCACCAGTTGAAAATCAATGTTCAAAAAGTGGGGCCAGTGGGAGGATTTAAGTCTCCATTTATTTGGGGTTCTACAGTCACCTGACTTACCCATTTTTCTAGCTGAGCTGAGAATGGAGCCTATTAAACAAGATAGTATTGAATTACCACTTTAAGCATCCTAGCCTTGTTGGTGATGGTCAATGTCTTACATCCGGTACTGTTGTCTAAATAAACTCATCTCTACAGGTGACATTCCTGGTTAGTTGAGCTCTTCCCGATTCATCAGAAGGTAGCAGCTCCTGATGCCAAGAGATGGGGGCAGAGAGTGATGGGGAGCCCCTTTACTAGGTCTTCACTTATGCTTCACATCATCCTGGATCTTTCCAGCATATGGTTCCCGCAGGTTGCTCGGCTGTCTTTATTTTCCATTACCAACACCACAGCCACCGAAATGTGTCTCTGTGCATTTCCTCTTCTCATCTGCCCATGTGTAGTAAGCTTAATGAGCATCCCCTAGAGCTGAAAAACAGAGTATCGGGTGCCTCTTGGGGTCATAGTGTGTTCAGCAAAACACACAGCTGCTGGCTCTAAAAACACAGAACATAATGTGAGGTGTGATATAACAATGGGCTTAAGATTTTTTTGAAAAAGACATGTAGGTTATTAACGTTTGTGGCTTGCCACTAGGACAGAATCTATGCTGGAACCCTTTCCGTATCGTGAGCCATCTCACCTCACCCCAGCAATGAGAATGGTCCAAAGTTCAATTAAAAAATGCAGATCTTTGGAAGATTTATGCAAAGCCTCCCCGCACCCACATTCTGGCATTTAGCAGACCTTATAAGCAACTGCGTCCTCTTTGCAGATGACATAAAACTATACAACACTACCGACAATGCTACTATCCTTCAAAGCAACCTTGATTATCTGTCGGAATGGTCAAACATCTGGCAACTCCAAATCTCAACCAACAAATGCTCTGTCCTACACATTGGTAAAAAAAAAATCCATACGCCAAATACAAACTAAGTGGCTATGACCTTGTTGATGATCCTCACTCTGTCAAGGACTTTGGAGTTCTCATATCAAATGACTTAAGTGCCAGAGCTCAATGTAACAGCATTGCTAAAAAGGCATTATGAGTTGTAAATCTAATCTTACGAAGCTTCTCCTCCAAAAATATCGAATTGCTAACTAGAGCATACAAAACTTTTGCCAGACCAATACTCGAATACAGGTCATCAGTCTGGAATTTGCACTGTATATTGGACATTAGTACAATCGAGTGAGTCCAGAAGTATTTCATGAGAAGAGTACTACACTCCTCTGCTTGCAACAGAATACCCTATATCACCGGGCTTGAGATTTTGGGCTTGGACAACCTTGAACTATGCTGCCTATGGTTAGACTTAAGCGTAATACACAAAATTATCTGCTACAATGTCCTACCAGTCAATGACTACTTCAGTTTCAACCACAACAATACAAGAGCACACAACAGATACAAACTCAATGTAAACCACTTCAAACTCAATTGCAGAAAGTACGACTTCAGCAACAGAGTGGTCAATGCGCTACCTGATTCTGTTGTTACATCCTCTAACCCCTACTCCTTTAACCTCAAACTAACCACTATTGACCTCACCCCACTCCTAAGAGGTCTGTAAGAGGTGTGCATAAGTGCACTATCGTGCCTACTGTCCCTGTCCTATTGTCCCCATTTATTTGTACCTATTTCCTGTATTCTTACTCATGTTTATACTTATACCTATTATTTTGTAAGCGATTGACAAATCAGATAAATAAATGCAGGCAATAAAGTTGATTGGGTACTTTCTGGAAATCTGGAAACCCAGCACAGAGTGACCCACCATAAGGTAAACAAAGTCAGTGCTAGTGTGGTTTAATCCTCCACCCCTTAAATGCATTCTACACCCCTGTGGTTCCACCTCCTGGGCCCCACCCCATATAACTCCCATCCCTCACACTTTGCCGCATCTTTGCAGCACCCCAAAGATGAGTAGCAAAAGAATGCGACCTGTTTACTTCTGAGATAAACCACAATCTTTATTTTGATGAAAAGAATCATAGCACCACCAACAGTGCTAAGCTCTTCCATAAGTTGAAGCCAAGGTGCTTTACACAGACACAAAACATAATATTTGCTCAATAGACACAGGAACGCAGTTAAGGAACACAGCTTGCAACTATGGGAGAAGGAGGAGGTATCAAAAACAACTTGGGTTCTGGACAACCTACTGAAGTGCAGGTGCAGGTTCTGTATATTGCTAGACAGGGGCGTCTGTAGGACATGGACAGAAGAGTCAAGATGGTAGCCATGATGGTGTGATCACAGTTTCCTCTCTTCCTTTTGATATGTTGTTAGGTATTTTGGAGATAGGCTATGTCAGGCCCAAGCCCATAGATGGGACAGTGAAATCAAATCAAGTCCAATCTTTTATTTGCTTCCACCTAATGGACAGAACCTTCCTAAGTTAAAGCTGTAACCATCTAACATACTAGGGCTAGGTATATCCTAGCCGGGGATACGCTGAACTTTTCCCTCCTCCATCCAGCTTGAAACTACCCAGTCGCTTAACCCAGACCTCTCTCTCTGGGAAAGCTCTGGTTTGCCAGAAGTCCCTTCCTCCACTCCTCTAGGTGTACATTCCATCACAGGTCGGGATGTCTTGTCAATCTGCTAATAGTGACAGCTCCGAAACATTCCCCTTTGTTTTGGGGCATTTATTAAACTCCTTCTTGTCCACAGTCCCTTGGGTGAAAGAGAATTTAATAGCAATAGTATTTAGACTTATATACCGCTTTATAGTGCTTTACAACCCTCTTTAAGCAGTTTACAGAGTCAGCATATTATTGCCCCCAACAATCTGGGTCCTCATTTTACCAACCTCGGAAGGATGGAAGGCTCAGTCAACCTTGAGTCAGTCAGGATTGAACTCTTGACTGTGGGTAGAGTTAGCCCGCAATACTGCATTCTAACCACTGCACCACCATGGCTCTTAATGCCTAATTATAGAGCCTCGGTGGCGCAGTGGTTAGAGTGCAGTACTGCAAGCTACTCCCACTGCAATTTGGCAGATCAAATCTCACCAGGCTCAAGGTTGACTCAGCCTTCCATCCTTCTGAGGTGGGTAAAATGAGGACCCAAATTGTTGGGGACAATATGCTGACTCTGTAAACCGCTTTGAGAGGGCTGTCAAAGCACTATAAAGCAGTATATAAATCTAAGCGCTATTGCTATTTGTGGCCCTCCCAGTCGTTGCATTCCCAGCTCTCTTGCCAATTTCCAGAGTGATCTTATGGGAGGATTCCATTTTAATTCTTTCTACTCAGTTCCACAAAGCCCGTAAGAAGCTCCTGGCCTGGTGCTCCCTGCTATGAAAAGTAACACACTTTTTGCTCCGACAGTACTCTACTGAGCCAAGTCTGCAGTATGAAAATTATCTCGCTTCTGGCCCCACTCAAGAAAAACAAACAAACCCCACCAAACCTAACAGTGCTGAAAGGGGAAGCTGGCGAAAGAGCTGTCCTCTCCCTCTTTCCGTTTGGGCGGCCTGGATTACAAAAACCCAAGCCACAAGGTGGCAAAGGGGGAAAATCATTTACTGCCATCTAGTGGTCATTTGTATCTTTGCAGCTCAGATACCTCAGCCTGGAGGGGAGCAGCAAAAAGGTTACGCTAGCATTTCATTTATAGGTCCTTAAGTTACAAAAGCTAGGAAAAAAGGCAGTTCCCACCAATGAAGAAATAAAAAGGCTGCATTTGAAGTAATATTCTAGCTTTGCAGCAAAACATTGCACCTGAGTCAGAAATAATCAGCTCACTCTCCAGTGTTGCAATTATCACTGGGGACATAGCAGTCTGGGGGGTTGTTTTCAAACTGATGTAGAAATCTCCAATGGTAGGATGTGGATATTCATCAGCTATGTTGGAATTTGGCTTATATAAAGCTACACTCTAGATAACCACACACACTGTGTGGGTCCAAACAGCTCGATACCCCTCTAAGATCATCAGTGAGAAGGATTTACTTTATGAAAGAATGCAAACTGCCACCTGGCAGGAAGCTCACAAACGTTTATATCACAGCTTGCTAATCCCTTTGGAATCTCATGGGAGGCTGCGGGCTTTTCATTAAAACGTCTTAAAATTGGAGTGGAAAAGAAAAACAGACTTCTGTTTCTTCTGTTCCTTTAAATGGGAATTACAGAATTCTCTCTTCATACAGGCACTTTGACAAGCACTGCTGTCCTACAAACCTACCTCCAATCAGAATCTTCTCTTTACTTTCAAAAAAACAACACCGCTAATCAGCAGCGATCATTGTAAGCACGCGTCTTGCTCTTGAAATTGGCATCCCATCAAAAATGTCAGAAGCTGCAGCTGTGTGAAGATGAAATTGGCCTTGTGCACAGAACAATCACATTAGATTAGAGCACTGGAAACCTTGAACTAGGTTTGACTTCATGTTAGGGATAGCTTTTTTTAAAAGCAGACATGTAAAGAAATCTTAATTATCTAAGATTACCATACCCAGTTTACAGAATTTCAGGAAATCACTAGATGGCAGCATACATTTAAAAAAAAACTATTTATTGCCATCTAATGGACACCCATACTTTTGCAGTCTGGTAGCCTTATTTTATATATTAAATGTATTTATTTTATTTTATTTATTTGTCAATCACTTACAAAATAACAGGTATAAGAATAAACATGAGTAAGAATACAGGAAATAGGTATGAATAAATGGGGACAATAGGACAGGGACGGTAGGCATGATTGCACACTTATGTACGCCCCTTACAGTCCTCTTGGGAATGGGGTGAGGTCAATAGTGGATAGTTTAAGGTTAAAGGAGTGGGGGTTAGAGGATGTAACTACAGAGTCAGGTAGTGCATTCCAGGCATTCACCACTCTGTTGCTGAAGTCGTACTTTCTGCAATAAAGTTTGAAGCAGTTGACATCGAGTTTGTATCTGTTGTATGCTCTTGTATTGTTGCGGTTGAAGCTGAAGTAGTCATTGACTGGTAGGACATTGTAGCTTATAATTGTCTCCCTGAGTTCTTGCTGATTCAGTCACTGATTAACTTTCCACAAGCTCACCTGAGAATAAGTGAAGTACTGCTACAGGGAACAAAGTCCCATTTTGCTGTACCTTTCTCCACGTTTCCCCACAGTTTAGATTTAGAATATTCAGAACAATCCTGCAAACATCCAAACTGGAGTGGGAATTTCAACGCAGTCTGAACACCAATCCTGAACTAACTCGCAAAAGCCACAAGGGTTGGATATAGTTAGTACTTGGTCTATAGACCAATAGGAAATCTGAGATCTGCAGATCATATTGGCAAAAACGACACGGTTGTTTTTGAGCCTACCAGGAATTCAGCTTGGCTCAGCTCAAGCAAGTCTTAACTTACTATTTAAAAATGGTGGGGGAAATGTATTTTCTTTCATGAATTCTGATGATTCTTTTTGAAGAACTCTTAATACATTTCCACCAATATCATCAACATTATTCCAGAACATAATCTGGGGTGGCTCAGAGATCTTCTTTAAAAGAAAGAGGTCAGGAGAAGCTTTGGCCTTCCTTTTCCTGTTGCTGCTCTTTGCTAAATGGCGTAGAGAGCCCAGAAGGTTGAAATTGGAGCCTGCAGATTTTTGTTTTCCAGATGTTACCTCTATCCATTACTTCTTGTCCTGCCTCCAGGTACTTTGGAGAATAGCTTGACTCCCTCTTCTTTGTGGCAGCTCCTTAGAATACGGAACGCTGCTATCATGTCACCTCTAGTCCTTCTTTTCATTAAACTAGACATACCTGATTCCAGCAATTGTTTTTCCTATGTTTTAGCCTCTAGTCCCCTAATCATCTTAGTTACCGTTTGTACTCTTTCTAGAGTCTCAACATCTTTTTTACATGGTGGTGACCAAAGCTAAATTTAGTTTCATGTAAGCCCAGGGCGTACATTTTTTAACTCCCTTATGAATAACTACATGCCTGACACAGAGCACAGTGCAGAAGGCACAATTTGTGGTTGGGGGCTCCGGCTGAACTTCTGGGTTGCAGAACATCCAACAGTGCTGTGCCATCTTTGAAGGGATAAGCCTGGGGGGCAGGGGGACCCTTCTTTTTTTGCCTATGGACAGTTTTAAAGGTAGGGAAGGAAACAGGAAGCCATCCAAAGGCAAATCAAAGTCACATTGAAAAATGTATCCATGTTGCATAGATGAAATCTGCAATTTTGCCACAAGATAGCTATCTTATAATACACTATGCTAATCTGAAATTGCAGAAGAAAAGGGAAGGGTTGATCATGCTCTCACAACAGGCTCAGAATCATTCTTGTTTTGTATACGTAATCCATCTGCCAAATTATGTCCTCCATGCAGAATTGAAGACTCCCCTGGTATCCAATTTTCCATCTTTTTTCCACTATTCTTAGCACATAGAAGTGTAAAAGTTTGAACAATAAAATGCCATGCCCTTTGGGACTATTCTTGCTCATTAACCAGAGTTGTTACCAGTGGCTTTACAGAGCTCTGTACCTTTTAATATAGACATTCACATTATAATGTAAATTGGTCACCCTTTGTTCTCCCTGCCTTTGCCTTTTTGATGTTTGCGAATGTTTAAGGAATCAATAGTAAGCTATATTTTTGGCCAGGCATATTGAGTGGTGTGCATGCTTGCTCAGTTGTGGTTGAATGGGAATGCTCACTAAACTAGAAATTATTCACAATTCTTACCTTAGCTTTGATCTAAGCTTTGAAGAATGAAGGAAGTCTTTCATCCATCATTGTAAAATTGGTTTTCCACAATACCCATGTTTGTTTGTTTGTTTGTATTTGGGAAGGTGATGAATCTCAGCATCCATAACTGGCAAATTTCAAACAAATCACACCATCCTTTTCTAAATGTTCACAAATGAAGAATAATATTCAGCAAAGGCTGAACATTTTGCTTGTGAATGTCAATCTCCTGAAATAGCAGGTGCTTTTCTGATTTCCTTATGTTCTTTTAATGTCAGATACTGCTTAACTGCTTTGACCTCATATCTTGTGTTTGCTTTACTATCTCACCTCTCCTCTTGCTGGGGTGCTAGAAGATGCCGAACAAGAATGGAGAAATGAGTGTAAAATGTCATGAATTTAAGACCGGGAAATGAAGTCTTTCATGTCATGGAATGAATGAATGAGATATGCAAATGAAAGTACATAATGGCAGCTGTATTAATTCCACATATGGAACCCTTTGTATCAGAAGAATTTATTAAATAAACAAAATTAACTGGATTCACAATGCCCCAGAAAAAAATTGATGCCTTTAATGACACAGTTCAGGGCCTTTTTTTACAAAATGCCAAGTATGGGGGATACAAAAACACAATCATGTAAAGTCACATCTGCAGCTAAAAAAAGGAGCAGTTGCAACCATCTTATTTTTTTCTATATCATGTGACACCATGTGTGACACCATGAGTTTGACACTCCTGCCTTAAGAGTCTTGCAGATATGTTGACCGTTTGTGTTAACCTTGGTATTTTTTTTGTGGTTCAGTAGGTCATGTGAACTTCTTATACTGCAAACCCAGAGTACACAATGACCCTAGAAAATGAGTTAGTGTCCAAGTGAAGCATTGTTGTATGAGTTTTCCTGCTGTTTTGAAAATCATAGCACACTATACCTTCATGTATTCAATTATCCTTGTCACTGTTGTCCCTTACGTTCCCATTTAATCAACCCAGAATAGTATTTGTAGCTTAGGGTTGAAAGGTTGAGTCCTTGGTGCTCTCTGAGCTGGCTTGTTTTCTTGCAGATGTTTCATTACTCAAAGTAGGTAACCTCATCAGTGCTAGTTTGGGTAATGAAAAATCTGCAAAACAAAGTCACAAAGCACCAAGGATCCCTCATTCCCATTTCATGCCTATCATTTGCCAGTCTGAACTCAGCCTCCATTGTGAGTGAGATTAGATAGATAGATAGATAGATAGATAGATAGATAGATAGATAGATGGATGGATGGATGGATGGATGGATGGATGGATGGATGGATGGATGGATGGATGGATGGATGGATGGATGGATGGATGGATGCTGGACTAAATGGGACTTTGTTCAGACTAAATAGGGCAGCCTCATGTTAATCCTGAACCCTCTGGAAGGGCCCTATCCAGATTTATGTTGCTCTGTGTCAAACATCTTGCAACAATGAATCTTTCCATCTTTATTTAAAACCACCCATTAGCTGAACGCCTCTTTTTAGTGATCTACAATAAAGCCCACTAAAAATGCAATCTAAATAAAAACATCTACAGTACGATTAAATCAAATTCAAAACAAATGTTCCATATAAACGAGGAAGCAGCCAGGCAGTCATTCAAAAGGTATGAACTAAAATATAATTCAAATACCAATTCAAAATCCTTGGATTTTTTTTTCTTCAAGTCTGACATGATGCTAATAAGGGCACCAGTCCAGTCCAGACTCACCTGGGGAGGGAATTCAAAAAAGAATTCTATGGAGGAAACACAGAAAAAGTTATCCTGGCCAGTACAGGTAGTCCTCAACTTACGATCACAAATTTTCTGTTGCTAAGCAAGATGTTTTTTTAAAGTGAGTTTTGCCTTGTTTTACAACCATTCTTGCCATCGTTGTTAAGCAAATCACTGCAGTTGTTAAGTTAGTAACTTTCCCCTTGACTTTTCTTGTTGGAAGGTCGCAAAAGCGGATCACACGACCCCAGGACACTGCAATGGTCATAAGTTGGTTCAGTGCCATTGTAGGTTTGGTCACTAAACGAATTGTTGTAAGTCGAGGACTGCCTGCACCTGCTCTTTTTAAAACAAAAAACAAAAACCTGTAAGCCCTCCTCCGACTGACAAGCCTTCGTATATAGTGACTGTATGGAACGGGAAAGGCGGGAGAACAGGAGCTATACGAAGCATTGATTGCGGAGCGAAGGTTTGCCCGATCGGGGCATTTTTATCCCCGTGCCCCCCATTCCTCATCTTGCTTGCTAGCGTGAAGCTGCGCCTGCGAAGGGAGGTCTCCGGCACCGGCTCTCCTCCTCCCGGGCGTTCCCAGCGCGCAAGCCCGCCCTCCCCTCATCCGTTCTCGGCCTGCTTCTGCTTTCTCCCTTCCCCGTCGCCCAGTTCCGTCTCGATCGTCCAGAGCACCCCACCCACCCACCGTGAGCCGGGGAGCTCCAGGGAGCAGCGCACGGGCAAGCGATGCCGCCGTGACCGCCGGAGGGAGCACGGAGCCCCGAGGTTGGTAAGGCCGGCTCCGTTTCGCGCCGCGGTGGTTTGCGTAATTGCGCGCGGTTTGCCTCTCGCCGCCCGGGTAAGCTGGGAAACGTTAGCCGAGGGCGAGGTGCGAAGCGACCCCTACAGGGGGGTCGGGGGTACTGTGGGAGGGAAAAGGAAAGAGGGAGCCCCGAAAGGGGGGGCGGGAGAAAGGCGAGAATAAGAGATCCGGACGGAAACTGGGGCAGCTGCCCGTCACCGCTTCCCAGAGTCAGGGTATGCGAGTCGTTTGAAGGCCGAGAGGCTGCTGTGGGGATCGGCGAGTTGGGGGAGAGGTGGTGTGATTGAATGCAAAGATTGAATGCAAAGAGGGAAAGCCAGAGAGAGACGCAACCCCCGAGAAAGGGAGGCTTTTCAGCCTTTTCCAGCACTGTAGGGGGCCGGCTGGGGAGGATGGGGGTGGTGGTGGTGTAGTCCAATGTATCTGGAGAGTAGCTGGTAGGAAAAAACATCAACTAGTTGGGCGAAGGGCTGGATGCCTCAGAAAAGTGGGGTGCGTTTCCGAAGGCAAGGAATTAACCAAAGCTGGAGGAAAGCGACCGCGCCAGGGAGAGTTAACGGGAGGTGATAGCCGGGCAAACGGCGTAGTCTAATAGTAGTAGACTTCGGGGTGGGTGGGTGGGAGGAGACGCAGGCTGAGAAAGTGGACTGTTCTCTGGAGCGTCGGGAGCGGCTGGGAGAGAGAGGGGGAGAGAGAGAGATTCGAGGTTCGCAGGGGAAAGCTGCTCCCGGCTAACGGAGGGTGGCTGCTAAGGACTCGAGCGAAGGAGCCGCGATTGTGCGCCCGGCGCGGGTTTGTCAGGTGGATGTGAAGGCGGCGTTCACGTGTGGATGGTGTGGGGGGGCGGAGCTGACTACCCGAGGGAGGGATCCAGACGGAGGAGAGGAAAATCGGAGGCGGCTCACCTCTGCCCCTTCAGGGGCCGCCCCGTAGAGATGCTAATATCGTTCCAGTCCTCTCACACACACCCCTCACACTCCGCTCAAGACCCCGGCCCCGAGACGGCGGGCTACACAACAAAAGCCTCGTCTTTGGGGCTCTGACGGGATTGCTGGGAAAGCAGCAGGAGCTGAAACGGGAAGGGGTGACGTGTAGTTCCCGAAGCAGGTGAGAATTCGGGATTGGGGTAGGAAAGTAGAGGTGTCCGAGACGCAGCTTTGGCGGAACCGGCGCCTCGTTCTCACGGCGCTTAGAATCAAACTCCCGCTGAAAAGGGAGCCCCGTCTCCCTTAACATCATCTCCGGAAGCTTTTCTGGCGATCCCTGGCCGCCTTCCCACTTTTAAGGGGCTGCATCTTTCTTTCTCCAGCGCTCATCCTCATTTCCTCTCGTAAGCCCACCTGTCTCCTGGAAAGAAAAAAAAACCCTGAAGGTGAACGCTCCCCTCCCCCCAACCGTCCTTTTCGTTTTGACTTGGACAATGGAGAAAGGTGGTGGGGGGGGGAGGATTAGTCAGGTTCATTGTTTGTCAATTGTGCCCGGCTGTAACCTTTCCTTGTAGCTATAAAGAAGTAACGTTATTGGGAGGGGAGACAGTAGGAAGGGGATTGTTTAGTTAGAAGAAGCTTTGGAGTTTTTCTTTCAAATTTGCTCTTCCTTAGAAAAAGTTGAACGCCTCTTTGTGTTTGTGCCTCTGTGGGAAAGGCCGGCAACTTAAAATGCAGGGGTGCCTACTAAGAGGGTTTTAGAACTGCAACTGATCAGTCACTTTCAAAGCTTTAAGTAACTTCAGAGGAAGTATTTGTGATTGGGCAGGTTGGGCAGATGGAGAAGGCAGTTCTTCCAAGCTTTAGATGGTAGCAAAGTTTCTCTGTTCACTGAAAAAGAGGAGGATCAAATCAACTATGAAAGAATAGAATTCCTATTTTCATGGCTTAGTAGTATCTCTTCCCCCCTTCATCCTCAATACTCTGATTTCTTTCATTTTTTTCCACACTTGGAGTAAAGAAAGGAATGAGCAGCATGTTTCTCAGAACAGCTAAAGAGGAAAAAGTTTATAAGGTAATATATTCCTACAAATCATTTACTATTGAAGTAATCATGGTTTACTCAGCTAATGTGATTGGGGGGGGGGGGGTTGCCATACGTTAAGAAACTAATGGGCTGAGTTCACAATATATTGGGCTAAAATATTCCTGGCTAGTTTGTGATTCAGTGATAGAGTTCTTGTAATATAGTAGATTGGATAAAAATGAAAATGGATCATTTGGGATCCAGCTGTTGTTTTGGTATTTTGTGTAAATGAAGCCCTCAGATTAAGCCAAGGTTTGTTGGAGCATAGCACAGAACAAACAATTCATTCACTTTTAATATGGTGCACGAACGACCTGAGTGCATCCTTTGTTTGTGTGAATGTGCTTGACTGTATGAGCTTCTTCCTTGGCATCTTTAAACATTTATGTCAGCTTTGCCAAATACTGCTAAGGAAAATATTGCAACTATAATGTTTCCAAGTTCTCAGAATCTCAGTATTTGAAACAAACTATCGGATAGGCTGAAGAACAAAAGATTATTCAGAATTACAGTATGGAAACTCTGATAATCATGTAATTGTTATTCCTGGACACAAATGGGACAAGGAGGGTCCCCCACTGCATCTTTCTCTCCCCCTTTCCAGACCACCTTTTGAAAGTAGAGGAGTGTGTGGGGTTTTTTGTTTGTTTTTGAGGTTTTTCTCATGAGGGTTGGGTGAGTTAATTGCTGCGTAGTACCCTTCTCTAATTTCCATTCACATTTCACAGAATAAAAACCGGTGGGTATGTGGGGTCCCCCTTCTCCTTATTAGTGGAATGGTTTATTATGGAAATACCCCCCATTACAATGAAAACATTTAAATATTCACAGTGTTCAAGTCTAGTCTGCTTCAGGGCTATTATCATAAATTTCTAGGGCTTTAGAGGCAACTTTACCTTTGGCTGAGCTTTCCTGGAACTCAGCCTGGTTAATCAACCCTCTTTCTTTGCAAATGCAAAAGAGGGTTTTAAAATTATTGGAAGTATTGCCTGACCTGAATTTGTGGGAGGGGGAACACGGCGATGGCAGTGATAAATGTTCAACTGCCTGGCACTGCGTGGTGCGAATGATTGGTCTGCTCAGCAAATGAGGACAGTTATCAGCTGTAAAACTGACTTTCTTGGTGACCCTTGAAGTGGCTTGTGACATGATTGACTGCTACCATGGGTGCTGCATGCTCCTTTGTGTTCTGAGCTTCCCCTTAAATATTTTCTTCCTGTGTTGCTCTGCCAAAGCTTCTTCAGGCAATTTGTGTTCAGTTTATGAGACCAGAGACATTATAAAATAGCTGATAAGCTGAAAATGGTTAGGAAACAAAATTGCATTTTGTCTGAATTATTCTCCTGTGCTCATTTTTTTATTATCTATTTGGTGGACATTTAGAAGCAACTTTTCTTTACCGTACATATTGAATTGTTTCATGCATCAGGCTAAAGTGTGGTTGGTATCACCATGATTTATTGAATAAACTACAGTGTGTCCTTAGTGAGATACATAAGCCCAGCCATTGCTTCTGTAAGAGACTGTAATTTGTGGCCTAAAAAACTCATATTTGTTCAACTTGTATATCATTAGGATTGAAATGTTAGTAATAAGATTTAAAGCTAGTCAACTATATTTTAACTCAGGATTAGTAGAGTTAGCCTTGTATGGCACATATTGTGTGCTGCCAGATAGGAGAGGTGAGAACTACTTAGTTCAGAACAAATTTTACCATTCCTTTTTCTCAGATACTGCAAGATCATTTCATTTCCCTTCTGCCTGACTCTTCTCCTATGAATGGGTCACCTTCTTGCATCTGAGAAGTTGCAAGAAAGTCTACCACAGTTATTCTTCATTTCCACTGAAATAGGTTTCCAGATAACCAAAACACAGAATAATATAGAACGGAACCCAACAGTTTGGATTGTAGCAATTGTAGATTTTTATAATAGATAGAAATTAATAGGATCAAGCTACATTTAGAAATGGAGGAATCTGAAGTGATAAAACAGAATAAGTCGCTATGTTGGTAAGGAAAGGAAATAAGAGTTATCTGTATTTTTCTGGTTTACCTGAGATCATCTTGCTTTGGATCCTGTATTAAAAGGTATGGAATGATTCATTCATAAGCTAGATTGCTTAGCCATAGTTTATTGAAGAAACTGGTGATTGGATAATCCAAATACGTGAAGCCAAAGCCCACATACCATTTATAATTTATCATACACAAAGAGTACAACTGAAAATTAACAGTTTTCCATCATTTTCAGGAACACCCTGAAATAGGCATAAAACAAATCAACTATATCTCCCCCAAAAGTGAAACCCCTACCCCAATTTCTGTTACATGCATAATTATATCTGTACCTAAAATATGTTCTCTTATGCTTAGCATTTTATGTAAACCCAGTTAAGCAACCTAAATATAGTATATGCATGAACTCATCTTGCAGTTGGGTTCACGTAATACAATTTGCCATAGGTTCAAATGAAAATGGCAAGCCTTATGCAACACGCTAAAGTAAATCAGCCATATGTTGGCTCACTTCAATGTATGAACCCAGTTAAAATCTGACTTTCTAATCAAGGAGATAAAAGCCTAGTTTCCTATGGTGAATATAAATGTTTTCCTGGTAACCACCCCCAGTGGTCTTTGTTCTCTCTTTAATCCAGCCGGTTAGGACTGTGCAACATTTCACTTTCAAAGACCCAAAAGTGCTTTGAAAGGTAAAGGATGCTAATATAAATCTGCCATTTGTTAAACTAAATACAGTACTTCTTTTTCTGAGATTAAGGAGACATGTTTGCTTTAAGAAGTTGAGGATAGGTAACAGTGATTGTACAGCCTGGTATCCTGAAGAATCTTTTTGCTTTTGAATGTGAAGTACTACTGGGCCTGCCTGTCTGTTGCAAATTACTAACATGCAAACATGTGATTAGGAAGGTTGATAGAAACATAGGTGAGTCATCATAAACCAGTTGTTCCTTAATCAGTTTTTCCTTACATGGCTGGAACAGCAGGAGGTGATGGAACTTCAAATCCAAGCTATTGGGGTAGAGCAGGGGTCTCCAAACTTGGCAACTTTATGACCAATGGACTTCAACTCCCAGAATTCCTCTTGGCAACTGTACAAATTATGGAGTTTGGAGACAGCTGGGGTGGAGGGACCAACATATGGGAGGCTGCCTGCACCAGAAGGATCCTTGTGGCTCTGCCCTCTTTCACAAACCAGTGTCTGAACTGCTGGAAACAACTCTTACAAACCTCTGCTGGTGAAAATCAAATACCTGATGGTTGGGAATTGCCTGACTTCCTGACAATTAATCACACCTGCAGCCAGAAACATAATAACTGAGAGCAGTGGGAAATCTCGGAATGATTTTCCTGTCTTGGAAGAGCTAACTAGGTTTGTTTTGGAGAGCAGCATTATTATCAGCACTCCATAGAAATTGGTTCATTTAAAAATGGTTTTGGCAAAGCAAGCTCAGTTTCATTGATAAACAGTCGCAGGAGAGCTAGTTCAGCAGCACCACAGTGATTCTAAGGGTGAGATATATGGGATAACTTTTTTCCAGATTCTAATGGGGGACTGGGACCAGGAGACTAAACCTTCACAGCTTTAAAAGGCCAGGACCTCCTCTTTTCTGATATTTTGGGAAGGCCCACAAGGACTGAAATGGGAAGAACTGACTTCCAACATCTTCTGAGTCTGATCCTCTTTCCAAGATGACAAAGCAGCTAAAATGGAAAAAATTAATTTGCCTTAGCATGGGAGATGGGATGTTAAAAGGGAGTATGAAAAGTCATGCTGCTGAAATGTCTTTATTGTAACACTGAATTTCAATTCAGGGGTTCTGGAGGCCCTCCAAAAAAGAGTGCCGCTGAGTGGATTTCATGCAAGTCATTGTCCCTTGCTTTATCCAAATCTGAAGTGAAGGGTTAAGCCTGGAGAAATCAGCTTACTGCCCTTCCGCTTAATTTGCTAGCTTTTACAGACAAGATTTTGAAGTTTTTGAGGGAGAAGTATTTTCAAACCATGATTGTGTTTGCACATGCACATTCCTGATTGAATATGTAGAAAGTCCCAATTTATTGTCCCCCAAACAGGTGGCTTTTAATTGAAGCTACAGGCTTACAATATAGTGGCAACCTGAAATGGCTGGCATGTTGGATTATTTATCAAGCAGATGTTGCAAGAAACAATCCTCAGATCTAGCAACCAATTAGTTCCTTTGGATAGTGACATGGGCGGCATATACATTTATTAAATAGAATGACCCAGGAGGCAATTTGGGCTTTGAATGTCATAAAAAGTCTAGCTTGTTGAAAAGTTTTATGGAATGGGTTCATCTGTATAAAATAGATCCATATATGTGCTGGCTAATTGAGTTGGGTGGCTATAATACATTTAAATGCACAGAATAATTGAGGTGGGGAGTTGAGCATATTTTGTAAACAGAACTAATATTTCACGCACCTCTACTGTCTCTAAATAGAGGGAAAAATATTTTGAAGGATAAAAGTAGCAACAGAGCTTGGCAACATACCAGAAGCCGGTGCAAAATCTGTTGGGAGAATTTGTGTTGTTCCACATCTGTCGGGAAAATATGCAACCTTGGATGCCAGGAGCTTTCTGGGAAGGTGAAGATTCTAGGGTTGGAATGATATTGCAAAGTGCTAGGATGATGGATGGGGCTTCATGTTTCAGGGTAGGATTTTAAGAGAACCTTTAAGATTCTTAGTTTTAATCTTAAAATAGGCTTAATTACCATTTACACTGTTGTTTCCTACCTCAAAATGGCAAGAATCTGCTGCTGATTGTCACTTAATCATACATACAGGAAGATATAGAAAAAGGGTCTTGGGTTGTTTACTTACTTAGGTACTGGGAGACTGTTTAGTGTGTGATATATTTTCAAATAATCATGCCCAGATTGGCTGAAGATGTATTCTTTCTACCCCTTTTAAGTAGTTCGGGGATATTTTGATTCATATATACAGTGTGTAGTTCCTCATCACTTCTGCTCAGTTGCTGGTCCAGCTGTCTTCCCCTGAGCTGTTCCAAATATTTAAAAGGCTTTCATGTTCCTTTGAATGGAAGCAGAATTCTCGGCATCTCTTCCTCCCCTTTTGCAGACTTATAAGTAAATATTAATTTAAAATAAGCCAATTCTATTATTAGCAGTTTCTGGAAACTACCTTATCAACTCGGTCACCTATCTCTTTGCGAGCTTTTGTTGGAACCTTTAAGTTTGCAGTGGATCTGATCTTTACACTTTAATAAGCATTTCTCATAGTCCTGACAGTTGATAATTTCTTTTGTCTTCTCTTTCCTTGCTGAATTAAGACTGGAAAGAAATCTTGCACAGCTAGAACCGCCTTTCCTAATCCTTCCGTTGAGTTGGTGAGTGTTTCCATCATTACCCAGCCTTTTGGCTATTGATGGAAATGTAGACCAACCATCTGAAGGACACAGAGTTAGGGAAGAGTACTCTGAGTGTATAATTTTTGTCTTAACTCAGGAATGAGAAAGAGAAAAGAAAAAGTATTTTAAAATAGAGGAGTGATTTGATGGCTAAACATGACTTCAGTTTTATATGTGTTTGGCTGAATGGGTAAGCTTGGCTAATGAATGAATGCCCAGATGTGTATATACTCACACTAAACTAGTGTGTATACAAAGTACTTTCACCTAGGTTCTTTACAGTATCTGAGCCCAGTGGTTTACACTGGGGCTAGCAGCAACTTCCAGTAGCTGTGGCAGTGAATCCCCCCCCCGCCTTCCAATTTCTCTGCTTTCTAGAAGTGTTTTAAAGTTAGGACTTTGCAAATGCCAGAAATTGTTTCATTATATCTAAGTTTGATATAGTGCAAGCTGTTTCCAAGACTTGGCCACTTTAATATGTATGGATGGTTGGGGAATTCTGGGAGTTGAAGTCCCCATTTCTTAAAATTGCCAAGCTTGAAAAACAGTGATCTATAATCTGAACTGTTTTTCTTTTTTTTTAAAGAGCATTGTTTTCCAAATGGACTCGTAAACTTTCAGGACTTACAATAAACATAGTGCGAATTCTAAGTACCTATTGTGAGTGACCTATTGTGAGTGGCCATGACGGGTCACACAAACCAACATCCATTATCACAAGGAATATTGGGATGCTGTATCCATCTACATATATCTACATCCAAGTTTCCTTTTTTTCCCTTGGGCATATAGGCACACTTCCAAGCAAGTTGTAACCATTTTGCCTCCCACCCCACCCCCACCCCTCCCTGCCCCTCTTGGAATATCTTTGCATTTCTTGTAGGGCCCAGGAAGTTTCTTGAGATGAGAGAGGGCACTATGTATCACACTATACTACCTTCCCATTTATTACTTTTCTGTAAAAAAAACATATACCTTCAAAAAGTTGTGTGAGATTAGGAACATGCAAGTATCAAAAAGGTATGCAGCTTGCTGTAGACTTCTGGCTTATAGGACTAAAGAGTGGGATAAAGAGTTGGGAATAAAGGTTGTGTTCAAATTTTGACTCTGGTATGGTATGGCTGTAGGCATAAATAACGTGGAACATAAAATAGAAGTAAGAGTCCACGTCATATAAGCTGTGGAACTCTTTGCTAAAAGTTACATTTCATACGGGAAGTGCAGGTGTGTTATCAAACAAATAATGCCTGGTTTACTATGTGTGGGAGGGAGTTGTGCTATGATCTGCAACTAGAACACTGAATAAATTGGCAATTCCCTGGACAACCTCTCCAAGGAAGAACAAGCAGTTGCTAGGAGACAGACCAATCTTTGCATGTCACCAGGACACTCACATGGCTTTCTGTTGTTGTTCAGTGTACACTGCAAACTTGAGGCAGGCTTTCCAACTATCAGAATTCAGACTGCTTTCTTTATCTGGGAGTTTGATCTTTCCTCAGTCATTCCAAAGCTTCCCTTTAAAACACTTTTCCCCCTTGCTGCTTATTTATTGGCTTTAATGGCTGTTCTTCAATGATCTCAGGTGGCCCTGCGTGAGATGGTTGTTCATCTCAACTTTATTTACTAAAAAAAGAAAATATCTAGCATGGTTTTGTGGGTATTGCTCATATCTACTCTGTTGGATTCTAAAGTCCCTGGTTTCTGGTGTAACATACAGAGCTCTTTGTCTAAACTAAAAGAAACCCCACAAGAAATGCTGTTGGAATAGTTCATCAGAAATCTGAGTAATGGATGTGCATTACAAGATGCAGGATCTAAATCTTTATATAAAGCAAGGATAACGTTTATTATCTGGAAAGAGAACAGAGCTGATCAAGCCTGAATCGGTCCCTTCCTTCCATCAGTTAATTTCTATGCTGTCTCAAACATCAAGCCTTACATAGTTTGGGGTCAGGTTATTTGAAGGACCGCCTCTCCCGTGTTACATCCACCCAGCCCACCAGGACGGGAAGGCAGGGCGTGTTTCAGATTTGATTGTTTAGGGATGATCATCTAATAGGACTACAAAAAAGGGCCTCCTTGGTGGTGGCTCCTTCTTGTGGAACATCGCTCCTCCTGAAGGATGCTTGTTTTCCACCCTGTTGCTTTTCTGAAACACGGTTTTTTCAGCTGTCCTGGGGACCACGAATGGAGACACAGATCAGAGGGTGATTTGATTGCGTTGTGGCTGCCACGGGGAGGTGCAGGAGGAGCATGGATTTTATTATAAGGTGGAGAGTTAAACGTTGTAGACTGCCTGGTGTCACCTACATGAGAATTAGAAGTTATATAAATTTGTTTAATAAAAAATAATAATAAATGATTAAGTTCCTTGCTTAGAGGATTGCCCCCAAAAGACTAAATATGAGTAAACTTTCTGAATGTTAATTTCCCCATAAGTAAAGTGCTCATGAAACTATATAAGCTGGCTTTGCTCGTTGCACTTATTTATTAACAGGATAACAAAGCAGAGTTGGAAGGGATGTTGGAGGCCTTCCAGTCCAACCCCATGCTCAGCCAGGAAACCCTGTACCCATGATGGCAAACCTATGGCACATATACCACAGGTGGCACACTGAGCCCTCTCTGTGGGCACGTGAACTGTTGCCCTGGCTCAGCTCCACTGTGAATGTGCGCATGCCTCCTGCCAGCCAGCTGGTCTTTGGGTTTCTGCCATGCATGTGTGGGAGGTGGGGTGCATATGTGGGAGCAGGGCGCATGTGTAGGAGTGGGGCATATGCATGGGGATGCACATGTATGCATGGGAGTGCATGTGCAGGGGCAAGCACGCATTGCATTTTGGGGATGTGTGCGTGCACTTTGGGCACTTGGTACTGAAAAGGTTACCCATCACTGCCCTATACCATGTTAGACAAACAGTTCTCCAATCACTTCTTTCTAACTTCCAGTGTTGGAGCATTCACAACTTCTGGAGGCAAGTTGTTCCATTGATCAATTGTTCTAACTGTCAGGAAATTTCTCCTTAGTTCTAAGTTGCTTCTCTCCTTGATTAGTTTCCACTCATTGCTTCTTGTCCTACCCTCAGGTGCTTTGGAGAATAGCTTGACTCCCTCTTCTTTGTGGCAGCCCCTGAGATATTGGAACACTGCTGTCATGTCTTCCCTAGTCCTTTTCATCAAACTAGACATACCCAATTCCAGTAACTGTTCTTTATATGTTTTAGCCTCCAGTCCCCTAATCATCTTTGTTGCTCTTATTTTATTATCTATTTATTTATTTTGTCAAACAATTATTAGATAACAGGTATAAGTATAAACATGTTTATAAATATATGAAATGGATACGAATAAGAAAAGAAACAATAGGACAGGGACGGTAGGCATGTTTTGGTGCGCTTATGCACGCCCACTCTTAGGAAAGGAGTGAGGTCAATAGTAGACAGTCTAATGTTGAAGATTTTGGGGTTTGGGGAAGAAACCACAGAGTCAAGTAGAGTATTCTAGACATTGACCACTCTGTTGCTGAGGTCGTATTTCCTGCAATCAAGTTTGGTGCAGTTAACCTTGAGTTTGTATCTATTGTGTGCTCTTGTTTTGGTTGAAGCTGAAGTATTCATTGATAGGTAGGACATTGCAATATATAATGTTATATACTATATTTGGATCGAACCGAAGGCGGCATAGTTCTTGGTTGTCTAGGTCTAAAATTTCTAAAATTTTCTCTGCACTCTTTCTAGAGTCTCTTTTTTACATTGTGGCAACCAAAACGGGGTGCAGTATTCCAAGTATGGTCTTACCCCAGGGCAATATAGAGTGGTATTCACACCTCATGTGATCTTGATTTTATGCATCTGTTAATGCAGCCTAGGACTGCTTTGTTTTGTTTTGTTTTGTTTTGGCAGCTCCCCCACACACTGCTGGCTCATATTTAAGTGATTGTCCATTAGGACTCCAAGGTCCCTCTCACAGTTACTACTATTGGGCCAGGTACCACCTATATCAGAAGTCTTCAAACTTGGCAACTTTAAGACTTGTGGGAGTTGAAGCCCACAAGTCTTACAGTTGCCAAGTTTGGGGACCCCTGACCTATACTATATCTGCACATTTGGTTTTTCTTGCCTAAATGTATAACGTTACGTATTAAGCCACAGCCATAAAGTCCTGGTACAAAGATCTGTGAATTTTCTGGTATATAGTTGTCAGGAAGGGAACTTTTTCCCAAAGCATTCGCTTTGAATTGGGTCTTTCTCTTCCTGTAAATTTGTTTTTCTTTTTCCTGCTTTGACAAAGCATTACTTCAAACACCTAGGGACTCCATGAGATGCAAGGGGATATTTTCTCCCTGCTTACCTCAGCTAATGCTCTTTACAGGAACTAAAGAGATCACTTTGGTGGATGAATGGCTGGAGCTCCTGTTTAAGGAAAGAGATTGTTTACACAGAGACGTTCCCAAGTGTACTGTGTGTGTGCTTGAAGAAACTAATAGGAACATTCTATACTACTCTAGTAATGGGAATTCAAAGAGCATGTTATTACCATATGGCCTTGTATGCAGGTGGAATATTCAGGTATAGCAAAGAAGCTTATGTGTGGCCTCTTCCTGTGCATTGATCCTGGGGTGCACCTTGATTTACTGAGGGGCTCTGGGAGATGAAATGCCAAAAGAGATGCTTGGGGTACTATTGGATGAAAAAGTGTTTTTGTGTGTGTGTGTGTGTGAGACCGGTCTATTGGGGCAACCTGGTCTACCCAAATATGGGATGGAGCATACTGCTTCCACTTTCGCCTTTTAGCTCCAATCCAAGAATCTTCATAGGCAGTTGCTTACATGACAAACTATTTTTGTGTTAAATTTAAATTTACCAACAAAAATAAAGGGAGACTATAGCTGTTTCAAGCTGTTTAAGCACTTATCAGCTAGCTATACCCTTCTGGGATTCGAACCCAGGCTAGTTGCATATTAGGCAGATTATTGGATGAAGACTTGGAGTGATTCTAACTGGACTTGGGTAAAAGTCTATATTAAGGATTACCTTGTGGTAACAAGGGTAGCAAAATGTCAATAATTCGGCACCCTTATTGCATCCACTGATAGCCATCCAGCAGCTCTGTTTTGGATAACCTGCTTCCTGTAGAGTAAGGAAGGGCCCCTTGGAAGATCTATTGGGCCTCTATGCTGATTATTCAGGCTATCTGATGGATAAAGTTACTCAGATTTGCTCTGACATGGACTCTGACTGAGCAGAACAGGCTGAGGTGCCTAGGACATGGTCTGGAAGGACAACTGGAATAAGTTTGAGCTAGTGACTCCCAAAAAAGTGCAAATCCTGATATTTTATAATTTGTTTTTCCTAACTGTTTTTCCTCAATTGTAGCATCACCTGGCATAGCAGCATCAATGAACTAGACTTTCTTCTTTTCAACGAATGTTATCTTAAGCATGTTATGAACAAGGCCTGTCTATTTGGAACTTAAAAGTTGCATAAGTTCATAATTTTCTCATTTTCTAAAACATTCTCAGCTTGATGGTGTCAGTGTTTTTATCAATTCAGATCCAAACTTCGGGCAAAATTTCCATTGAATAATTCTGGTAATTTGTTCGTGACTGCTTTTAGTCAGTTGGTGAAATTTTGCTGATCAAATGGTCAATGGTTTGATTCTTTTTACTACAAAGCCAACAAATTTGCTGTTGTTACATGTTTAACTTTTGCCTTCATGCAATTAATTGGCAAAGCTTGTTCTTAAGCCACTAAAATAAAGCCTATTTTTATCAACTCCATGTGGGGTTATTTATCAGCTTTTCCTTCTTCTTTCAGGTATTGACCATATATTAGCTTGTTCTTCCAAATAACAAATCAGTTTTAAATTGTTTCTTTTCTCTATTCAACCTTCATCTTTGTTATTTCAAGAGTTTTCTTTGATTGACAGATGTCAGCAAGGGTTCTTGGCTTTTCTTAAAAGCCATGCTTTTCTTCCTCCAATTTGTTTCAGCTGTAGAATCCTATATTATGTAATTTTGGATCTTTATGATTAGAGCTAAAGTAAGGTAAATAAATAAAGTATAGATCACATGAATCTCACATGTGAGATTCATGGTTTAGGATAGCCATTTGTCTCTCTGCCTCACCTATCTCACAGGAATGTTTTGTGGATTAGGGAATGGAGGAGGGAGAACTCCAGATCCTACATTGAGTTCCTTAAGAAAGGCAAGATACAGATTTCGTGAATGATAGCAGCGATGTACCACCCTAACTTATATTATGGGCAACAGATGGATTGGCCAATCTTACCCAGCTGGTAATCTTGTTCACTTGGCGTTCTCCAAAGATTCTGGATTGCAGTTTCCAGAATCCCAAGATAGGTTGTTTTAGATAAGGGATTCTGGGAATCGTAGTCTAAAACATCTGAATGACAGATATCCTAGCTCTGTTTCTGGATAAGAAGACCTTGCTCCCAGGCAAGACAAAAAATAGCTCTGATGAAGACTTGAAATGGAAACTTTGTACTTTTCTGTCCCTGCGTTGCCTATGAATATTTAATGAATCACATGTAAAATAAAACCGGTGGAGAAAGATGAGAAGCCTAGGAGAAGAAAGCAAGAGGAACACCACATTCTTGAAACTTCCCTTTAGGAGAAAAGCAGATTCTAGTTATAGACATTTCTAATAGGATGCCTGAATGGGGCACTTTTCTACCTTTTAAAAATAAATAAATAAATAAAATTATCTAGCACACAGTTAAGATGAAGAAAATAGTGTCAAGGCATTATAGAGATATACCCAGAGACAAAGATCCTCATGAGTGTTGCTTATTCTGTCTTTAATTACTGGGAGTTGTCTGTACATTTTGGGTGAATTTCTCTATGTGTAATTGATGCTAAATGTTTTTACCAAGAATGGTTAACATGAAATACTGTTTTCCAAGATTGCATCACTAACCAATTTCTTCATTTGGTTTGTTTACGGCAGCATAATTGGTAGGACCCAAACATTCTCATATATCTAGAAATTTCACATTGTTTTATCTTTTGTGAAAGTCCAATCATTTTAATTTGTTGCAGTAAATACTGAGAATAATTAAACAGCAACTTTCCTTGTACTGTCTACCTTTTAAATTGGGATGCACATAATACACTGGTTTATTGTATCAAGTGTCTTATTCCCTTTCTATTGTATCATACTTCCATTGCATAGACTTGGCCTTTATTTATTCTTCATTTCATAAGATTGTGGTCTCTAACCCATGATATATAGCTTATTTACTGGGCTGTGTCAAATCCACTTGTGGAGTAGCAAATCAGAAGGCAATCATAAACTATTTCTGTTCTGTTGCTAAGATAACATCCTGGCTGTGTCCTTGAAATCATCAGCAGCTGAGCTCAATTCAGAGGTGACTTGCCTGGAACTAAATAATAGCAAATAGACGCTTTTAGGAAGTCTATTAGCAGATCATCAAGACAGCCTCTTTGTTCCTAGCACTAAAATACATTTGTCCTGAACATATGGAGATCTGCCACTCTTCTGTTTCTACCCCTGTCTGGGCTTACTTACTATGTATTCACTGATATACTCTGCACAAGGCCGCCCCCTCCTATGAGTAGAGTACTGTATGTAGCTAATAGTCCGACTTCTTCGCTGTTATGCCTAATAGGCAGGTAAAGCTCTTCTATTCCATGGATTTTGTGAAAGCCAGCTTTCTCTCAGATTATGTCTTCTGTATAAATTGAGATTTTAACTTCCACTATTTCTAACACATATGGCCAATGGGGACAATGCAGAGGTGGTATTCAGCCAGTTCTGACAGGTTCTGGAGAACAGGTAGCAGAAATTTTGGGTAATTTGGAGAAGCGGTAAATACCACCTCTGGTTGGCTCTGCCCCCATCTATTTACTGCCTCCCGAGTCCCAGCTGATCGGCTGGGTCTTCTTTTGTTGCCCTGCACAGGAGAATGGAGCTGGAAAGCAGGTTAGTGGGGTGGGGTGGAAATGGGGATTTTATAGTATCCTTCCCCTGCCACACCCACCAAGCCACACCCACCAAGTCACGCCACACCCACCAAGCCACACCCACAGAACCGGTAGTAAAAAAAATTGAATACCACCTCTGGGACAATGGTGGGCACTGAGATGGGAATGGCCAATCTGATCACTTTCCAAACTAGCTGGACATTATTCCATCAAGGGTCATAATGAAGACCAGACTTTGGCCGGATTTATTATTATTATTTACATTAATTGGCTGCCCAACTCCAGTGGCTCTTTTATAGGATACCCTGAGCCACAAACCAGCCAACTATGTTATCTCACAGTGTGTTGTGCAAATTTAGGGAACTGAGCAAGATTCAGTGAATCCTAAATAAGCATATCGTACATACATTAGACATCAGTTCTGCATCTATGCAAACATTGCTGCTTACATCTATTTGGAATGGGGTGCCAGCCCATTTGATTGGCATGCCTGGAGATCTGTAATTATGAAAAAAAGGGAAAGTGCCCCATCTCCCCTTTCCACACCTATCATTTTTATAAAGCTGTCTAATATCCTCTTTGTCTTCCCCCAGAATCTTTTTGTTTGCTTTTCCCAAAGCAGAGGTAGAAAATCTGGAGTCAGAGCGCCATTGGCTCTTCCTTAGCATTTCCTGCCTGTAACACAGCCAAGCATGCATCTGTGTATTGGCACATGTTCATATACAGCCCTATCTAATCAGCTCTTTCTTATTCTAGGGCTATAGGATCTGATTTCCGATAGACTACAGCAGAGGTTTCCAATGCTGGCTGAGGAATTCTGGGAGTTGAAATCTAGAAATCTTAAAAGTTGCCAAAGTTGGAGACCCCTGGACTAGAGTATCCCAACTCCTGCCCCCCACTTGTCCTGTCTGACCAGTAGAGGCCCTCCAGCCTTGTTTTCATGTCTCTCTTTCTTAGTATTTAAATTTTTATTAGTATCTCAAAATATAAAATACAAAGAGAAATAAATGTAAAGGGACAGTAAGGGGGGCGGGGGAAGGAAAAGGAAAAAGTGTAAGGGAAAAAAGAAAGAAAAGCATTGACTTCCGGCTCTTCTTAACACAGATAGAATAAAGTCATAACCATGTCTGTAACAAAATAAACCTACAGAATCAACAAAACTCAAAGTTTTATGCGTTTTTGTCCTTTTTTAGTTCACATTTTTAATGTTTTTTTAAAGATAATTTCTCTATTCTAGCGAGTTTTTGACAGCTCAAAAGAGTGACCAGACTGTTCATATTTGACAGGAGTTCAGTTGTGGTATTAAGCCAGAACCCCTTTATTACAGCAACAAACCTCAAGATTACAGTAATATATTTTCCTTCTTTAAAAAAAAGTTTAAAAAGTGTAACATATTTGAGTGGTCAGTGTCCGTATTTTATTTTTAAAAAATGGTCTAACCCCTCTAAATTTCACTGATCTATGTGCAGTGCAAAGGTAGACATGAGGGAAAGGATTGTCTTTCTGCAACTCTCGTTCTTCTCCTAGAACACAGAACATAGAATAATAGAGTAGGAAGGGACCCTGGAGATCTTCTAGTCCAACCCCCTCCTCGAGCAGGAGACCCTACCAACCAGACTACTGGTTGTCCAGTCTCTTTTTGAAAGCCTCCAGTGATGGAGCACCTACAACTTCTGAAGGCAAACTGTTCCATTGGTTGATGTCAGGAAATTGTCAAGAAATTCCTCCTTAGTTCTAGGCTGCTTCTCTCCTTGGTTAGTTTCCGGTCATTTTTTTCCTGCCTTGTCTTTTGGTGCTTTGGAAAATAGTTTGATTCCCCTCATCTTTGTAGGACCCTTCAAATATTGGAACAGTGCTATGTCCCCTCTAGTCCTTCTTTTAATTAGACTAGAGATACCCAATTCCTGTAAAAGTTCTTTGTATGTTTTGCCCTCCCTTTTTTACCCTCCCTCCCTAATCTTTGTCCTCTTTCCAGCATCTTTTTTGTATTGTGGTGGCCAGAACCGGATGCAGTATTCTTAGCGTGGTCCTCCCTAACCATATCATGAGAGTGACCATTCACTCCTACCAGACAACTCTAAATTATGGCAGAGGCTGCCATAAAGAATGCAATTTGTTTTTAAAAGGAGAATTCGGGAAGATAAGAGATTTCTTATCATTCTTAAGCATGCTTTTGCTCCAAATTATATGTGGGAGGTGGGGAGGGGGGGCAAATTATGGAGGCATTTCACATTTTGCTGTTGGCAGTTAAGATAAACTTTGCAGGAGATGAACTGAATTATAAAATTGACCTCTGAAGAGGTTGGCTTCTCTGCAATTTAGATAAGACTGGCAGTGGAGGAAGGCAGAGCCAGCCAAAAGGCAATTAACTGCCGAATATTGTTCAACAGTAATGATCTTGATTAGGTGTTTGCTTTTGCTGTCTGGCTGGAAATGTCTAAAATAATACTTGGCATGCAGTGGATGAGAAGGGATAATCCAAACATTGCCAAGAAATGTGAGAAAGAGTTCATGAAACAAATGAAGAATTATTAAGAAATCTACCTTCATTTTCAAAACTATCCATGTTGGATACAGCCCAAATATACTTGTGTTGATGATTGAAGAGTATATATAGTGGGATCAGAATTAGCTTAGTGTTTTAGTGATGATACAAATCTTTACAAAACTTTTGGTCAAAGATATATATATCCATCCTGAAGTCAATACAGTTTATCATGGTTCTGTACAACTGGTGACTTTATTAAACTGGTAATATTGTGTGCTGCATAATATTATGAGTTACAACTTGTCATGCAACTTTTAATTTAAAGCTCTTTATTTTGTGGCTTTATAATTGTTAATATAATTGTGTAATTACATCCATTTTATTCTGTGTTTGTACTGTTTTTAATTATAAGTGCTTTATATAAACTGCTCCTACTGCTGTCAGGGGTGATAATGGCAAAATAGCTTAAACATTTATTACTATCTTTGAGATATGATCAATGAATACAAACTATCTTGAAAGTGGATTTACAAATGACAGGCTACAAAATAAAGATGCTACATGGATACGCTGGACATACAAAAGAAATCAACTGATATTTAAATAATTAAAAGTAATATGCAGATAGTAAACCAAGAGAATAACCTGGATAATTTTCCTGTGTTATATTTATAAAAGTGGCTTGTGAGATTCTTCAAAACTCTAACAACTAGAGGAAATGTGTGAAATCAAAATCAAATATAAACTGGAATTCTTTTTACTGGGAATTAATATAGAGAGATATAATAAAGATATGATGTACCTAATAATACATGTGATTATGGCTGCAAGACTAGCCTATGCTCAAAAAATGGAAGCTTAAGGAAATTCCACATGAAATAGAGATAATTAAAAAGATATGGACATGCGCAGAAATAGATAAATTAACACAGGAATTAAAAAATAAAGATGAATCTGAATATTATAAAGTATGGGAAAAGTTTTATCACTGGTTGGGAAGAAGGAAGGACTCAAAATGTAAAGCAAAATAAGATAAGGATATTAAAAGGATACATTAGGATTAATTAAGAATTGTTAATATTGATGTATATACAGTATTATGTACATACTATGTAAATATGTATTATTTACCATACGAAACAATTATGTAAGACAATTAGGTGTGTCAGAATGATTACACCACGTTCAATGTTTTTAAATGTTTCTTTTTTTGTTCAATAAAAAAATATTCTAAAAAACTCTGACAACAAACCATTTTTAAATGTTATTATGGGGGTATTTTAAGTGATTCATATATATGGGGGAAGAAACATCTTATATGTTTGGTTGTGAATTCATCTCACAAGTGTGGAGGAAGGCATATGAACTTGTGTTCACTGTGGGGCAGTGAATTTAGTTAATCTGAAAGTCTGGATTACTTAGGTAGGTGTTAGATCACTTGCAGGCTGATCATCCAATAAAGGGGTTTTGTCCAGGATGGATATAGGTCACAGAATGATTTTAGCTGTAGTTGGCTATAGTAGCATTTCATAACAGTTTATCACTGGGTAATAATTTGGTCTTACTTTGTGTTTTATATCTACGAGAAGGTATTGTTAAAGCATTTGATTCATATCTGTTATAAATATATCTTTTAACTTTGGGGTCTTTTGGTTTATATATCACACTAAGTCACGGTGTATTTATTTATGGAATACTGCATAAATTAAACTTAAACATGGCTGAAGGGCTACAATGGCTACGTTCACAAAGCATGCTAAATTGAAACCCATCTAACTAAGCCCATTGCATCCTAGGACCATTGCAGGCAATAAATTTTATATATTCTAAATGATGGCTGAAAATGTACACATTTGTTTAAAACTTTAAATTGAAGAAAATGCCTGTGTTATAGATATATTGCTTCCATACACTCCTCAGTGTAAAGTGGATGTGATAATTGTTCACTTAGCATATGGAGAAAGAGAGAAAGAGAAACATCTGGGTCCTAAGAGAGAGAAACATCTGGGTCCTAAGAAGTTATACTACTGTGATAAGTCTATTAAGACCTTAAATTACCACCAAAAATGTGGACTAGCATAAAGTTGCAGTTTTCCACAAGAATTTATAATTTCTTATATTATTGGATTTAACACATATTTTGGAAAGGATAGCCCTAGATAAGCCAGAGTTGGGAGAGACAGCCAAACCAAGATCTATGATCACCATTTAAAGCTAATTTTGCAAGCCATAGCTTGGTCAGCTTTTGATTTAATATAATATCTAAAGTCACATTTGCCTGTGGAAGAGTCCATTGCTTAGGAAAATATGCCGGGTTTCTCAAAGAAAATGGAGATTAGAACTGCATAAAATACAATTTACTTATAGTTGGGAGTGTAAGTCCCGATTAGTATTATGTCTGAAATGTAATATGTGGGGTTGCTTTTTGATTGTAGTCGAGAATTGCAGCTGCTTGTCCTCTAGGATTCATCCAGGAGTGTTGCTATTTCTCTTTGTGACTTTCTTCTCTTTTCTTCCCTCCACCTCTCCCCTACCCTCAACAGTGAAGCTTGGTGGGCTATGGGATGGATGAAGCTGAGCAGGACCAGTACGAAGCCCATCTCAAAGAGCTCTTTGACAGCTTTGATGTCACCGGCACTGGCTGTCTGGGGCAGGACGAACTGACTGAACTTTGCCACGTGTTACACCTTGAAGAAGTAGCTCCAGGAGCATTGCAGGAGACCCTTCTGCAGGACGGTCTCCCTAGGCAGGTAAGAACAGCTCTGGTGGCCTAGAGTGGAGCTCTTGCCTCGCAATCAGGAGGCTGCAAGTTCAATCCTAGGTAGAGGCTAATATTTGGAATAAACTCTCCTGCTCGAGCAAGGGGTTAGACTAGATAATCTCCAAGGTCCCTTCCAACTCTGTTGTTCTATGATTAACATACTCTCTGTAGATGGGCACAGCTGTCTTCCCCAGCCTTGGAAAATCTGGATCAGTTGCAGGGTGTTCTTGGATCCAGAGGAGGGAAAGTGGAGATTGGAATGGAAAGAGAGAACAAAGTAGAAATAATAGAAGGAAAGGTTCAGAGATAAAAAGAGAGCATGCCACGTCAAATCGTAACATCACCATACATGTACCATTGTGACTGAGTTCATAGATCAGGGGTCCCCAAACGTGGCTATGCTATATTAAAAATTGGAGGTCTTCTTGTCCAGCGGTCCCCAACCTTTGGAACTTGGAGGCCCAGCTGTGGGGGAGGGGAGGGGGGAACTGGGCTGTGGGAGCAGCAGGCCAGTGCACATGCACCTGCACACAACCCTTGCATGAGTGGTAGGCTGGTGCCAATGCGTGCAACATGATTTGCTCAAGCAGTGAGCACACGAGTGAATACCTGCTTGCTTGCCGCTTATGTGAGCTGAGCTGTGCATGTGCATGCTCCAGCCAGTCACTCGTGCAGCCCAATTCCAAGTAGGCCACAACCGGTAGGGGCCCATGGCCTGGGCGTTGGGGACCCCTGTTCTAGTCCAACCCTCTGATCAAGCAGGAGACCTGATATCATTTCAGACATGGGGCTGTCCAGTCTCTTCTTAAAGACCTCCAGTGATGAAGCACCCACAATTTCTCAAGGCAAGCTGTTCTACTAGTTAATTGTTCTCACTGTTAGGAAGTTTCTCTGTTAGGAAGCTTCATGCTGCCCATGAAATGGCTGAGGGCGGTGATGGCGAACCTATGGCACACTTGCCAGAGGTGACACGCAGAGCCCTCTCTGTGCGCATGTGTGCTGTTGCCAGCTGCTTTCTGGTTTCTGGAATGCACATGCGCCCCGGGCAGCTGGTCTTCGCAGGCACCAGAGTGCCGGAAAACAGCCTGAAAAATGGCCAAAAAACAGACCTTTTTCAGGCTATTTTCAGGGCCGTTTTTTGGGCCCCCAAACAGCCCAAAATGGCCTGAAAATAGCCCCAAAACAGGCTGAAAATAGCCCCCAAATGGCCAAAAATCAGGCATGTGTGCATGGCCAGCTGGTCTTCAGGTTTCCGGCACTCGGCATGCACCCTTGCACAGGGATGTACGTGCATTCCGATTTGGGCACTCGGTGTCGAAAAGGCTTAGGCCATTATTGCTTTTTCAACTCTCTTGAAACCACCTGATGCTATTTGTGAATGCAATCCCACTGAAGCACAACTCACACAATAGACCTTCCTCTCCCAACCTGGCATCCTTCCTGGACTACAGTTCCCTTGCACCTTAGCTAACATAATCATACTGACCGGGAATTCTGGGAGTTGTTCTGCAAC
The DNA here is from genome assembly GCF_049901715.1 of Pseudonaja textilis. Lineage (NCBI taxonomy): Eukaryota > Metazoa > Chordata > Lepidosauria > Squamata > Elapidae > Pseudonaja > Pseudonaja textilis. Next base: position 310,110,984 of record NC_141990.1, read on the forward strand.
ACATGGGGATTATGTCAAGTCGGGGGAAGGCTGAGATAACAGCTTTCTTATCTCCCTGAATGTATTCTTTTTCTCTCTCTTGTGTTTCTTCCATCTACATTTTCTTATTTTTCTCTCCCCATCTATCGTAATAAGCACTTAAAAGAAAGGCGAGTCCTTCCCCTTAATGTATAATTTTATGGCCATTGTGTTATGGGCCCCTAATTTATACATGGTTGGTCCTTTGTGTGAATGCTCCTGCACCTTTGTATTCTTAAACCAAATCTCCCTTAGGAAAATGAAGCCCACCCTTGCTCCACTCAAAAGCCCTTTTCTGTCTCTTCCTTTGGAATTAATCCCACTCTCGTTTTGGTCTGTGATGTTAAGAAGTGAATCTCTGGGAAGTAGCAAGAAAAGAGCTTTCTGGCTCAAAATGGACAAATCCTTTCTTGCTGAAAGGAGGGGGGAGGATTGGAGGGCTCCATCCTCCCTGAGGGAAGAGTCTGTATCTCGAAGGGCACCTGGGAATTTGCACTGTGCAGAAAAGGAGGGGGTTGGATAATGAGCAGCTCACAGTGCCTTTATTGTGTTCATCAGGGCACTGGCTCTGAATTACCCTCCTTCTCAAATGGAATCTCCAATATTATTTCCTTTTGCCGCCTGGCACTCAGAAAACTCATCACTCAGAAGTTCAATGAAGCACTATGTAATGCACTATTCAATGTACACATATAGACTGGGTGAAACCAGGCTCAATAGCAGTAACTGTGAGAGGGATCTTGGAGTCTTAGTGGACAACCAGCTAAATATGAGCCAGCAGTGTGCAGCAGCAGCCAGAAAAGCTAATGCAGTCCTAAGTTGTATTAACAGATGGATACAATCAAGATCAGGGGAAGTACTAATACCATTTTATAAAGCATTAGTAGTAAGACCACACCTAGAATACTGCATCCAGTTTTGTTCACCACATTATAAAAAAGATGTTGAGACTTTAAAAAAAGTACAGAGAAGAGCAACCAGGATGATTAGGGGACTGGAGGCTAAAACATACAACGAACAGTTGCAGGAACTGGGCTTGGCTAGTCTAGTAAAGAGAAGGGCCAGGGGAGGCATGATAGCAGTCTTCCAATATTTGAGGGGCTGCCACAGGGAGGAAGGGATCAAGCTATTTTCTAGAGCACCTGAAGGCCAGACAAGGAATAATGGATGGAAATGGAAGAAGGAGAGATTTAACCTGGAAATAAGGAGAAACTTTCTGACAGTGAGAACAATCAACCAATGGAACAGCTTGCCCTCAGAAGTTGTGGGAGCTTCATCACTTGAGACTTTCAAGAAGAGATTGGACTGCCATTTGTCAGAAATGGTGTACGGTCTCCTGCTTGGACTAGATGACCTACAAGGTCCCTTCCAACTCTGATTATCTGTTATCACTAGCTAGTGTTGTGGAAACAAACTGAACTCTCGGTATATAGGACATCCTGCTAATACTATCACCTTTATAATTTTCTTCGTCTTTACCATCCTGAATGGCCTCTAATGAAAAAGATGAATAGGTACATGATAGGTACATAATAAAATCCATCTCTTTTGACTTCTGGGGCCATGAGGCTCATCGAGGTAACATAGAGGGGAATGAAGAATTGGTGGATGGGACAATTTTCTGTGTTTTTTGTTTCTGCCTCTTACACTATCGTCTTAAATCAGGTAGCGTAGCAACAGAAATGAGCCCCAGATCTGGCAGAGTTGCAACCAATGATGATTGATTCATCTTGTGTGCCTCTGCACTTGGAGAAACACCCAAGTGAAAACATTTGCTACCCTTTGGTGAATTTTTGGAGAAGCTGATACCCTCCCACATCCTGGTTTCCCTCTAAAGCCCCTCACATTGCAGAACTAAAGTCAAAGCTTTGGGCTCCCTCCACCCAAGAGATGATGTGGGTGAGATGCCTGGGTTTCCAGGCCTGTATTTTTTCGTACTTGTGCTTTAAATGAGGCTTGTGATATCATCTGATAACTCCTTCCAGCAACATAGTTATTTTAAGTGATTGCATTGATTCAGCTTTAGAGCAAAAATTTTCTGGGAATCTAAGCCTCCCAGTCTTGAATTGATTTTGGGTTATTTTTAGATTTCCTTCGACCATTCTTTTCCACACTGCCATTCAATTCAAGACTTTGCATGGTTGCTGCTCCTCCTGAATTCTAATTCGTGTCAGTTATCTGATTTAGCCTCTCCTAATCATTCTTCCTTTGACCAGGTTTCCCCAAGTAAAAAAATCTCATGCCCTACAGAAGCAGAACTGCCCTCCTGGAGGTCAGAATGCATCCATTGCATCTAGTGGAGCCTTTATGCTCTAGAATGAGGTTTCTAGACTGGGTTCAGGGGGACCTTAAAACCTGGACGGAACCTACGAGGGGCCTGGCAGAGAGGACTCTCAAATCTTAAATGCACAGACAGCCATCCCTTCTATTTTCACCACAATGCTGCTTTTGCCTTTACACTGTCTCTACAGCACCAGGCCCACATGTAGGGATTTGCCGCCTTTCTTTTCTATCACTCAACTCTTCCCACAAAATGACTTCCTAGTTGTCCCCAAACTCCAACAAACACTTTCTTCAGCAGCCCAGGTTTTCTAAAGGGTGGTAGAGGAAGGTGAAAGAAGAGGTGGGAGCATCTAATTTAGCAGCACAAAAATAATTATGGTGAGTTCCTCACTCCCATGTTAATATTGAATTTACAAGAAAGAGTTTGTTACTTTATTATCAGTTTTCTATCACTAGAACTTTGCCTCTTGATCTGGATTTCAGAGGGTTCTTTTTTTAACAAACAGGTCCCATAACCTGAAAAAGCTTGAAAATCCCTGTTCTAAAACAGTGTTTCTCAACCTTGATGACTTTAAGATTCATGGACTTCAACTCCCAGATGTTGGCAGTATGGGAATTCTGGGAGCTGAAGTCCACACATCTTAAAATCACCAAGGTTGAGAAACACCATTCTAGAACTATTGGAATATGTTAAAGGAGGACATTCAATATCACCTTGTCTGTCTGAATGCAGCAATTCAGACAGGTCTACTCAAACAGCTGTTGGGTTCAACAACAAGGTAAATGCTGCAGTAGCTTTGTGTAATTTAGTTCCAGAAGCTACTTTAGTTACTTTCTGTAATTTAGTTCCTCCAAATATGGTGGGTCTAATACTCTGGAATTTTGTTATGCCTGGTGGGAGTCCTGGACATTTTACTCCCAACATACCTGTGGAATTGAGAGATTTTATTTATTTATTCGATTTTGATGCTGCCAGGTCCAGAAGGATAGCTCAGTTAGGTCTCATGAAAACACTACTTGTAACTTTTTTTTTTCTTTACCTTTTTCTACTTTATAAGCTCAACATCACCTTGTGTAAATTTTGATTCATACATTTTTTAAAATGAGCCTCTCAAAGTGGAAGCTGGGCTTTTTTTAAAACTACAGAAACCCCAGAGGGACTGACATCACAAACACTTTGAAAGGAACATTAAAAATGTAATATTTTATGTTTCTTCGGTCTGTCTTTGCTTTCCACGCTACAGTGCTTAAAATTTTAACCTGCTGTGGTCTGGAACAGGCTGCTCAGTGATCATGTCTGATGTGGCATCTTTTGGCTAAATTGGACTAGCAAAATTTTAGTCTTAAGAGAACCGGAAGACACCAAATTGGGGAAAAAACTGATGCATGGTTATTTGTGTCACTTGAACTCTATATTGGGATAGAATGTAGCCACTTTAGAGCTTTTGTTTAGAAGCTTTGTTCACCAGTACAGGTAGTCCTTGACTTATAACAGTTCGTTTAGCGACCATTCAAAGTTACGATGACACATAGTTTTTAATAGAGCATCTCGCTGTTCCTGTGTATAATTTTTTTTCCTCCCATGTCTTTATTTTATTTATTTATTTGATTTGTCAATCGCTTACAAGATAATAGGTATAAGTATATACATAGTTATGAATACACGAAATGCGTACAGATAAGAAAAATAAAAGAAACAATAGGACAGGGACGGTAGGCATTGTGATCCATCCATGTGGGCCAGGCTACATTCCAGGAACCCAAGGATATTTCAGCAAAGAATTGATACAAAAATCCAGTGTTAAAAATAACAGTGAATCCAATTGCTAGAGTCTTGATTAGGAGCAACAAAGCCTATGCTGGGCAACTTTGATCCATTTTTCACTCAGCTCGCCCTGTCAAATTGTGATATTGTTCCCCTCTCCACACCCCACCCCTTCTGAAGTTGGTTTAAATTCACTCTTAATCTTCCCTTTGAGCTTCAGTCACGGTAAAATTGCTTCATGTGATCCAAACCCTGGCCATCTGTTCTGCTTGCAGCTGCAGTTTCAGGGAAGGAATTTCAACCCCAACAGAGAAACGTTCACTTCTGCTCCATCAAACGAAATACCCTTCCGTCTTCTCACCCACTTTCCTTTTCCTTTTTTAACATTACCTTAAAATTTTAGTCGAATTGCATAATAAATAGTGGAGTCCTTGATGTTCTCTGGGTTTGGTTGTTTGCTTATAGACATTTCATTACCCAACTAGGTAACTTCATCAGTGCGATGAAGGTGAGGTTTGCTCCAGTAGTGGGATTCAAATTTTTTTACTACTGGTTCTGTGGGCATGGCTTTGTGGGCGTGGCAGGGGAAGGATACTGTAAAATGTCCAGTCAGAGGTAGTATTTGCCGGTTTTCCGAACTATTCCCACTACCGGTTCTCCAGAACTGATCAGAACCTGCTGAATACCACCTCTGGTTTGCTCCCTGTTTATATACAGAAATATGTCCTGCCAATGTGGTAGGAGTGTTGTTTTCTTCTTCGTGGTTCCTTGATTAGAGTATTGCTTTAGGGTAATGAAATGTCTGCAAGAAAACAAGCAAGCTTAGAGAGCACCAAGGACCACTCATTTTAACCCCGAGCTACAAATATTCTTCTTTATTGGTAGCATTGCTTTCTTCTTGATTGTTTGTCTAGCCTTACTCCTTATCTAGGTATGAGTTGCTGAATGTGCCTGGTCTTTTTTTCCTTCTTAGCTTTTTTATTGTCTCTTTTTAATGATGTGTAAATGTGGTTTATTTCAGTGTGTCTGTTGATGTCTGGTTTGTCTGAATGTCAAGCCTCCAGGAATTCCTGAGTTTAGGTTGGCCTAGGATGCTCACAGTTTCCCAGTTGAAAATATGGTGGAGTCTGCCCACATGTTGTAAGATTAAGAAGTTGTCATCCGGTCTTCTGACTGCAAGTTGGTGTTCATGGATATGCTGTGCTAGTCTTCTGCTTGTCTGTCCTACATAGTGACTGTTACAGTGTATGTTACGGATGATTCCTTTTTTTGCTTCTGGGCTTACTGTACTGGGTCTTTGGTTTATTTAAGGGGTTTGGGATGACTTTAGTTGTTATGTATACTACAGTTATTCTGTACGATTGTTATAGTCGGTTGTTTCTGAGATGCTTTTGATATATGACAGAGACAACCACCTTTTTTTTTAAAGATTTTTATTTTAACAACAAACAAAACAACATAAGACATACAACATAAAACATAAAAACATCATCCTTCTTCATAAATTTACAAACAGTGTATCAGTTGGTTTACCACTTTTTTGTGTGCATCCATTTCCTAAACGCTAATATAATTATATTACATAATAACTCATATTATCAATCAATAATTGTATAACCCAATATCATCACTAAGAAATCATTTATCTATAATTTTATTAACTCATACTTTAACGAGATAACTATGATTTACTTAATTTGTTTTGCTATGAATCGTAAGATCATACCAAATCTATCTTAATAAAGTCTAAATGTTCTATTATTATGTTTTATTATCTAACCATTGATAAAAAAGATCCCAAACTTCATAAAATTGTTTATCTTCTTGTTCTCTAATTTCAAATGTCAATTTACTCATTTCAGCACAATCCAATATTTTCTTAATAATTTCTTCCTCTGATGGAATTTTCTCACTCTTCCAGTTTTTAGCAAATACAATCCTAGCCGCTGTTAATACATTTACAATCAAATACTTCAAATTTTTATTATATGTATCAGGTAAGATTCCCAATAAAAAAATCTCTGGTTTCAAGTCTATATGTGCCTTTATCATTTTTTCCAACCATATGCGAATTTTAGTCCAATATTTTCTAGCATCCTCACAAGTCCACCACATATGGTAGTATGAGCCAGGTATCTGATGACATTTCCAGCACTTTTCAGATTTGTTCTTAAACATTCTTGCAATTCTTGTCGGGGGGAAATGCCACCTGTAAAACATCTTATACAAGTTTTCTTTATAAGCTGTTGACATTGTCATTTTATAATTTTGAGACCACAATTTTTCCCATTTCTCCAAATCAATCCCATATCCAAAATTCTTCCCCCAAACAATCATCGTTTCTTTAACTTGTTCCTCCTCTAATATAATTTCCAACAAATAACTGTATAATTTTTTAATCACTTTTTCATCAGTACCTGTCAAGATCCTGTCTAAATCAGTCAATTTATCATAAAATCCCTCCATTTTAGAATCTATAAGATATCTTGAATGTATTTGCCCATATGAAAACCAATTCATCTTTATGTCTTGTTCTTCAAGTTTTTGCATTGTTTTAAGTTCACTCTTTTCATCTAATATTTCCCCATATCTAACTGTTTGTTCCTTCTCATATATTATAGGATAAGAAAAGGCTTCAATAGTTGATAACCAGACTGGGATTTTCAAATAACATTTTCTCTTAATTTTCTCCCAATTCAACCATAAAGACTCCCTTATATAGTGCCTTCTAAAATAGCCCTGCGATTTAGTTCCCTTATACCACAGGAAAGCATGCCATCCCAGTAATAAATCATGTCTTTCTAATGTCAACAATCTGGTCTTTTTTAATGTTATCCATTCTTTAACCCACATTAAATTTGAAGCTTGGTAGTACAACTCCCAGTTTGGAAGGCCAAATCCTCCTCTAATTCTAGCATCTTGTAGAAGTTTTAATTTTATTCTGGCTTTCTTACCTTGCTTGCCATATAAACTTCAACACAATTTTATTTAATTCTTCAAAATAATCTTTACCAAGTCTAATTGGTATGGTTTGTAACAAATATAAAATTCTGGGTAAAATATTCATCTTGATTGTTGAAATTCTACCTATCAATGACAATTGTAAGTTTTCCCATTTCTTCAAATCAGATGCTATCTGTTGTTTAAGTTTAATATAGTTATTCTCTTTCAATGTAGTACCTCTTGACGTCAAATGTATCCCCAAATACTTAACCTTATTCGTAACTTGAATTTTCAATAAGTCTGCCAGTTCATCTCTTTGTTTTAGTAACATATTCTTTGTCAAGATCTTTGTTTTATCTTTGTTTATTTTCAGACCCTCCATCTCACCATACATCTCTATCTTTTCCAATAGTTTTAAAGCTGTTTCTAGAGGATCTTCCAGAATAAAAACCAAATCATCCGCAAAGGCTTGCAGTTTAAATTCCTCCTCCTTAATTTTCATTCCTTTTATATTTGGATCCTCTCTAATATTTCGATTCACTTCCAAAGTCAATACAAATAACAAAGGTGATAATGGGCATCCTTCTCTTGTGCCTTTTCTTATATTAATAGAGTCTGTAAATTCTCCCTCTATCATTACTTTTGCCGTTTGCTTATCATATATGGCTTCTATTGCTTGAATAAATTTTCTGAGACAACCACCTTTTGTGGTGGTTGTGCTATAGAGAATTAACTGGTCAGGCAACCAACCCTAGTATTCTCTTATATTGAAATGATAGTGTTTTGGAAAAGTGGTAGGAAAAATGCTGAGCCATTTCTAAGATTTTAGCTGACTGTATTTCAACTATCTCCTTTTAAGGCATAAATGTTTTGTTGATAAAGGAAAATAATATACTTCAATTTGTTCTTTCTCTATGATTGACTGTACTGAACTTTATCATCATTGTTAAGTCTCCTGTTTGTTTATGGAGACCTCATATGCTATTTTAATTGATTCCTGGCTATTGCAATTAATGAAATAATCTCTCTTTATTGATTAGATATTGCAGAAAATGAAAATGTTCAGTAAAAGAATTCTTGCTTTTCATCATGGCATCCCAGGGTTTATTTTCTGCCACTTTCTTTTTTGAAAATTAAATTGAGATGAGAATGACCCTAGAAATCTGCTTTTAGTCAGATTAAGTACAGAATGAAGTCATGGACTAAAGATTACTGGATGAATCTGCACATACGCCTAAATAAAACAAGCCATAGTATGCCTTAGCATATTGGTGAATTTAGGCAAATGTGATTTACTCAATAAATTGTGATGAAACAATGGCTTCATTGCCAAGCCTTAATTTGTTTTAACTGCAGTCCAATAAGTTATTACAGATCTTTTCACCTAAAATAGTAAGCTATAAACTATGATTTATAAACCACAATATTGGGTTCATACCACATACTAAACCAAAACCAGGCTACACTTTGGCTTATCATGATATGTGTACCCAACTTTTTATGTTAGTGGAGTTAGTGGACTTTTAAAAAAAATTCTTCCTGTGGTGAGCCCTGACTTTGAAGCTGAGATGTTGTGTAAAATTTCCAGAAATAATATTAATGCGATCATAACATTGGCCTACTTGACCAAGCATGTAACAGTTAGGGAGATTAACATGTTCAAAATTTCGTGAACAATGAAAGCATCTGGGCTCAAAATTATGAACTTCCCCTTGAAATATTTAACATCCTAACTATGACCCTTGGTTTAATTGTTCATTGGAATTCTGAAAAGTTCTTAGTGCTTTGAGTATTTAGATTTTGGCAGTTTAGTAGCACCTACATTTGAGAGTAAGTAAACAGCATCTTAAACCCAAAGTACCTGATTACTTCTGTTAAATGTTGGCGAGTGTGCTGTTGTGTTACACTTCTTAGTTAGTGAAAGAGTGCTGTGGATGAGTAAATGACTAGATCTTGCAAGTTCCCTCCCCCATGATTAATTGTAATGCACAGTGTGCTGTGCACAGAGCCCTGCATAATCTAGCTCCGTCCTCTTATAGTCAAGCTCATTTATTTTAAATGTCAAGGTATTTTTTTTTAATCAGGAAAATCTTCCTCTCTGCAAACTGCTTTCTTTTAAGTACACCAGCATTTTGAAATATTGGTAGGATGAATGGCAGCTCTTAATGTATAAATGAGGCCACTGCTATGAGATTTAATTGAGCTGATTCCCAAGACGCTTTTAATTACTTCTTGTGATATGTTCAGTTTCTGAAGTATTTATTGAGGTGGCACTCTTTGCGTGCATGTAGGCACATGCACAAATGGCAGTTGTAGAATGGCTCCATACAAATTTAGCTTACGCTAAGCTAAAAAGGGGGCTTGGTGTTTTGTCAGCCATTGTTTTAGTAAGTTGTGTGAAACAGGTTGTTGCTTTAAGCCACAATATGATTGTACAGGATGCGGGGAAAGAGGAAGCAGAGAATGCTGCATGAGCTCAGCTATTGTGTTTTGTTAATTCAGGTTTGGTGATAAAATATTGCATGGAGGGCTAATGTAGTGGTTGAAATATTATGTCCAGAAGCAGAGAAGGGATCATTCAGTTTAGAGAGAAAGTCAATTGAATTGGCAAGCAATGTTTGCACAAAAACCCTTAATCAGGTTACTACCGGTATGTAGGGTGAAGCCCTACACCTTGCCAGCTTAAGCCCGAGGAAGTATACTTCAAATCAGAATAAACCACAGGGCCCTTCCATAGTCAGCTGTTGTGTGAATACCAGGACAGTAAAAAGTGAAGAGGTTGCTCAGCCTTGACTGCACAATACTGTACAAAAAAGAAAAAGCTGGAGTTGTAGAGTTGCTGGAAAAGCCAGTGGCAGAATGGATTGGAAGGGCGGAGGGGGCGCAAAATCCTTGGGAAGTTCCCAATGTTTCTGAGACTCGGAGAAGAGACTTCCAGAATTGTTTGCATGATGAAATAAGCCAAATTTGGCACCAAGTAGGGGTAAGGCACCTTGTACTACAATATACCAGATGTACTAATAGTTCCTTCTTCTTCTTTTTTTAAAGGTCCACTTTGATCAGTTTAAAGATGCACTAATCCTCATCTTGTCTAGCACATTAACCAATGAAGAGTCCTTTCAGCAACCAGGTAAGACCTATTTGGGAAATGTTGAGATTCTGGCAACCATTAGGAAAGGAGAAGTACATAGTGCAACCATAATCCATTTAGAAAAGTTTCCGTGTATATAATGAAGTGTGAAGCAGTATTTGGGCCAAGTGGCTTTGATTTCCTGTATTAAGTTCTCCTCTAAGTAGGAACTGGTGGCTTTATTATATAAATATTCTGCTTAGTTTATATGCAATTTAGAAGAAGCAGCTGCAAGCAGAAGGAGGGACATGTCAACTTATCGAAAGGTTAACAGGTTTTGATTGGGTTGGCAAATGGGAATTAGAAATATTAGTATCAAACAAATTCAGGTAGTCACAGCATACTATGATCTAATTTTTAAAACTATTTGGGAGGAAGTTGCACATAATATGGTACTCATGGGCCAATCCCTAATCCAGTGTTTCTCAAATTTGACCACTTGAAGGTGTATGGACTTCAAGTTGAAGGTATGAAGCTTCAACTTGCAGCAAGAGCAATAACACTGCTTCATAGTGCTTTATAGTCCTCTCTAACCAGTTTACAGTATCTTTCTATTTCTCCCCAACAATCTGGGTCTTCATTTTACTTAATCCCAGCAGGATGGAGGGCTAAGTCAACCTTGATCTGTTCAAGATCAAACTGCTGGCAGTCAGCAGAGTTGGCCTGCAACACTACATACTAACCAGCGTGCCACCATAGAGCAGTAGTAGCTGAAGTCCGCATATCTTCAATAATAGATTTTCCAAAGACCTGTAAAGTATTTGTTTCCCCAGATTCTGTTTCCAAGACCTAGATCACAAGATGTATTGAACTTTAACATTGACTTTGATGTAGTGTATTAGGTAAAAATACTGTGAACATTTGAGGGTTGGTAAATAAACTATAGGTACAGTAAACAAACCAGGGCTTAATGGAAGGTATGAAAGCAGTTTTTATGTGACCACAGTTGTTTTCTTTCAGGGTGTAACATATGACCCTTTTCCTTTGCATTCTGGTATTCACCTTTATGATCTCAGAGACAGGCAATGTGAGACTTCTTGGCTGATGTTCCAGGCTTGTCAGAATGAAACTATTTTTGACCATCTGTCAGAGTTTTTAAAGTGTACTTATTCAGTTTATATGACTGCCCATCTCAGACATGTGACTCAGGGTGGTAAGCAATCATAAAATCAATTAAAAAGTAAACTGCAATCACAACACTAAAAATTAAATACATACAGCTGCCAAGAAAAGCATTATAGTCTATAGTTGTTAAGGAAATGCCTCTTTTGCACAGAATGACTGAAGTTTGGAAGTGAAAATGCCTAGTACTAATGAGTCCATAAACCAAGACCGTCCAGAGAGTATTTCTCAGTCCAGCAACTTTAAGATGAGTGGACTTCAATTCCCAGAATTCCTAAGCCCCAATTTAGGTGACTAAATTCTTGGAATTTATGTCCACTCATCCTAAAGTTGAGATTGAGAAAGACTGGCTTAGAATAAGTAAGGAGACAGAGAATTGATAGTAAATTAAATGGAGGTTAGCCTCTTGGGCATGAACTATAGAATTAAAGGAACCGTTTTCTTTGCTGAGAAAAGGGTTTCTGAGTGTGTAAAATGAAAGCTATCTTAATGTAATGCAGTTAAACTTTTTTACACTTTAAACTATGCTCCAAAATTAAAACATTATTTCAAAGCTAAGGAAATATTTTGGATGTCTAGTAACTGAAGGGGCAGCCAAGCTGACTTTGTTTTAAAGAAATGAGTTAAAATATAATACAATGATAAGAGTTGCAGCATAGTTAGTAATTGCTTACAAAAATAGCTACTCAGGTTGATTAAACCTGACAGTAGTTAGCAAAGGAAAGAATGTACATTTCTTCTGCCCAGTCCTCAGGGATAAAACTATATGTTTGTGCTTGCCTTGAAAATATTTTTAAATTGACTGGATTCATCTTGCTGAGTAGATACTTTACCAGAGGGCAAATAAAGATGATTCATCAGGGGCATCAAAAACCCTAAGGTTTCTTTCCTTTATATTTTCTGACCGCCACTTAGAGATTCTCAGTTTGGGTTTTTTAAGTTGAAATTTCTGAAGTGTTGATAATATGTGTGGTTAATAAAAGAAGTAAGAGTTCTTAATTCTAACTCATTTAGACAATCAATTGGTCAGTCATGTTCATATCCTTGCATTTGGACAGCCAGCCTAAAATGAGCGAGAGGGGGAGAGTAGAAGATAATTGTCCCATGGCTGTGGACTATAGACCAGGGGTGTCAAACTCGGAATGACACATTGTCGTCATGTGACATATTACAACTTTTTCTCCCTTTGCTAAACCAGGGGTGGGAGTGGCCAGCGGGTGACGCATCTAGCCCATGGACCATGAGTTTGACACCCCTGCTATAGAATATACCCTCTGTCTCTCACTCTCAATCTAAGACTTTTATAAGAATCATTTTCTCAAAGGAGCCATCATCTTTGATAGCATAATGTTCAAATTCTGCTCATGGAAGTCTTGATTTTTCATTATTTCTAACATTGCTTGTCCATGTCTTGACCAGCAAATCTACAAGAAGCCAATGTAGAATGACTTCCAGCTTACATGGAAGCATTGGTGTGTATTCAGATGTTAAATATTGTAGGCAACCATTCTATAAACAGGCAGGCAGACTTGTCTCTGGAGATTCTCAATCATCCACCTTATGGTTGTCCCAGAGGTGCTTTTTCAAAAGGCAACTTCACTTTGTTTTTTCTTGAAGACATTTCACTTCTCATCCAAGAAGCATTCTCAGTTCTGATTCCATTCCCCAGCATTCACTCAGAACTGAGGATGCTTCTTGGATGAGAAGTGAAACTTCTTCTAGAAAAAACAAAATCCAGTTGTATCTCTGGGTTTTCAAGGAAAAGGACCAAGAAAGTCCAGCTGCCTTTTGAAAAAGCACCTTTGGGATGAAAATAGTTTTTGTCAGTATAAGATAATATACATAGCTTAAAGTTGAATTATGGAGTCCTGGGTGCTCTCAGAATTTGGTTGTTTGTTTACAGACTTTTTGTTACAACACAAAGCCAGCTAGCCTCTCAATAGGCTACTGACCTTGATGGTCATTGACTTGTTCTGTTTCTTTTATGCATATGGTCTGTCTCAGGTTTGCTCTTGTTTTTATTGTTCTTTGTGTGCTGCGTTTTTTCCTGACCTTTGAAATTTTTTCCATGTATCCATCAGACCTACAATAAAATGACTACATACAAAGCGGTGCTTTTTGTAACTGGCTACATGTGTATTGCTTCTTTCCAACCCAACAAAATCTTGGAACGGAATTGTGAAAAGGGTCTTGAGACCCAGTCCATCAGCAGGGATAATTCTTTGAAACAAAACAGAATTGGAAAAAATTTGGCATAGGGTGAGAAGATGGCCAACTGGAAAAAAGATTGACTTTTTGAAAAGTGTTGAATCTGGCCAGAAGCTGAAGGGAGAAAAAAAGAAGAAAACAAGAAAAAGAATCTCCCAATACATCCCTAGGGCAGAGGGAGATGCCCCCCCTTCCTCCTCCCCATTCACACTACCCAGGGTGGAGCATGGGCAGTCTTTCCTGTATTCACTGTACATGCATAAAGTTATAAATCGAGCAATGTGAGGGAACAGGAAAAACACGTCCATGTGCAAATAGGCCACACTGTTTTGTTACACAGGAAAAAATATAAATACCTCCTATGGCGACTGCTAGTAAAAGAGCTGGAAAGAATTCCCAAGACTTGCTGCCTGTGCTTTCTGTTCTTTGTTTTGAAATGGCAGCTGTAGGGCAGAGGTGGTGCCCCTCCTGTGTAGCAAGAGCTAAACCAACATTATCTGAGCTGTGGTATCCTCCAGAGCAGCGTTTCTCAATCTCAGCAACTTTAAGATGTGTGGACTTCAACTCCCAGAAATCCCTCCAGCATGCTGGCTCCCTACCTCCACCCCAATGTTTGAATAATGGCAGGTACGGCTTCCAGGCTGTACTGAGTGCAGTGTATTTTCAAGGCGCAATGCCATTAGTTGCACTTATGAAATTCTTCTAAAGAAAAGAAATGCTTATCTAAGGAAAAAAATGAATTAACCCATGGGTTTCTGAGCATTTGTGAAAGCAAACCCCATTCCCTACTAGCACTGATGATGTTACCTAGCTTGGTAATGAAAATATCTGTAAGAAACAACCAAACTCAGAGAGTACCAAGGATCCCATAGTTCAACCATGAGCTACCAATATTCTTTTCTAATGGGGGTTGATATATCTATTCGCAAATTCTCTTTTAGAAAACCATCACCAAAATTTATTTATCTACAGGGCTCTCCAGTGTATGTTCTGCTTGAGAAGACAGACTAGATTGATTTTTGATCTGATTCAGTAGGTTGCCTTGGCGTTTGCTTCATGTGTTCCTATGAATGGGCATCGCCCAGCAAGATCTGGAGATCTCTAGTATTAGGTATTTTAATGGCCTTATCGCTGGATGGGTATGGTAATATGTCAGCACATACAACTGCTCTTCTGAAATATAATATCTGCTTGTTCTGAACTATGTATCTATTTAATAAGATAAAATCTTCTTTGAGTCAAGGTCAGCTCCAGGGGATTTCAGGGACAAATCTATGTAATATTGTTAGCAACCATAGAAAATTGTTGTTCCACTGTTATCTTCAGCAATTTTTTTTAGCTTCCCAATTTAGCCGAAAGCTGTGGTTTTTCATCCAGATGCTGACCACATTTAATCCTCCTCAGTTTTTCAATATTACCCCCAAATATGCCTATGCCCTATTTAGTGCCTGTTAACCACTGTTGCCAAATTTGAGGTGCTGATGGATTGGAATTTGATTCTTGTAGAAGGCCCTACATGAAAAGGTAGGTGAGAAACAGAACTGTACTCAGAAATAAAATATGGAAGGAACACAGTTGCTTTGCCTATTTCTAGCCCAGCCCAGCCCAGAGTATAATGGACAGAACCCATGAAATTAGTTCTGCCTAAGAGCAGCAAAGTACAAGGAGTTCTCAACTTAGAACCATTCATTTAGTGACTGTCTGAAGTTATAACGGCACTGAAAAAAGTGACTTATGACCATTTTTCACACTTAACATCCATGGCTTCCCCAGTCAGAAGGTCGTGAAAGGTGATCACTTAATTCTGGGACATACATATATGGAGACATACACATGGAGATCATGTGATCAAACTTCAGGCGCTTGGCAACTGGCATGTGTGTATGACAGTTGCAGGGTCAGACGCTTGGCAACTGGCATGTGTGTATGACGGTTGCAGGGTCCTGGGGTCATGTAATCACCTTTTGTGACCTTCTGACAAGCAAAGGCAGTGGGGAAGCCAGATTCATTTAACAACCGTGTTACTAATTTAACAACTGCAGTGATTCACTTAACAATTGTGGTATGGCCATAAAATGAGGCCAACCTCACTTAGCAACAGTCTTGCTTAGCAGTTGGGTTCAGTTGTGGTCGTAAGTTGACCTTACTTCCATTTGTCCTATTAATTGCTATGAAGGGTAACATTTCAGCAGCCTCTCTAGGAGAACCTGTGTGGGTCTTAGGCAACCTTACCCATTCTGACTCTCTTCCAGGTGTGTTGACAATGCAGCTCCTAGGATTCCCACCCAGTGTAAAGAAAAGCCACGCTGGTCCGCCTGGGACCCACAATGTGGCCGAATGCCAGCTTTGGAAAAGCTGCATTATCCCCGAAAAGCCATTCTGGGAAAAATCTGGCAAGCAAACCAATCAAAGCTATGAATAAATAAAATGCCTTTTAAACGTACGACTGTTTTATCATCTCTGGCCCTGCAGTCTGAGGGTTTTTTTAAAAAAAAAAAAAGATAAAAAGAAAAATATAAGCAATGTGAAGCTCATCATCGCTCGGCGGGATGGGCATAAATATTTCATGGCCAGACCTTTGCTTGCTCAGAAATCAAGAGCTTCTCCCACCCCAACACCCCCACAGCTGCTCGGTCCACCCCCACCCTGCAAGCTGAGTGTGTGGAGAAAGTTAATATGGGAAGATGGGGCTTGTCCTGATGGAAAAGCTTTGGCATCAAACGCTGATACATAACAAAGCATAGCCTCCAGCAATGGCGGATTGGGGGTTTAGTCAATCAGCTCGTTGGAAGCCCACAAATATTCTCCAACTGAGATCTGATTTCATGCACTTGAGCCCACCTTGCCCCACACCACAACTGCCTCTGATCTCAGATAGATTCCAACTGCAATGCTGGCAAGAGCCCAAGGCCTCTGACATCAAGGAGGGGTTTTTTTTCCCCCTGTCCATTGAATGATCTTTCGGGTCCCTTATTTCAGCTTAAGACAGAAAATCTATATTTAACAAAAGCCACAAGGAGGGGAGGGTGGTTGGCTTTCCTGTCTGTGCCAGCCTCCATCTCTGTCTTGGTCAGGAGGAAAATTGGGCCTAGAAAAATAATCCTTTCCTTCCTTTCACTCTTTCGGAATTCTCTCTTACCTTTCCAAAACATCTGGTGCTCTTCTGTGAATGCCCAAGGACCTACTCCAAATAATAATTTTATTGTAGTCGTAATCCTAGCTATGTGTAAGCTTAAAAATGAATAAACACTTCATTATACACAAAGGCCTTGAAAAGAGAAGGTTGAAAAAAAGCAAGCCCGATATTAGAAATATTCCTGTTTTATTAGTCTAGTGAAAAGAAGGACCAGGGGAAACGTGATAGCGGTGTTCCAATATTTGAAGGGCTGCCACAAAGAAGAGGGAGTCAACCTATTCTCCAAAGGACCTGAAAGTGAGACAAGAAACAATAGATGGAAACTAATTGAGAAGAGATGCAACCTAGAACTAAGGAGAAATTTCTTGACAGTGAGAACTGTTAACCAGTGGAACAGCGTGCCTTCAGAAGTTATGGGTGATCCATCACTGGAGGCTTTTAAAAAGAGTCTGAATAGCCAGCCATCTGTCTGAAATGTATAGCGTCTCTCCTTGAGAAGAGAGTTGGACTAGAACAGTGGTGGCTAACCTTTTTGGCATGGAGTGCCGAAACAGGAGTGAGCACGCCGGGAACCAGAAGAGCAGCTCCCCAACACATGCGGGGAGCACTGGAAACTGGAAGCTTAGCTTCCCAGCGCACGCATGTGCACCAGCCACCTGGTCTTCCAGTTTACAAAGACACAAAGACCAGCTGGCTGGCACGCATGTGCACACCAAAACCCAGAAGAGCAACGGCAGCGGCTGGTGTTCCCGGAGAGAGATGGCTCTACATGCCACTTCCACCACATGTGGCATAGGTTTGCCATCATGGGACTAGAAGATTTCCAAAGTCCCTTCCAACTCTGATATTCTGTGGTCTACATTCCTGCTTGCAGATACGCAACTCCAACTATATTATGGGACAAAGCAGACACAGATGGAAAAAGGAATATGGATACAGGAAAGGGAAATTGTGGTTTGAGAAATTACTGTTATATACAATGTATGAATGTATGGGAAAGATTTGCTTGAATTGCTGGACAAAACCCCTTATAAAACGGCTGATTAATGTAACTGTAAATTGCTAACTGGGGCAAAATAACCCCTTACAGGATGCTAACAAAGGAGCGTGACTTAATGCTTCTTGTCCATTATAAAAATTGCGGACAGAAAGGTGAGAGACACACAGGTTTTGGGAGAGATCTTGTATCCTTTCTTCTGCACAAAATAGAAGTTTTTTTTTCAGTCTCCACCCTGGTGTGTTCTTCATTGGGCTTTCATACACTGGACACTAATCCAGGATTATGACTTCTATATGGCCACGCAACTCAAAGCAATGTGACTCTGGGCAGAGTAGAATTTGTTTAAAATGCCAGCTAAGCTGTAATAGGTGGGGTTCACCTATTCCTTCAAACCAATATTGTGGCTTCATGCAAAGACTGAAACCAGTCACAACATAACCCATTGCCCAATATCTATTATTATTTTTATTTATAAAATAATTATTTTTATTTATTAAATTGGTTTGCCACCCAGGTGACTTTGTGCAGTTTGCAAATTGTGCAGAAGATATACCTGTCTATTGATGTGGGTTATGTTGTGGCTGATTTCAAACTTTGCGTGAAGCCACAATATTGGTTTGATTTTGGTTCGGTGGCTTAATTCTGAACGAGATCTTGATGACTTTTCCATCAAGCTTTAAAAAAATCTTGACTTAATTGGATGCATAAATCTAGACGACGTGTCCAAGTGTGATCATTATTAAGGGCATTTTGGCATCATTTACTGTAAATTTTTGTGTACTGTATATTCACTGAATAAAACCTGGAATGCTTTGAAGCAGATCTACTTCTGTAGTGCCCTTACATATCTATTGAATCCCTTCTACCAGCCTAATAAGTTTCTCTCTAAAGCAAAGTGGGGGGAGGAATGGGACAGAGAGAGAATCTGTCATTGCTCACATGCCAGAGATTATAGTGGTTGGGAAGCAGTTTGCCAGCAGCCCAGCTTTAGTGGTAATGATGAGGTTTGCTTTTGTTCTTTTGGGTCTTATTTAATCAGCTTGACTTGTTTCTGATTTTTTCCTATCAGTGTGTTTCATCCTGTGGCTTTTATGCCCCGGTTCCCAGCTGCAGGAAACCTTGTTAAAATTGCCTTCTTCAAACACAAGCGCCTGCTTGCATTCCCCAGAGTTTGTAATATGTATGGATGGGGAAGAAATCCAGGCGAAATGAGAAGGGGGTTAGCAAAGGATTTCTGTTCCTGTGTATTTTATAATTCATTGCATAGCTAAGCTAAAGAATACATTTTCACTAACAAGGTCTTGAGCAGAATCTATATAGAAAGGGTATTCAGGACGACATGAAGAGATTGGACCTGAACCCCTTGTATGTTCCTTCTGCATGTTTAAACATGCTTCTTGCTACTTTGCTTTAAATCCCGACAGCCTTCACGAGGATTCTCTTAAACTCAAATGTCATCTAATTTTGCATCACATCTTAATCAACAGCACAACCACAATACATGGCATTAAAAAAACCTGATATATGTGTACATATGGATGTGTATTCAGTGTACTTTAAAATACATTCTTTTTACTGAAGTAGCTCATACATTCTGATATTTTATTTAACTTCTGGAATTGAGAATGCAGCAATGTTAACACCATAGTCGGTTTTCCCTTTGTGTTGTCATGTTTAATAAAACTTTACTATCTCCCCCTTTTGGGGGGGCGGGGTTGGAGCTGTCAGTGCCATTTAGAATTTATGCAGATCCCAATTAAAAGCTAAAAATAAGACTAAAACATTTAGAGCAGATGGGAGATTAAAGGATTTGAGTAAATAAAAATGTATTTGCTTAATTCCAAAAAACGACAGAGGCTTTCCAGGGTTCCTGGAAGAGATCTTAATGTCTGACGTTGGATGAAATTGTTGGTTAGAATGAGTCCTACCTTTTATTAAAGGAGGGGAACTTGCCTCAGGCAGCAGATTCTGGGAAGTAGTGAAGGTGATGTATTATAGGATGCTACTTTCAAGAAGTGAGAGTAAGTTTGGTTACTGCAAGGCACCAGGTAGGGAAACTTGAGTTCTAGTCCTACCTTGGGCACAAAAGCCAGCTGGATGACTTTAGGGCAGTCAGTCTTCTTCAGCCTGGCTCACCTCACAGTGTTGTTGTTTGGGGGAGGAAGAGGAAGGAGTGTTAGGTGTCTTTTGCCTTGAGTTATCAGTAAGAGGGGGGCGGGGTTTGCCTACACATACATACACACGCTGCCCCATCAGCAGCACTGGAGAAAGATGTGGTTGCCATGTGCACATACTGCCTTTTATCTCACTCAGATTTACATTTATATGTAGATCTAGTCTATTATTATAACAATACGGTGTAGTGTAGCGTAATGTAATGTAACATCATACACCTCTGTCTTCGGCTTTTGTTTGACACTGAGATATATAATCCTTCAGAATCAGCAATAATATGAGAAATACAGAAAAGGGGTAAAGAATAGTAAGCCAGAGAAATTAAATGTATGAAATAGGGGAAAAAAAGAAAAGGAAATAGAACTAAACATTTTTACAGCAATGGTATTCATTATAATTTACCATGCTATTCCTAAGTATTTTTACCAATCATACTTGCTTTCCCCATGTCCCTACACCACTTTGTATGCCTTTTGTTCTTTCAGCTTCTCATTTTTCTTTTTCAGAATCTCATCAACAATTTTCAGTCTTGAATTTTTCAATTGTCCTTCCTCGATCAATTACTTTTCTTTCGTATATCTGTTTGATGATTTGATCTTCATTCATTCAGCCATTGTGTACAACCAAACCACTCCAGTGGATTTCTTTCATACCAGTCACTCGTATATTCAATCAGTATTCACATAGTACTAATTCATTTTGTAGTTCAATTCCGCACAATTCTATGACACTCTGTAGCCTGATTATAATCATTCTTTTCCAAGCAGCTTCCACCTCTTTTTTTGTATCCACTTTCCACTCATTTTGTTGGGAGATTTATCTACTGACTTCTTTCAAACCAGGAAAAATTATCTTTCTGAAATTGCTGTACATTCACCCTTGTTTATTTCACTTCTTTCTCCTTCTTCCATGTCTTTTTTCCCCCAAGATCCCTTTTTTTTGTCATTTTGAATTTCAGAGCAGCTATTCTGTAATATTAGTAGATCCTTTTGCAACATAGAATGAGCTATCTGCACTAAAATAAATACTAAAATAGTATCTTTGTAGAATATATATTTCACAATGTAAACCTGTGTAGTGTGAAATGATTTTCTGGTATCTCTCATTTTGAGAGACTTAAATGCCGAGAATAAATGAGTTTCCCTACACTCACCATCTGACCCTTTTGTAGAGAGAGGAGGCAATATATTTTGGCTGGAAAATGACAGAAGGAGAAATCCAATAAAATAAAGCTGTGAGGAAGGGAGATTCCCTCAGAAAGTGCCCTGCAATGCAGTTGTTGTGAAGAAGTGTTAGTTCATGAGTTAGTTGCAATTATGCATAAAAAAAGAAGGGCCAAAAGAAAACAAATCTTCGCATTAGCATTTCCCCTGCTTATTTGGTAGTATAGGTGATGAAGAACGCATTAGATGTGTCTGGCATTGTGATTTTTCAGAAGTTAAATTTTGAGCGAGATTTACTACGGTAGAATGGATTGCAGCAAAAGCAATATTCTTTTTCAGTACTCTTCCATATGATACGTTCCCTCAAATTTAAAAAAAATAACTGGCACAGTAGAGGGAGAAACCATCCTTCTTCATTTGAAGAGATTTGACATACTTTTACCATGCCAAGGCTCTGCTCCAGCTTGTAATGCTGTAGGAGTGCATTCCATTATAAAGCAATGGTTGAGGAAGTCTGGGAGTTGAAGTCCACACATCTTCAAGGGACCAAGGTTGAGAAACATTGATCTAACCTATTTGCTATTGCAGACAGGCCATAGACCAGTCTATTCTGTTCTTAATATTATGGATTCTATCTCATCTCTAGATTCTTCACCTGAAGCCCAGCCCAAATACATCAAGGATGGAAAGCGCTATGGGAGGCGATCCTTACCAGAGTTTCAGCAATCTGTGGAGGAATTTGCAGAGGTGACCGTGATTGAGCCTTTGAACAAGGATGCCCTCTCCTCCCGCCTCTCCAACAATGACTGTGATGAGGTAAGGATTTAAAAGCAAGCCAAGAAGATGAGGAGAAGGGATGTTGGAGCTGAGATTGAAAATCCTTCGGTGTGCATGTATGGAAAGCATTTTAATGTTTCTTTCAAGAATTATGATATTTTAAGATATGTGGACTTCAGTTCCCAGAATTCACTAGCCAGAATGCATAAGTTCAAAGTTTCTGAAGTTGAAAAACACTGCTGTGGACAATGGTATGAAAGTTTTGCTTCCTCAAGTCCATACCTTCCTACTGCAGCTTATTATAGTTTCTGGCTTTTTAGGCACCATGGAAAAGCACATTGAAATAAACTTTTTAAAAGGAATTAAAAATGAAGCAGAAAATGCAAAATGTAGAGAAACTTAAGTTGAACTAAAACAACATAATTATGCTGCATCTTACATCGACAGGTTACAGTGGCGCAGGTCTGCAAGAGGCACAGTTATACTCTTGAGAAAAGAATATTGTGTTAGGGCTGTGCAAATCTGGGAGGGTTGCTTTGATTCATAGTCTGATTAGACTTGCAGGTGACCTAAGAGATCCTCAAGTACAATTTCCTGCACACTGCAGGATACACTACATTATTGCTGATAAATGGCTATCTAGCTGTTTAAAACCCTATAGTGAAGGAAAGAAACCACTTCCTGCAATAACTGTTCCACTGATTGACTGTTCTTAATGTCAAGACATTTGTCCTTGTATCTAAATTGCATCTACATCCTTGAAATTTCATCCCATTAGTTCTACTCTTGCCCTCTGTAGCTAATAAGAATATTCAAAATAATATAAAATGACTTCCCTTAGATATTTGAAAGCTGGTAGCATATTCTTCTCAATGTTCTCATCTCAAGAAAACATATCTAGATCTTTTAACATATCTACATTCCTCATAGGGCTTAATTTCCAGTTCTTTCATCATTGTGGTAGCTTTCTATTGACTTGGTCAAGTTTATCTGCTTTTTAAGTAAGAGTGTGAAGAACTGAATGCACTGTTCCAAGTAAGGCTTGATTAAGCAGAATTGGGTGGGATAATTACTTCCTATGACTGGATTCTATGCTTCTCTTGATGTTCTTCAACATGTCGTTGAACCTCTTTGCAGTTGCATTACATTGTTGGACATGTTGAGCTTGTGATCTGTTAGTACACCCACATCCTTCTCATGTGTGGTGTTCTTAAGCCACATTTTCCTGTATAAATTTCTTTCATTTTTCTAAGCTTGCCTAGATGCTAAATTTCATTTGATTTGTTTCTACTCATCGTTCTAGCCTAAGTTTTGAATTATTTCCTCTCCTCCCTAAACTCCTTCTGTGGAGTTTTGAGCAAAGGATCCTACAAACACGCATGTTCACATACTTTTCCATGAACCATATTTAAAGTTAAGCAATCTGTCACTAGATCTTAACCTGGTTAAGCAATTAAGTTAAGAACCAATTACTGCTTCCCTTGCCACATTTTTTGGCCCCACTTGGCTCCCCAAACTTCTGTTGCCCCTAACACATGACTTTCTTAATGAAGAGACTCCTGTAGGAAGAATCCAGAAGCATTTGCTTCATCTCTGGTCCGCAAGAAGCCTATTTCATTTGGCTAGAGGGGAAAACCAAGTTTTCAGTGCAAATACAGATTTGCCCAAGGATGTCATCCGTTCCCCAGTGGTAGGGGGAGAATTGATCCTTTGGGCTGTACTTCCATTCCTGCTTGAGGTTCATGTACAACAGGAATGTGATGCTCATTAATGAAAAGAGATTCTGGAAGGAACTTTTTGAATTGGAAGCTACATTTCTGATCCTAGCAGTTCTCTCACTCTCTCTCTGGGTAGATAGACATTATCACATATATTTTAATTCATGTGTGCGTACAAGCATATATACACAATCTTTCTGATAAAGATGATGCAGTCATGCTACCTGAGACTTCCTAATAGTCCCTGAGATTCATTTTGGAGTATATTCAGTCATAGAATTCCTCCAAATATTCCCTTTCTCTTCTACTATCTCTTTGCCATAATAGACAGAAGAATCATAAATGAATTATGGCTATAACTTGACCCCCCTTTGCTTGTGGAAGCTGTATAGAATTGATAAGGAAAATGTGTTCATTTACTAAGTCATATCTGACTCTTCACAACCCCTTGACAGCCCCTCCCCTGTCCTCACTGTCTTCCAGAGTTTGCTCAAATTCATGTTCATTGCATCAGTGACACTATCAAACTATCACATCCTCTGCTGTCTCCTTCTGCTGATGACAAAAAGGTAAACTGGTAAATGCATCAACAGGCAATCAACAGTTAGAAAAAACTAGTACCGGAATTGCTATCTGAAGTCTTGTTCTACTCCTGGGTACCTCCAAAATTCAAGGAGGATGAGCACTCCCAAAATGGTGGCAAATATGAATGGAGCTGTGGCCTAGGACAATTACTAGTGGCTTTTAAACTTATGGTGAATTTCTTCTTGCTTATTTGTGCTTATCCCTTGCCTCAAAATGGAATGCAGTCCCAGTCTTAACTTGCAAAGAACATCCAGAGGGGACAGAAGCAAACGAAGAGAATTCTTAGTGCATTCAGAGTAAAATTTATTAGCTGCCAAGTGTGAACTGCTGGAACTGTGCATGGACCAAGAGCTACAGTTAGTAATCTCTTTGATAACTATGGGAAAGGTTATCTTTGGACAAAGTCCAGAGTTGTAACCACTGAGCAACTTATGCAACTTTAGGAAAGACAAAGTTGAGCCAAAAGAATATTCCGTAAATACTTTTCAGCCCAAGTACTAAGTAGAATGCACTATACTCACCATCTGACTTTGTAGAGAGAGGAGGCACATATTTTGGCTAGAAATATAGAAGGAGAAATCCAACAAAAGGTAAGAGCTGTGAGGGGAATGGGAGATTCCTCAGAAAGTGCCTACCAATGCAGTTGTTGTGAAGAAGTGTTAGTTCATGAGTTAGTTGCAATTATGCATAAAAAGAAGGGCCCAAAGAAATAAATTTTCAGCATTAGTATTTCTGCTTATTTGGTAGTATAGGTGATGACACTCCATTAGATGTGTCTGGCAGCGATTTTCAGAAGTTAAATTTTGAGCGAGATTTACTACGGTAGAATGGATTGCAGCAAAAAGCAATATTCTTTTTCAGTACTCTTCCATATGATACGTTCCCTCAAATTTAAAAAAATAACTGGCACAGTAGAGGAGAAACCATCCTTCTTCATTTAGCAAGAGATTTGACATACTTTTACCATGCCAAGGCTCTGCTCCAGCTTGTAATGCTGTAGGAGTGCATTCCATTATAAAGCAATGGTTGAGGAAGTCTGGGAGTCAAAGTCCACACATCTTCAAGGGACCAAAGTGGAGAAACATTGATCTAACCTATTTGCTATTGCAGACAGGCCATAGACCAGTCTATTCTGTTCTTAATATTATGGATTCCATCTCATCTCTAGATTCTTCACCTGAAGCCCAGCCCAAATACATCAAGGATGGAAAGCGCTATGGGAGGCGATCCTTACCAGAGTTTCAGCAATCTGTGGAGGAATTTGCAGAGGTGACCGTGATTGAGCCTTTGAACAAGGATGCCCTCTCACTCCCGCCTCTCCAACAATGACTGTGATGAGGTAAGGATTTAAAAGCAAGCCAAGAAGATGAGGAGAAGGGATGTTGGAGCTGAGATTGAAAATCCTTCGGTGTGCATGTATGGAAAGCATTTTAATGTTTCTTTCAAGAATTATGATATTTTAAGATATGTGGACTTCAGTTCCCAGAATTCACTAGCCAGAATGCATAAGTTCAAAGTTTCTGAAGTTGAAAAACACTGCTGTGGACAATGGTATGAAAGTTTTAGCTTCCTCAAGTCCATACCTTCCTACTGCAGCTTATTATAGTTTCTGGCTTTTTAGGCACCATGGAAAAGCACATTGAAATAAACTTTTAAAAGGAATTAAAAATGAAGCAGAAAATGCAAAATGTAGAGAAACTTAAGTTGAACTAAAACAACATAATTATGCTGCATCTTACATCGACAGGTTACAGTGGCGCAGGTCTGCAAGAGGCACAGTTATACTCTTGAGAAAAGAATATTGTGTTAGGGCTGTGCAAATCTGGGAGGGTTGCTTTGATTCATAGACTGATTAGACTTGCAGGTGACCTAAGAGATCCTCAAGTACAATTTCCTGCACACTGCAGGATACACTACGTTATTGCTGATAAATGGCTATCTAGCTGTTTAAAACCCTATAGTGAAGGAAAGAAACCACTTCCTGCAATAACTATTTTGCTAAAGTGCAGTGCGACCAAGAGACGTTGATGCATTTTACATCAAGTGGGCATGATTTAAGTCTCTTGTGTCACAGAGTCTAACATCTGAGGGCTTGGACATCACGAAATAGCAGCATGGTATCTGGGCACTTGATCGTTTTAATTAATGATATATTCTGGGAGAGAAGAAAAGACTGTCATGCGGTAGCAGATGGCCGGGTGGAAGAAGGAACTCTGAAAGAAGGGAGGAAAGATTGCATTAAGGAATTCTCAACCACAGATGCTTCTGTAGGTTTTGAGTATGGTCATTGTGAAACTTTCAGCCATCTGTTCTTTGGGCTAGCAAAGGCTTGGGTCTATCAAAGTAATATATTCCTGGAATCTCACATGGGCAAGGACTTCCCCCCTCCCTAATGTGTGTGACCCTCATCCAGCTGCAGAACAATAGCTGTCTGTACAAGAGTACCTGGCAAGGCTGGGGGAGGAGAAGGTTTATGGTCCACAGAATCCATAGAAAGTGTCCCCTTTTGTCTTAGCTGCAATCTGTTGCCTTGCCTTTGGGGGCAGCCATTTTGGGTTTAGTGACCTCTGACCTCATTTGCCTTCCCTTCACAATGAAGCTCTTGTTGAGCATCGGGTATGGTAATGAGGAAGCGTGTGTGCAAAGGAGATCTGCCAGCTGAGACTGGTGTGGCAGCATCCAGATACAATAGGGGGGGGGCCTTAATACAATGCGGGGGGGCTAAGTGGAGATGATGGTAAAGAGCAGACTTGCCAGAGCTTTGCAATTTGTGACAGTTAGTCATCAAAATTAAGTTGAAGTTGACAGGTGTATGGATAGTCCTACAATTGATATGGATTGTCAGACTATCATAGGAAAGGGTGGATGTTCTTTGATAAAATCCATTTCATAGGAAGACACAGAGAGCATCATTGTACAAAAAAGCCCCCCCCCCCCCAATTCCTTTCTCCTGCTGTTTCCCTCCCTCTTCTTTTTCAATTATCTTCAACACTTTTCTGGAATTTCACACTTTTTTTTTTCTTCTTGCAGTGTTCTGCTCTGCAAGTTGCAAATATCTAAACACCTCTGGGCCTGTTTGAGGCTTTGCCTCTCCTGTTACAAACCTCTCTGGTTCTTAAGTTCTGCAAAATCATTTATTTTAAAGATCTCCTCATTGCAGCCTTACTCCACAGGGGGCTTTGACAGCTGATGTTGCCCAGGGTGGAATTAATGCCATCGTGTTACTTTACTTTCCTGTGATGTGATGTGATGTGATAGGATGTGATGATTTTAAGAGCTAATTTGTTATGGTAGTTAAGGAACCAGGGTAGAAAAGTAGAGACTGTGAGAGCTCTAATCCCTCCTTAGGCAAGAAACCAGCTGGGTGACTTTGGGCCAGTGACACCCTCTCAGCCCTAGGAAGGATGGCAAACCACTTCCAAAATCTTGACAAGAGAACTGCAGGCCCTTCTCCAGGAAGTTGCCAGGAGTCAACACTGACACAGGCACCTTTTTTTTAAAATGATTTTACTATATTTATTTATGGTTATAAATCATGTTTGAAAACTATGGTGAATCAATTGATTTTAATTGTATATATACCAGGGGTCTCCAACCTTGACAACTTTAAGTCTGGCAGATTTCAACTCCCAGAATTCATAGCCAGCTTTGCTGAGAGTTTGAAAGTTGAAGTCCGCCAGGCTTAAGGTTGCCAAGGTTGGAGACCCCTGGTATATGAAACTAACGAATATTTTTGACATAAGGAGGACATCTAACATCAAAAACATCATCAAAAAAGCACAAGAAAGAAAGCTCAAACTGCCCAAGGAGCTGCTGATCCAATTCTACAGAGGAATTATTGAGTCTGTCATCTGCACCTCTATAACTGTCTGGTTGGGTTCTGCAACCCAACAAGATAGGCACAGATTTCAGAGAGTAATTAGGACTGCAGAAAAATTACTACTAACTTGCCTTCCATTGAGGACCTGTATACAACACAAGTCAAAAAGAGGGCTGTGAAAATATCTACAGACCCCTCACATCCCGGACATAAACTGTTTCAACTCCTTCCCTCAAAATGACTCTATAGAGCACTGCACACCAAAACAATTAGACATAAGGACAGTTTTTCCCCAAACGCCATCACTCAGCTAAACAAATAATTCCCTCAACACTGTCCAACTATTTACAAAGTCTGCACTACTATTGCTATTAACCTTATCACTCCTTATCACCCATCCCCTCCCACTTGTGACTGTAAGACTATAACGTTGTTGCTTGTATCCTTACGATTTATATGGACTGTTCCCTAGTATGATTTGATTGCTTATTCTACCCTATGACTATTATTAAGTGTTGTACCTTATGATTCTTGACAAATGTATCTTTTCTTTTATGTACACTGAGAGCATTTGCACCAAGACAAATTCCTTGTGTGTCCAATCACACTTGACCAATAAAAAGAATTCAAATAAAGAATTCTATTCTATTCTATCTGTTCTCGCATTGGTCCAGGCAATGAATGCACTCCTTTGGGAACTGTACAGGTAGTCGCCGGCTTATGGCCACATTTGAGCCCAATGTTGCTAAGTGAAACATTTGTTCAGTGAGTTTGCCCTCATTTTATGTCTTTCCTTGCCACAGTTGTTAAGTGAATCACTATAGTTGCTAAAATAGGCAAACTGTTGTTGAGTGAATCTGGCTTCCCCATTGACTTTGCTGGTCAGGAGGTCACAAAAGGGGATCCCATGACCCCAGGACGCTGCAACCGTCATAAATTATGAACCAGTTGCCAGCTGTTTGAATTTTGATTCCATGACCATGGGGATGCTTCAATGGTCATAAGTGTGAAACATGATCATAAGTCACTTTTTTCAGTGCTGTTGTAACTTTGAAGGGTCACTAAATGTACTGTTGTATGTCGAGGACTATCTTATTTGTTCTCCATATTCTTTCAACAGAGTGTTTTTAAAAGATACCATCAGGCTAGTTTGCTAGTTTCCCACATGAATTATTTTCCATGCATGTTTCTTAAAGTTCTCTCTAGCAAGATTTATTGAGATGAAAGGTGTAGGGGGTAAAAGAATTTCAGCAAGGGAAGTAGTTTTAATTTAAAACTAATATATCTCCATGTAGTTTAGGGTGGAGACGTTTTTTTATTCTTCTTCTTAGAGGCTTCCTATGAACCAGGGAAGAGTGGTTTGCAGCAGGTGGCTTATATTAACAGTCTCAAAATTATCTGTCTGCGAACAACTCCTTCATTGTGCCTCTTTCACCAGGTTTCAAACCATTCAGTGATTTCAGAATCTACTTAGTATTAATTTGAATATATGTTTTTTGTTATTTTACATTCCATTTTTGGTTTTGAAAAAATAAAGTGCTTGCCAAAGTAGAAAGACAGGGAATTAATAAAACAAATAATTTCTGTTTGCATTGGAGAAAGAGAAAAAGATTAATGAATAGAAGGAGGAACTACAGTACATACAGCCAAAGATTCTTCTTACAATTTAACCCAAGCAATATTCTGGGTAAAGCATGTGTAAAGACTTTATTGCGACTGTTTCCAAAACATTAGTACTGAGAAGACTATCCTGTTAATATCCAGAATGGTCAGAGGTAATAACATAATATAAAGCAATGTTTCTCAATCTTGCCAGCTTTAAAATGTATGGACTTCAACGCCAAGGATTCCCCACCCAGCATGCCCTTAAGATGGTTAGAGTTGAGAAACGGTGTTCTAAGGCAGGGGTGTCAAACTCACAGCCCACGGACCAGATGCGTCACATGCTGGCCACACCCACCCTGGTTTAGCGAAGGGGGGAAAGTTGCGATACGTCACGTGACAACAATGTGATGCTGCGAGTTTGACAGCCCTGATCTAAGGCATGTCTTTCTAATCTCATGCCATCCAGATGGGCTGGAGTTCAGTCCCCTTATTTCTCCATCCGCGGTAGACTTACATTAGATCTTGCAACAATTCTCTCATCCATACAAACCTGGGAACAGGGAGGGTTGCAATATTGGAATCCCGACTCCTCCTCAGCTTTTTGGATAATGAATAACAGAAATTATAATACAGAGCTTTTTTAAAGGCAGAGGACCTGATCCAGGGCTCATTATTCTCCTGGTAGTATAGTAAGAATAAAAATGATTTCGGTTTTGCCTTAGGCAGCAGTGCCCAACCTTTTGAGTACCAGGGATAGGTTCCAGGGAAAACAATTTTTCCACACACCAGGGGGGAACGGCGTGGTTTCATGCACTACCTAATGGACCACAGAGCAGTACTGATTCATGAACTAGGGATTGAGAACCACTGCCTTAGGGCATTAGTACCTTTCCTGGTACTTTGCAACTCTTCCCTCAGATCTGTTGATCACATAGATTCAGTTTCTTGTTTCTTGCCTTCGGAAGTTGTGGGAGCTTCATCACTGGAGGCTTTCAAGAAGAGACTGGACTGCCATTTGTCAGAAAAGGTGTAGGGTCTCCTGTTTGGGCAGGGGGTTGGATTAAATGACCTACAAGGTCCCTTCCAACTCTGTTAATCTAATTTTAATTTATTTTTTTTTATACCTGAGATGCTGCTTTAAAACCATGCAACCTAAGTATCCTGTTGAATATACGGGCCATTTCTATTTATTTTTTGCAGCTGTGGATATAAACAGTGAATTGCTTCATAAACAGCTGCAGAGGCAGATCTCCTAGAGTCGCATCGGGAAATATTATATCCATTTCGGTTACAACCGTGTTTTGATGCCTGTTTTAAAAATAAACCAACCATTACTTGTCACATCGGCTGAGTCTTTGCTACTGTCAGATTCTTACAGCCCAAAGCTCTCCATATGGAATGACAGATGCTGAGCCCGAAGAAGAAAAACAAGCTCCCAAATCCTTGAAGCAATCATTTGTTCTAGTTCTAGATTTGTAAGGATTAGTTACGGAGTCCTCACTTCCTGCTGCAGTTTGGAAGGAGCATGCGTATTTGAAAAGTAGAAATGCTTTGGTTTTTTTAACTCCTCGATCCTGTCCCTTTGCAAAATGAGATGACCTAAATCGGGAGTCACCAACCTTTTGGACCTCAGGGACCACCAAACTCATAATTTAAAATCCCGCAGACCAGAGACCCTGGGAAAATCCCCCAAACAGTCTGCAGGAAAATTCCCCATCCCATTTTCCTACCAATCAATCATTTTTGGGGGGGATCACAGGATACTGTCTCTAGCTCCATTCTTGGGGAGCGGGAGAGAGAGAGAGAGAGATAGAGAGAGACTTTTGGTTTCATGCAAGGAAAGCAGCAGAAGCAGCAGAAGTCTTTTCTTTCTCTCTCCCAAACTCTGTCAGAAATGAGCCTTTGTGAGACTCGTTGCGCCAGTGCAGCCTCTTGGAGCAGGATGCCTTGTAGGGTCCCAAAGACTCTAGTTTGGGGGAGAGAAAGAAAGACTTTTGCTGCTTTCCTGGCGTGCAGCCAAAAGCAGAAGCAGAAAGAAGCAGCCAGGTGGCCAGGCAAGCACGTGGGGCGAGTGGGGCAAGTTCCCCCACTCTACCCTTTCCCCCCTCCCATCACTACCTTGTGTTGCTCGCAATGCAAGCAATGCAAGCCTTGTGTTCCCACAGGCTATGTGGGCAGCACAGCCTTGTGTTCCCACACAGCCTGGATTAATTGCTTTGGGGGTGACATTTCTCTGTGCACCACCAAAATTTTCTCATGCACCACTGGTCTAAATCTTGCAGGAACATCTGAGTAAAAGGGATCTGCTGCTGAGCATGATAAAGCCTCTCCTGCCCAGGTCCTTGGGTTCATCTTTTCAAAGGGTCACAGAGTGACAGGGTGCATTGCTCTTGTCTCTTTCCCCGCTATGCCTTTTTAATGTAAAAATGACCTCTTTTCTGCTGTATATATGAATGGGGATAGACATGTAAAAAAAACCTACATATCGCATTGGCCACTTAATGCTTTTTTGATGAATCTCATGAAGGAGAAGGACTCAGAGTCCTGATAACGCAGAGATCTTGCCTTGGTATTCAGCCCTATCCTTAGGTGGCTTGTTTGCTAGGTGGTGACAGGAACATCTGGTTGTCTGATGTCTATGGATATTCTCTATTATCCAAATCATGGTTGTCTGATCTTTCTTGCATGTGCAGGAAGCTGAGAGGGGTTTCCTAACCTTCTGTGAACAGCATTGGTATATTTCTATGCTGTAGATCAGCACACATGTACAAAATCTTTCTTTCTGCTCCTTCCTTCATTTTTGTTGTGCTATGACTTTTGTCTCTTGCCTGCTTTTGTCAAGGGAAGAGATGTAATGTTTACTTATCCACAGGAAGATGTGCTTTTTCCCACAGGACCGTGAAACATTTTAATAGACTAATTGGACAGAGAGGTTGTCTGTTATTCATGTACTTACATTACATGTGAAATACTTTCATATTGCATCATTCATTCAATATTGGCACAATGCCATCATTATGTAATCTACTGAAATGACATAAAGTGGCACAAACTTACACAATTTGTGTTATATCTATGAAGACACATTAAGCAAATGATATAAATTCTCCCCAGAATTGGGCCTGTTGCATGTAGAGTCCGTTCTGTTGAGATCTGCTAAATTGAATTTACCCTGTATTTTAAATCCACCCAGGCCATGTCAAGTTGTATAATCCAGGACTCTGTAATAATCCTGTTTGTTTGTTCTATATCCTTTGTGGGGAATATCCTTTTATTGCTCATGCTCAGATTCTAAATAGATTGTATAATCCTGGCTACACTGGTTTTGCTCTTTGTATATTTGATTTTCTAGGGCTTTGGTTGGGGAAGAACAAGGAAGAAGAACATTTACTGTGGCATAATGTAGTAGCTGTTCTTGAAAAAAATCTAAGAACGCTGCTCCCTGGGCATGTGTCTCCACTCTGTCAAATGGGAATGTTGTAACATTCTTGCACATCCTGAACGCTGTGGTGGTGCAGTGGTTGTAGTGCAGTATTGCAGACTAACTCTGCCCACTGCCAGGAGTTCAGTCCTGACTGTCTCAAGGTTGACTCAGCCTTCCATCCTTCTGAGGTCAGTAAAATGAGGACCCAGATTGATGGGGGCAATATGCTGACTTTGTAAACTGCTTAGAGAGGGCTTTAAAGCACTATGGAGCAGGATATAAGTATAAGTGCTATTGCCAATGCTATTGCTATTGCTGTGTCAGTAAAAAATGCCACGGTAGGGAATATACCTACCATGATTGTTCTTTCTTTCTGCCATTTTTTTCTTTTATATCAAGGTTGCCCATCCCTTCTCTCTCAAATTTGAGGCACATAATTCCTTGATATGCGAGTCTTTGAAAACAAATAACCTTGTCCCCTATATAGCAAACATCCACATGTATTAATTGTGTCCACCTATCTGATGGATTATTTTTTAAACAGGCCCGTCTTCAGCTCTTTGTATTTCAAGTCCTTTTATTGCTTAAATAACAGCAGCTTGGGAATGGTGAGAGGGAAAGTAATGTAAAGTCCACTTTGCAAATAATGTTAAAAGGAGATGTAATCTTTTGCATGACAATCAGAAAGGCTCTGTGTCAAGAGCCTTCATGAAAACTTCAGGGATAGCAGAAGGATACAAGCAGTTGGGACCAGAATTTCCATTGGTAAACAAGGTGGTTGTTAAATGACTTGCACCTGAATTTACACCAATTTTTTTGCCAAAGATAATGACTGAATCAAGCAGTCATTAAGTGAATCCAGGTTTCCCGATTGACAGAAGCTGATTGAGAAGGTTACAAACAGCACATGATTTCAGGATGCTGCAACCATTGGAAGTGCCAATACCAAGCCCCTGAATTTGGATCATGTGACTGTGAGGGTGCTGTGTGAAAACCAATCATAAATCAATTTTTTCAGTGCCATTGTAAGTCGAGGACTACCTGTGTTTCTATTATTGGTAATGTATATTTGATTGTGGAATTGCTTTTTCAAAATACTATGAAACAGACAATTTCATGGGAAATAAGCTAATTTCCTTAGCTAAATGAATTGAAGTGCTCTCATTATTAAATGTTTTTACACCCGGAGTAGGAAAATATTGTTTTGTCTTCATTCCAGTTATCTGTTACATTTTAAAGGTGCCATTAGATTGGCACTAGTGACCCAACAGATTTATGTGATTGCTTTATTCCTATTTTGGATATACATATTTACTGCATTAAAATAAAATCTTATTTTCTTTCTTAGCATTGGCAATCACAGGACAGTGAAGAATATGAAGCTGAAGGTAAGAGAAGATTACACCAGTTTCTTTTGAAATAAATGGAATAGAAAATGGACTGGGAGAAGGGTTGTTTGATTTGGGAGCAGGAAAAAAGAGGGAATTTTTATTTATTTTCTACATTTAAAAATTGTTTAATTTTCAGAGCTTCAAAATTGCTGTTACAACCTCATTTATTTAACACGTTACAATTCTGCATTTCACAGTATTTATAATTATATGGAATGTACAATTAATTGTAACAGAGTAGAGATGCAACAATAAAGTAATTTTCTTGGTTCAGACATTGTCAAGTGCTTTTGAACAACATATTAAAGATACCATCAGGCCCAAAACCAAATATGATACATGAAGTTTCTTCCAAGCTGAGTTCTTTATTGTTTCACACAAAATCTTGTGGACAGGACACTCTAATGTCACATCTGCATCTACAATATACTGCGCACTATTAGGGAGTTCTTCACCTTTTCACACACACAACATCCAGACTGAGTTGCCTCTTACTCCTCTGGAATGCACCCCCTCCCTCCTGGAGATCCACCCCTCACTATATTCCATCACAGATACCATCTGTCTTCAAAGTATCCGTAATGAGCAGAAGCCAGACTAGAATAGGTACATACTGGTTGTTCTGAACTGCATGTTATTTGGAAGATATGGAACTGTCCAAGGTGGCCCATAGGAGCTGAGCAGGTCCCAGCACATAATCAACTAAACTTTAATAGAACATTGTAGATTAGGTCTGAAACAAGCAGTATTGGAAGAAGAGGAATAGAAGAAGAGGAAAATTGGAATAACGGAAAGCAATTTTAAACTATCTCAACCTGAACTAGAAGTGAAATTAAGGCAATGTCATAATGAAAAAACTTTGTATGAAACAGCTGTATGATGCTGTTCATGCCACAGTTAGAATGACATGACGGTTAAGTTAGAAGTTAACTTAAAGACACAAGAATTTGTGGTTAACCTATACCAAAAATGTTATCTTTAAATTCTTAATTTATTTTAAACTGTTCAAGGAGCTTATTAGACATTATAGTGTATTATGTAGGATGTGTAAATTATTTAAAATAAGCAGTAAGGAAAAGCAGTAGTCTTTATATTAGTATAACTAGAAAACATCAGGGAGAACGTTGATAAGAATTTACACTGTTTCAAAGATTCACTAACTCTATGGCTTTTCGTCTGTTTGCTTTTTCAAATGTAGGGGTTTTTTTCATCTCCCAAATCAAGCTTTGTTGCTTTCTTTTTAGGCCAGTTGAGGTTCTGGAATCCTGATGACTTGAATACATCTCCAAATATCTTCCCCTCTCAGGATTGGATAGAAGAGAAGTTACATGAGGTTTGCAAGGATCTTGGAATTTCCCGAGATGGTCACTTGAACAGAAAGAAGCTTGTCTCCATTTGTGAGCAGTTTGGTTTGCAGAATATTGATACTCAGGTACCTAATGAGGATTCTGCCCTGCTCTGCCCTACTCTAGGTCAATATAACTGCTGGGAATTGTCATTCTTATTTCTTAACTTTGCAAATTTAAACATATATTCTCATGGTTTGGGGAAAATATTCTGAGGTTTATAGGCTGCAGGCAGCCCCCTAAACAAGTTTTATAGTTCTCTAGCACTTTGCTGAAATTTAGTAGCAAATCACCAGTGGCATGGTTTCCATTAATTTTTGCAGAACATAAAATAAAACAAGTCTATTAAGCCTCCAATAGGCTCAATACAAATTCCCCATATGGAATAATGAAATGACCATTCTCTCCTCCATCTCTTCAGATAAATCAAAACAATGTTAACATTATGATTTTACTAACTCTGGAAGTAAAACAAAGACAAACAGTATCCCTACTGTCTGTTTTATAATTTTACAGGGCTATAGGTACATTTTGGTCTGATTGAACAGGTTTTTCACTATACTTCTTTTCCTTCATATTATCTACTTTTCCAAAACTATAGGAATTGTAAAAATCCCATCTTTATATTACTTTGGCATGAGGTTTTTGTTTTTTTAAAGCTTGTCCTTCTTTGGGGTAGGAAGGTTGCCACAAAAGCAGAGAAAAAGCTGCAGAGACAGAGCTTTGGTTGTCCCATGCATTTGTGGGAACTTTTACTAAAGTTGAATTCTCATGAAAACAAAGTTACAGAGCCTTTCCTTAAATAGCATAAGATCCAAGTCTACCTGTGCAACAATAGCTCTATTCTCAGCTTAAATGTTCAGCATTTAGAACAAGTTTGAGTTCAGTAAGCCTAAAAACAGGAAAAGTCTTTTGGGGTTCAACTTAACTTCCAATAACTTCATGGATGCATGTGTGCTGTTTCCTTGGCAACAGTATGTGTTTGTCATTGCCTTCTGGGATGCTTTGGGTCTCCACAGTCAGTAAGTTAGAGAAACTAGTTGAAAATTACAGACCAATCTCTTTATGCTGTGTCACCTATAAAGTCATGGAATCAATTATTAACCAATCCATCATCCTCAACTTAGAAACAAACAACCTACTCTCTAATAAACAATTTGGTTTCAGGAAAAAACTATCATATAATCTGCAACTCTTACACTGCAGAAACATATGGACTACACAACTCGATCAGAGCAAAGCAATAGACGCAATCTACATAGACTTCTGTAAAGCCCTTGATTCAGTGGTACACGACAAACTACTCCTAAAACTAAAATCCTATGGTATCTCTGGACAACTGCATAACTGGATAGAAGCATTCCTGTCAAAACAACAACAAATGGTCAAAATTGGGAGCGTCTTATCAAATTCTGTACCTGTCAACAGTGGTGTCCCCCAAGGCAGTGTTCTAGGACCAACTCTTTTCATACTCTACATAAATGACCTCTGTGATCATATCAAGAGCAACTGCCTTCTCTTTGCTGATGATGTAAAGCCATTCAACACCACAGACAATATTGCTACCCTCAGAATGGTCAAGCAAATGGCAACTTCAAATCTCAAAAAATAAATGCTCTATCCTACATATTGGCAAAAAAAGTCAGAAAATAAAATACAGGCTGAATCGTCAAGACCTTGTTCATGATCCAAACTCTGTCAAGGATCTTGGAGTACTCATCTCTAATGATCTAAGTGCTGGAGCCCACTGTAACTATATAACCAAAAAGGCATTAAGAGTTGTTAACCGAATCGTACGTAGCTTTTTCTCTGGTAATATTACACTACTAACTAGAGCATACAAAACATTTTCTAGACCAATACTCGAATACAGCTCATCAATCTGGAACTCACATTACGTATCTGATATTAACACAATTGAGAAAGTCCAGAAATATTTCACAAGAAGAGTTCTTCATTCCTTTACTCGTTGCAGAATACCTTATGCCACCAGACTCGAAATTCTAGACCTAGAAAACCTACAACTATGCCGCCTTCGGTCCAATCTAAGTATAGTATATAAAATCATACATTGCAATGTCCTACCTGTCAATGAATACTTCAGCTTCAATCATAACAACACAAGAGCACACAATAGATACAAACTCAAGGTTAACTGCACCAAACTTGATTGCAGGAAATACGACTTCAGCAACAGAGTGGTCAATGTCTGGAATACTCTACCTGACTCTGTGGTTTCTTCCCCAACCCCCCAAAACTTTAACCTTAGACTGTCTATTATTGACCTCACCCCTTTCCTAAGGTGTCTGTAGGGGGTGTGCATAAGCGCACCAACGTGCCTACCGTCCCTGTCCTATTGTTTCTTTTATATTTTTATTTTTCTTATATGTATCCATGTATTCATAACTGTGTTTTTACTTATACCTATTATCTTGTAAGCAATTAACAAAAATAAATAAATAAATAAAATAAAATAGAGTCCCCCGTCTGTAGTATTAATCAAGATCTACCTTACCTAAGCCCAGATGAAGTTAGCCAGATGCTGCCACCTGCTGTTCCCTAGTCTCATTTTTCTGGGTTTCGGACTACATCAGTGAATTTCAGTTACACTGAATTTTCTGAATTATACTAGGATGTTTTCCCGCCATGAGGCACTGCACATTTTTACTAATTTGAAACATCTGCTTCCTCTTAGATGCTGGAGGAAGTATTTCGCAACCTTGACCACAACAATGGTACAATGAGTATAGAAGACTTTTTCTATGGGCTCTTTAAAATAGGGAAGCCTCTCCCACCTTCTGCTTCTACTCCATACAGGCAGTTGAAACGTCATCTTTCTATGCAAGTAAGTGCTTTCAACGTGCTTTCTCCATGCCCATCACTAAAATGTTCTGTTTTGCTCTCCAGCCACGTTTAATTCAATCTAGGTCAGGGGTGTCAAACTGGCAGCCCATGGACCACATGTATCACACACAGGCGACACCCACCCCAGCTCAGCAAAGGCAAAAAACATTACAGTACATCACATGATGTCACATGATACGATCGAGTTTGACACCCATGATCTAGGTCAAGTTCTCCCGTGTTTTGTTTTGAAAATAGCACTTATAGCACAACTATTAAAGACAGAGAGGAAAATATTCTTGTCAAATATTTGTATTATCTCAATTGCTTTTTGGCACTATGTTTTTTCTCTTGACTGGGCTTTCTTATTTCCAATTTTTCTTTATTTGTCCCAGAAGTTTATTGGATATTTATAGATGCTGCTGTTTAATTGACTGCGATTGGCCTGATCGATATAAGCTATCTTCATCAGCAAAATTGTAAAGCTCATCTGAAAAATGAAAATTGAAACTCCTGTTTGGCGTTTATGAAACAAAAGAAAGTAACAGTGGCTCAATCTTAAATATTATCCTGAGGCCTTGTTGCATACAAATATCATAGAATCATAGAATTATAGAGCTGTAAAGAGCCACAAAGATTATCTAGTTCACTATTTTTCAACTTTAAAATGTGGGGACTTCAACTGCTGGCTGTAGATTTCTGGGAATTGAAGTCCACATATCTTATAGTTGCCAAATTTGAAAAACACTGATCTAGTCCAAATCTCTCTCATGTACAGGAAAACCAGTTAAACTGTCCATGAAGGGTAGAAAGCCTCAAGAGGTGGAAAATCTAGATATGCTCAGGGGTTGCTCATTTGGACTTATTCTGAGAGAGCAAAACCATATCTATAGCTTAAATCAGGGGTCTCCAACCTTGGCAACTTTACAACTTGTGGACTTCAACTC
Source organism: Pseudonaja textilis (assembly GCF_049901715.1). Lineage (NCBI taxonomy): Eukaryota > Metazoa > Chordata > Lepidosauria > Squamata > Elapidae > Pseudonaja > Pseudonaja textilis. Next base: position 310,150,384 of record NC_141990.1, read on the forward strand.
CCAGAATTCCTTAGCCAGCACACACTGGCTGAGGAATTCTGGGAGTTGAAGTCCACAAGTCGTAAAGTTGCCAAGGTTGAAGACCCCTGGCTTAAATGTTACTGAGAAATGAGGCCTTACAAATATGGAGGGTGGAGGTGCTCAAATGAAAGCACTTGCCGTCTTCTGGAAATCAAGCCCATCAAGAAGAAAGATTCCAAATTAATGTCCTGACATGATTGTTTTTTCCCCAGAGGGCAAAATTTACAGGCTACAGAATAGCATCTTTCTCTCTCTTTTCCTCCCTCTCTCTTCCTTCTCCTCCTCCTCCCCCCTCCTCTTTCCAGGCCTTTGATGAAAGTGGGAGACGTACCACCCCTCCCTCAGCAATGACAAGTACAATCAGCTTCCGTGTCTTTTCCAGCCTGGATGATGGGATGGGCTACGCTGAAGTGGAACAAATTCTTGATACTTGGCAAGAACAAGGCATAGAGAATAGCCAGGAGATCCTGAAGGTAATGTATTCCACAGTTACCCAGTTAGTAATGCAGTTTCAGAAATATATCTGAACTGCAGATTCAAAGTACTATTCAGAATCCACAAAGGATTTTAATGGGATGCCACACATTTCAATCTGGGGAAGATGCTCAGAGCACTTTGTCAGGAAGCTTTCATCTTCCCCAACAATTACACACCCCAGGGCTTCTGGGTGAACTGATGTGGTGCAGTTAAAATGTGGATTATTCAGGCCTTTGTGAGCAAAAGGAATTCCCCCATTGCAGTCTAAGCTGCTCATCTCCTATGCAACTCCCAGCTGTTTCTGAACCTCTTTTAAACATTTCAGGCCAGCATGTGGTTGTATTGATGTTCAATCAGGGCTGTGAGCACCACAAGATTTGATTGGTTATTCCCCTGCTTCTTGTTCCTCCCACCTGAGCAGGGAGAGCAACCCTCATTGGCTGGCTCCTGTGCCTGGCTTTCTTTTTTTAGAACAGTGTTCTTGAACCTCAGCCACTTTAAGATATGTGGCCTTCCAAGTCCATAATTCCTCAGTCAGAATGCTGTCTAGGGGATTCTGGGAGTTGACGTCCACACCTCTTAAAGTGGCTGAGGTTGAGAAGCACTGTTTAGAAATTATCCCCCCCACCCCGGTTAGTCTCCATGCCTTTGCTTTTGTAGGAGACCAGCTTTCACAGATGTTTGCACATGGATGGCTTTCCCTTCCCTTGACACAAACAAAGGTTCTTCTGTTTTCCACCCCATATTGTACTATCAGTGCTCTGAGGCTTCAGTAATCAAAGCAAAGGAAATGGATTGCCTTTTCATTCCTACACACAACTATAGGTCCAAATAAGCTTTAGGGCAAGGAAGAACTGATGATTCATCATCATAGAAGCAAAAATAACATTTTTGAAACCTTACAGCTTTATTCTAACACGTGCATTCAGATTTAAGAAAAAACAGAAATACTCTGAATAGGGGTGGGAAAGCAAAAATAAAACGTTTTGACCTGGGCAACAACTTAAAAGAAGTAAGGTTAGAATGGAGCAATGACCTTCTAGAGCAGGGGTGTTAAACTTGCATTGTCATGGCGGTGTCACGTGACATATGACTTTTCCCCCCCTTCGCTAAAACCGGGCATGGGTGTGGCCAGTGCATGATGCATCCGGCCCACAGGCCGCAAGTTTGACAGCCCTATTCCAGAGCAACGTTTTTCAAATTTGGCACCTTTAAAATGAGTGGATTTCAACACCCAGAAGTTTGGGAGAGGAGGTGCACACATCTTAAAGTTTGAAAAAACCATTTGGGTAAACGGTGGGAAGCAACAGGACAACTTAATGGACCATCACTGGATCAACTGCAAAATAATTTTTAGAAGGCAACTCCTGACCAGCAGAGAGGATTGGAGCCTGGACAAAATGGCAGAATAGGGCAGCAATCAGCTGCTGGAGTGGAGGGGGTGTACCAAGTACTGCAGACAATCAGCATTATTGCTATATTGGAATGAAGCACTAAAGACCATCTGCTTGGAAGGGCTTAAGATGGCTTACATAGTACTTTTAAAGTAGAGATACAAAACACATGTGATGGGGAGGGGTGCCTTTGCCCAGGAGCCTGTGCAGTGAGTGGTATGTTCTGGCAATGGGGCAAGCAGAAAGTATGGATCTTCCTCATTTGTCCATCTCCAGTCAGAGGTAAATGTACTATTTTCAAGAGAAGCCATTATAGTACCTAGAGTACCGTGATGGCACAGCAAGATGAAACTGCCCAGAATCCACTAAGTAAATATTTGGCTGCTGAGCTCTGCTTGTTTGTGTAAAGGGAACGTCAAATTAACCATGACTTTTTTCATAAGATCTATCCATTTGGTATCCAACCCAAAAGTTTGTCAAACTTTGCCCTTGTTATGCAAAGAATCATTCTACTGGAACTGCTGAGATATGTAGGCTGCACTGAGATCCTGAGTAAGACCCATCTATTATTTGTACTCTAGAATTCCACTCATGTCTTCCTAAATATATTCCACATCAAACAACTCTTGTGATGGCATCCTGTAGCTTATCCTTTGCTACCATTTTGTCTTTTTCTAAAACAGAAGAGACAAAAGGGAAGGGAAGTCATTTTTAAAGGCACAAAAGGCTGAAACATTTTTTCTCTGGCATATGAGGGTTTTGTTTTGCTTTGGGGTCATTTTTTTGTGGAGTAGGAGGCAGGATTGTATGCAGAGGAGAACTAGAAAGAAACGGAAGAACTTTTTATCATCTGGTTCTTCTCCAGGGATAGATTGAAGGAGAAAGTTGAGCCACATTTCCTACTCGGGTAGAATGAAATGAGAAAAACCAGAAGTGGCATGTGGGATCCTTGGTGCTCTCTGAGCTTGGTGATTTTTTTGCAGACATTTCCTTACCAAACTAGGTAACACAATCAGACTGTATGGTAATGAAATGTCTGCAAGAAAGCCACCAAGCTCAAGAGAGCACCAAGGATCCCACAGTTCAATCCTGAGCTACAAATATTCTCTTCTATCAAAACTGACACCTTTGTCCGTCCTAATTTTCTTGCAGGCCTTAGATTTCAGTTTGGATGGAAAAATTAACCTGGCTGAACTGACTTTTGCCCTGGAAAATGAGCTTCTCATAGCAAAGAATGGGATATACCAAGCAGCACTAGCTGCTTTTAAAATGGAGATTCGGCATTTGATGTGAGTATCTTAACATAAATGTGTGTACAATGATATGGAGATAGTAAATCAGCTTTAACAAAATTCTGAAATGTAAGGTTTTGGGGATTCCCCAATGAGGACTTCACTTTGACAAAGTTTCAGTCAAAACACGTCTTCATGTGCTAGATCAGAGTTGCCCTGTGGCTTTGGTCTGAATGCTAAGCACAGAGGCCCATTTCCAGCTGGATGAAGCCTTCAGCTAGCTAGAGAGAATCTTTCTGCTTTGATTCAAGGCATTTAGGCTTATATACTGCCCCCTAAGCGCTTTAGAGCACTGTTGGGGTCAGGAGTCTCCAAGCTTAGCCACTTTAAGACTTGTGGACTTCAACTCCCAGAATTCCCCAGCCAACCATGCTGGCTGGGGAGTTGAAGTCCATAAGTCTTAAAGTAGCCAAGATTGGAGACCCCAGCTCTGGGTGGTTCACAATGAAGATGCATTATTTGCATATTGCCTCCAACAATCTGGGTCCTCATTTTACTGATCTCAGAAAGATGGAAGGCTGAGTCAACCTTGAACCCCATCAGGATCAAACTCCAGGCTGTGGACAGAGTTTACCTGCAATAGGGCACTTAATCACTACACTACCTTGACTCGTTTGGCATTGCAACAAAGCAGCTGACGAAACACCTGGAAAACTCTGTATAAACCAAGGCTGACCAAAGCAGGAAGATAATAAGGAAACATCTCTTTACTTTCCAAATTGGGTTTGATTCCTAAAAATTGGTGAAATCCAGAACTGTGTTTCAGTGCCATAAATGATTGTGGCAGGAGCAAATTAGCTGGCTGTAGCCCCGGAGCTTCATGTTTTCCATTTCTTGACACTCATAGACATATATCGGCTCAGGTGGGAGTTTCTTATCCTTACAAAAACTCTGAACTGGGCTAGCCTGTTGGCTGCAACATTTTGTTCAGGATCAGAGGGGTTTTTGGCAGGGGAAGGGAACTCTTTTAAATGGTAAACCCTTTTGTAGCAGAAGCCAGATCTTTTAAACTTGTTGCTCTGTTTCTTAGCCATTCTGTTACCCCAGCAAATGAGCATGTATAGACTCCTGCAAATTCATTTCTCCCATCACTGTCAGTGCCAATCTACTTTGATTCCTGTGATTCTCCAGAGCTTGCTTTCTAGCATGACCGCACAGTCTGAAAGATTTCACTATTTGCCTAATAATGATTTATAAACTTCAACAAGATATTTGTGCATCCAAGTAGACATACTCACAGGTGTGCTTGTCTTGCTGGGAAGTTCAGCAAGCGTTATCTGACAACTGAGTTTTATCTTTTTAGAGAACGGGCTGATCTGGTTCTAAGGGAAAAGGACAAACTACGTCTGGATTTGGAGAAAGTGGAGAAAAGAGCATCACTAATGGCCACCGAAGTGGATGACCATCATGCCGCCATTGAACGCCAAAATGAATACAATCTAAGGTATGTTGCCTTTATTTCAGGACTCACAATCTCAGTTCATGGAATCACTGTGACTTAAGTGGCAACCAGGTCTCTTGAAAATAGCAATTGACAAGACTAGCTGACTCAACTGAGCCATGAATGTTAAGAACAGGCTGGGAAGTAGGTCTGTGGAGATACATCTTTAGCTTTTTGACGTATTTCATGATATGTAGGGAGGATAGACTAAGAACTGCAGGATGAGGCATCTTGAGGAGATTCATAACACCCTTGGAGGAAGGTAGGAAGACCATGTGCTGCTTACAAGCCCCAAATCCATTTTTACCACTTCTTCTACCCCCAGGATCAGAATTAAATAATCATTGATTATTAGTGATGCAATTTTTCATTTTAAAAAATCTTAATATATATGCATAAAGCCTTCAAGTGACTTGCTTTCATTCCCATATTCAGTAACAAAGATGAAAAACAAATGATTATAATAAATGACAATACATAGCCCTTTTTACACACCAAAGAACAATAAAGACATTCAATGAAAACATACTGGAAAGATCAACCTCACAATTTACGAGCCTTCTGAAAGCACCAGGTTTTAACTGTTTTCCAAGATCGCAACTGGCCTGAGACTAAGCAAGAAGAGCACTGCTGCAAAAGAACAGGCAGAAACTGAGAAATATGACAATTTGCATCCATGAAAGAATACAAGTAGTCTTCAACTTACAACAGCTCATTTAGTGACTGAAGTTACAACAGCACTGGGAAAAGTGACTTTTTCACATTTAACGGTCGTTGTGGCATCCTCATGGTCAGGTGATTAAAAATTCAGACGCTTGGCAACTGACTCATATTTAGGATGATTGCAGTGGCACAGGGTCATGTGATTCGCTTTTGCAACCTCCTGACAAGCAAAGACAATGGGGAAGACAGATTCACTTAACAACCATGTTTCTCACTTAACGACTGCCATGATTCACTTAACAAATGTGGCAAGAAAGTTTGTAATATCAAGGCAAAATTCACTTAACAAATGTCTCACTTAGCAACAGAAATTTTGGGCTCAGCTGTGGTCATAAGTCAAGGACTACTTGTATACAGTTCTCAATTCATCCAAATTTCCACATGCTGTCTTCTTGGAGCGATCCAGGATTCTATAGTAGTTTCAAACATTTAGAAATTCGGGTGTATCATTTATCTTGGGAATGAGAAGGTTGTTTTTAAATCCTCTCTAATGAGGATGCCCTGGGATTATTTTGTGAGGCCATTTACATTATCAAGAAGATCCCAATGTGAATGACCATTTTATTGATAAATACCGCTGAATCTATGAAATTTTGTTAGGTTGCTGCCACTCACTGATTTCCAATACTCAACCCCTGGCTTTTCTGAATCTGTGTGCATAGCAAGCTGGATGAGGAGTACAAAGATCGTGTTGCAGCTCTCAAAACAGAGTTTCAGAAAGACTGCGAGCGGATACAGCAGCAGGCCAGCAAGCAACAAGCAGAATTGGAGCAGGAGATAGAGAAGATGAAAACCGAAGAGAATTATCTCCAGGACCGCCTTGCTCTGACACTGAAGGTAACGGCTGGCTTAAAACAGGAGGGCACCACTTATTTCATTCCACAGACCATGCTTGGCCTTTGAATGCTTGTGGGGAGCTTTATAGTATTCCCATTTAACATGGCCCGGCTAAAGAAAGAGGCAGGACCATGACAACGATTAAAATTAAAATAATCTAAATGCGATTCTTATTACTTCATCTATATTAAATAACTTTGCCACACTCATGTTTATTTGATAGATGCAACCGATTCCCAAGCTCTGTTTTCGGCTGCCACAGCCTCCTACAACTCTCTGCCAGTGAAAATGGAGCTCAGGAGGGCCACCTGCCCAGGCTCCATTTTCGTTGGCAGAGGGTTGCAGGAGGCCATGGCAGCCGAAAACAGCTCAGGAGCCTGTTTTTCCTGGCAGAGCTCTTGGGCTACCACAGGCGCCGACAGGAGTGATGCTGAGCCTGGGGGGGGGGCGCTCCCTGGCCACACACCCTCAGGTCAAACACAACCCTGATGCGGCCTTCAATGAAATCAAGTTTGACACCCCTGATTTAGAAGCTAAACAAGCATCTCAGGGCTTAAAAGAAGTAACCCAGTTTCTTTAGAAGGATACCAGTGTATATGAACCTCCTGTCTCTGCATGTGGACGGCTTTTATTACATGCGCCTAATTTTAATGTGCAAATCAATGGGCTGACATTTGGATTGATGTATTTTATTAAAAAACCTTGATGTAAGCTTTTTAAATTATGCAAAAAAATAATTCTTCTGGGGGTTGGAGGTGGGATGGGAAAGATGAAGACCTTCTTCTAATATGATATTCCATGCGGCATCTGCATATTCATTTGAATGCATAAACTGAAAGTTAATTTTAAGGCAGTTAATTTGATTTTAAAACAAGGCAAGGGGTTTCTCCTTTAAATATTATAATGATCCTCCAGAGACCGACCAAGAAATGAAGACATACAGTACATTCCCTTAGATTTTTAAACTAGCCTCCTCTGGACCTGAATAGCAGCCTTTTAATCTGCTATTGCCTACTTTGATCTAATGTCACTCAACCTAGAGTTCTTTTTATTTATTAAAACCAGCATTTTCAGTAAGGCTGAATGAAAAATCCAGACACGGTTAATAATATCAGGGTGAAGAAAACTGAAACTAGGGAAAACACAGTCACTTTATGTATTATTTGAGAACCAAACTGAATACTTTTCAGACCCTCTGGATTTCTTTTTAGGAAAACAGTCGCTTGGAGCATGAGCTCCTAGAAACTGGGGAGAAGTTGGTGAAGTATGAAAGCATGATGAGCAAATTGCAGAATAATTGGGAAAACGTCTTAGCAGACAAGGTAAGATGCGGTTGGTGATTAATTCAGCCTACCAGGAGGTTGGCTTTTAGGATAAGAAGAAAGCAAAACCCCAGAATATATTACAAATGTCTTTTGACTTTATGGAGATGTTAAAGTGCAGTTAATAAGGACTTTGGGTCTGGGTGAATCTGGCACAAACAAAGCCAAGGGAAAGAATGCAGAGATTTTGAAAGTTAAATAGTAAGACTGATACAATAAAAGTCCACTCGGCCATCTGAAACTCTGCAAAGATGTTTGGAACTATATTTTCGGACTTGCAGTTCAATCACTTCAAAGAACCAGTTCAACCCCTTTAGCAAGTGACTGCAAGCATAAGGACCATATTCCTACCATCACCCTAATTATGGAGTGGTCATCCTAGAAAGGCATTTTTTCGGGTGTCCTTCAAGTCTTGATTTTCAGAAACTTCATGATGTATTTTTTTGTAATCGGGGGAGGGTACTGTTTTGAATCCTCAAATCACCATATAAACTTTTTATTATACTGCAGCCTATAAATACCCCATACTGTGTGGCTCACTGGGTGAGTTGTAGATGTTTTCAGATTTGTTTGCCATTTTATTGCTTAATATAATTGAAAGGATAATGTAGGAGGTAGTCCTGGCCTAATGACTGCTCGTTCAGCGACCACTTGAACTTACCAGTGCTGAAGGAATGGTACTTATAACCATCCTCATACCTATGACGGTTGCAATATCCCTATGGTCACATGACTGCAATCCGGTTGCTTGGCAACCAGCGCGTAGTTATGATGTTGCAGCATCCCAGAGTCATGTGATCTGCAACCTTCAGTGCTGGCTTCTGACAAACAGAGTCAATGGGGAAGCCAGCAAAGGGGTTGCAAAAGATATGCATCCGGCTTCACAATGTTGTAGGATTCATTGAACGTTGGCAAGTTGAAGTACCGCAACTGCTGTCACTAAATGGTGCAGTCCTATGCCATTGGGCTTTTATGACTGTGTCACTTAGCAATGGAAATTCAAGTCCCAATTACTTAATTACTTAACGTCGTTAAGTCAGGACTGTATTTATTGGGGTTGTCTTTAATATGCCCCCCAGAATCACAGGGTTTGAGATAGAGACAGCCATATAAGTGCAAAACCAATTAAATACTACCTATATCTATATGCTATAGGTATCCTGGTAGCAGCACTTGCCTTGCATACCTCCAGATTTGATCACTGACATATTTCCTAAAGCCGTATTCCTTAGCTGGGTGCCCTCCTTCTATTCAGTGCACCGGGTTTCCTTTCAAATCCAATAATAAAGCGTCATTCCGTGGACCATCACCTAACTGTTGTACCAGTGAGGAAAGCAGGCTGTCTAAAGGTGGAGAAAAGATGACCATGTGCTCTTTGATTCTAGTTTGGAGACCTAGATCCTGGCAGCGTGGAATTCTTCCTTCAGGAGGAGCGGCTGAGTCAGATGAAGAAGAAATACGAACAGCAGTGCAGGGTAAGAATAAAATTCCTGCTGGAAGATAATAAAGTTTTTCCAAGGCCTATGCCTAGAGACTACAGCGAACCACTTTTCTTTATGTCGTCTGCCTCCATAAAGAGAGCTGGAAAATCGTTTTATCAAAGTGAGTAGATTTAAAGGAGATTAAGTCCCATTACATGTCCCAGATATGAACTGACCAGCTTCGTTTCTTCCTCCCACTCACATCTACAGAGCTACTTCCCAAATGACAACACATAGCCAACCTTGCTTGAGCCCCCCCCCCCACCCCCCCCCCAATTAAAGAGTCAGACCTAGTTAGGATTTTAATGGCTGCCTCCAATGAATGCCTTGGGTTTTAGGATAGAGGAATTGAAGAAACAGCCTAAAAGAAGGCAATACTGTTACCAGGAAAAATTGTATGGGCATGGACCAAGCATCAAGAGACTCAGTTTGGCTCAAATTTAGACACTTCAAATAATGTCATAGAACTTGTCTATGAGATTCTCAGTCATCCAGGTCATGGTTGTACCAAAGGTGCTTTTTCAAGAGTCAACTGGACTTGTTTGTTTTTCTTTGAAGATGTTTCGCTTCTCATCCAAGAAGCTTCTTCAGTTCTGACTGGATGGTGGGGGATGGAAGGATTTATATTCCTTGCAGGTGACCAGCCGTCTGCAACGAATATAAATCCTACATTCCCTACTTTCCAGCCTCTAAAATATCCTCTTTCCAGAGTTGCATTTACTCAACCCTGTCATTATTTTAGCAATATATAAAGGGTAAGTTGTATTTTAATAACAATTGTTGTTTTAATATATACCTAGATTTTACCTGTTGTAAAAAGGTGAGATATAAAGAAATACATAAATACCTCACCCGTCATTAGCCATCCAAGAACAGAAGGTTCTTCATCCTGACCTGAAACTTACCCATGGGTTTTTCCAAAGCTGTTCATTTTATGTTGATCTCAAGACATGTCATTATAGCTATACGCTGTAGCTGAAAAGATGGCTCTAATACCTAGTCCCCAAATTGCTGTATTTCAAGAGAAGCCAGCGTTCAGTTCTTGCCTCTCATGCAAATACATGTGGATTTGCTGCTGTTCAATTCTCCCAGGCCATAAGAATATTGCTGTTCCAGTTGATTGTTCGGCTGGGTTGCTCCTGATGAGATTGCTTCTGGTTTTCAGGAACTTCAAGATCACATAGATGAGCTTCAGTCTCAGCTGGAAGAGTATCAGATACAAGGCAGAATTATCCGGCCTTCACTGCAAAACTCTCTCTATGACGAACTAAATGACGGTGGAATGCAAGGTAGTCAAGGTACAATATGTCCTACCTACTATATATTATGGGGGAGTTGGCATTATTTTGGGGGCAATCGAGTCGTCTTTCCATATTAGCTTCCATATTAGCTTTTACGTAGCTAATATGCAACAATGTACCAACACTTCAGAGAAAAGCTAAAGCAAGTGAGCAAACCTCTAAAAGTGTGAATCTGGGGAGGTCTCAGCAGTATATGCAAAAGAAGTTGGATTTAAGGATTAAGCAGATTAACTAATGAGGCTGCCAAGTGCCTTGACTGGTGCTGCTAAGGGCAGCCTTCTAATACATTGTAATGTTTTATATATTTACGTCAATGTGATCCATCATTGACTAGTTGTCCAAAAGGCTTTCATTTTTTTTGCTACCCTGTATTTTAGAGCTTGCTTCTGAAGACTGCAGCCGTCTAAACATGAGCATAGAAGCTGAAATAATTATTGAACAACTAAAGGATCAGCTGCACCAGGATATCTACAACTTGCAGCAGGAGCTTGAAAACACAGTAAGTTGTCCCCACTTTAGCATGAAGCTGAGATTGTCAGAGATTGTTACTACATTTGCCCAGGATATGTTTTGATTTAATTAAAATCTACTGTTTTCATAATTTTTAATCTTCTTTTGGACAATTAAATTTTTGGCTTTTGGGAGCTTCTAGTTGATTAGTGAACTAAGGAGTATCCAAATGAGTGAAAATAACTGCAGCTAAGACTGGACCAGTGAGTAGACATAACTTCTCCAAATAAGGAGAAGATGGGAGATAAAAATAGCACTTAGAGTTCTATACCACTTCATAGTGCTTTACAACCCTCTCTAAGCGGTTTACAGAGTTAGCATATTGCCCCCAACAATCTGGATCCTCATTTTACCCACCTCGGAAGGATGGAAAGCTGTGTCAACCTTCAGCTGGTGAGACTTGAACTGCCAAACTGCTGGCAGCTGGCAGTCAACAGAAATAGCCTGCTGTACTGCATTCTAACCACTGCGCCCCAATGGCTCACTTGTGCTCTGGATAGCTGCCACTCATAAAGAGGCTACAGCACAGTGGTTTGAGCACCAGAAGATAAAGGGAAACATGCTCTCAACTCCGATACTGAGTTTTCTAATCACTTTCTGCAACTGCCTATTCAACTACCTTAAGGAAATCTAGAGATTTTCAAAACAGTAAGCTTGAGAAGAAACCTGGTGTGTTTTCCTTCATTTTTGAATAAAAAAAAATCAGCTTAAGACCTTAAAAATTAGAAGTATACACAAACAGCTAAATTCAGAACTGATTTAAGAGAGTTATAAATAATTAAAGGGCCAGACAAACTTGGAATAATGGAAAATTAGACTTTTTGCTACAAGATTTTGGAAATAATTGTAGAAATGAACAGCACATTTGTGGGAACCAGCTTGTTTAGTCTAGCTTAAGTCAAAACAGCAACTTGAGACTTCATGATTTTAGAAACTGAACACTAGAGGGGACTAAAGATTCCAGGTGGAAAGTTGTGGGGGGAATGAAAAAGTGTCTCTCGTCAGCATTATAATAATGATAGAAAATGCTTTGATATTTGAAATGCTACAGCAAGTTTTTGAAGAGTGGAGTAAAAAAAATAGAAGCCTCAATCTCAGCAATGATGTATACATCTATGACTAGATTATGTCTTAAAAATATTAAGAAAGAAATTACTGAGGTAAAAGAGAAATTGTGGAAGATTTACAAGGTAAAGAGATGAAAGAAGGTTTGCCTGATGTAGAAATATGAGAATAGAAAACAAAAAGGACTAGAAAACAACTAAAGTGGAAGTACAAATGACAAACCAACAAATTGACCTAGATAAGAATGTTTATGTCTTGAAGAAATTTTCAAAATGGGAAAAAGAAAAATGAAAGAGATAGCAAATCCTATAATAGTATCTAAATGAACTAAAGATTAAGATAGTTAAAAGCAGAAGTTAGGACAAACTTAGATTGTTTGACCAAGGTTAAAGTAAGACATGTTTGTATAAATCTTTTATGGCATCCTTTATAGACTTTTTGCTAACACTAGAAATGAAATGTTAATGATTTGTGGTTTTATATATGGATTATGGGACAAAGTAATGTAATGTTTTGGGGGTGAGATATTATTAATTTTGTGCTTGTAATCAGAAGCTTCAGAGAACTGATGATGGTTTCATGGATCACCAGATAAGACTGTTCTTTGCAGACCTCTATATTAAGCTTAAGAGTCATGGTGGCACAGTGATTAGAATGCAGTATTACAGGCTAATTCTGCCAACTGCCAGCAGTTCGATTTTCATCAATTCAAGGTTGGCTCACCCTTCCATCCTTCCAATGTCGGTAAAATGAGGACCTAGATTCTTGGGGGCAATATGTTGACTCTGTAAACCACTTAGAGAGGGCTATAAAGCCCTAGGAAGTGGTATATAAGTCTAAGTGCTATTGCTATTAGAAGACTCAGCAGCAGAGAACGTATTATTGAAGACAGGCTGTTCATAAAGTAGCTCCTGGGAGGCAAAAGTATAGAGTTATTTCCTCCCCTCTTGGGCATCTTTGTCCCTGATGGACACAATCACTACAGAAGGAAACTCTGTATAGAGCAATTACAAAGGCTTATTGAATGAAAGTTTGAATACAGTTATCTCTAATAGATTTTCCAGTTCCAGTTTAGCTAATTAGAGATACACATCGATCAGTATGATTTTCCCAACTAAAATAAGAGGTTAGCGAAATTACAAATCAATAGTTACAAACAATTGTCATGTAGCTCCTTGATTTCAGAAAGATTTTCCAAGAAAAATAATGAGAGAAATAGCAGGCAAAACATACCAGGCAAAATAGTATGCTATAGAATGGAAATGCTTTGCATAGTACATGCAACCACTGCGTTTTTATTGTGTCACCTATTTTATACCTAAATGCTTTGGACTCTGACAAACTAGTGTTCATCAGCCTTGTCATGAACTATTGTTACAATTTAGAAAACAATTGGAGAGAGGCTCTGTCAAGTCTTAATTGTGGAAGTTCTTGTCTGAATATTGGTACTTCTATCCAACATCTTTGATGTTCTCCTGATACCTGGCACATTATTGTTCTAACATCCTGTTATATATCCATGAACCTATGCATTCAGATGACCTGTATGAGTTTTGTAAGACTATATATTCATCCTAATAGTTCATTGTCCATCATAGTCACTGACAGTGGTCAACTCTGTTCATGCTGAGGATTGTCTGGTTCCCTGGGTTTCTGTATCTCTAAGTATTCTTCTAATGGTAGCTGGCCTAAGAATTGGTTTATATAGTTTGTTGCACTAGCAGCTTTCTGGCAGCAAATGAAAATTTGTGAGCCTTTTATAAAAGTTATGTTGGCTGGACATATTGAGAACTATATTCCTACACACCTGGAGGGTATCAGGTTGGGAATGTCTGCCTTTTTCGGGGTTGGGGAAGTCTTCCCTCTTTTAAAAAGATTTTAAAAGGTTATGAGTGGTGGAGGTCACATTCATTTTCAGTTATATCTGCTATTGAACCAAACTGTCTGGAATTGTTTATGCAGTGCTTCTATTGAGTTATGCAGAAATGCTAATCATAATCTTTCCCTTCACTTAGGTGTGCCATTATGAAAAGCAGCTTGAGGAGACCAAGGCCAACTATGAGGAGGGACAAGAGAACCTCCAAGAGAAGTACTGTCAGGAGAGACAAGTGTTAGAAGAACAAATTGGGTGTCTGCAAATCCAGATTTCTGAGCTTCAGGGACAATTGGAAAGCTTGAGGCAGGCCAACTCCCAGCAGAATGCTGAAGGGAACAGTCTTCAGATATGCATGGATGAGAAGGCTAGCCTTATAGAATGCCTGAAGATCGATCATGAGCGGGAGCTCCAAGCCAAACTGAAAGAGGCAGAAGAAAACTTTAGTCATGAAAAGGAAGACTTGATTCAGTCTAAAGCCTGGTTGGAAGAAAGAATGAGAACTTTAGCACAGGCCACCCAAGAAGAAAAAATTGAGCTAGAAAATGGGTTCCACGAGAAGTTGCAAAGATTGATGGAGAAGCACACCCTGGAAATGGAGCAGCTACAGCAAGAGCTACTAAGAGAGCATCAGCGAGAGCTCCAGGAACAAAAGTGAGTAACTTTTTTTTTTACAACAACATAGAATTTACCTTGAATTTCCCATTTTATCTTAGGAACCCTGACAACTGCAGTTCTGGGATAAGCATTGGGTAGCTTTAGATCTCTAATAGAAGCTAAATCATATCCTTGGTAATGAGTGAAATGCAGAATCTTTGGGAAGATTTCTGAGTTAGGATTTAGGAAAATCCAGTAGGGGAAAAGCAAGAAAGCCCATAATTGTATTTGTATCTGATAAATTATTTGTATTTATTTTATCAAATTTTGTAGCTGCCCATCTCCTTCGCAGAGTGGCTCTGGGCAGTGCACAAATAAAATATCAAAAAACATAAAAAAAAACAGTATAATTATCTTTCTAGAGTGTATAATTATATCTACATTGGTTACATGGATCTGGTTGCTTTGTATATTGTGGGGATGCGTTGAATTGTAGATACATCTACATATATATTGAATTATGATAAGGTATATTTTAAACAATTCGTTCAATATACCATTATAACAAATCACTAGTTTTATACTAGTTTTGAAGTGTGTTTCCTGTCTTGAGCGATAATTTTTTTGATTGTTTTTAAATGGGGCATTTCTACCTCCAAAAGCAAGCTTTGAATCTAAACCTATATAGCCTGCAATGATGAGAAGATCTTAGTGAGGTACCTTTTATTGTTCCAGCTTCTACTGACAAAATTGGTTGTGAACAATTGAATGACATTTTTCATCTTTGTGAAAGGAACTGTAGATCCCATCACGTGCAGCATATGTTAATATCTTAAAGGGAGTGCTAGTTTCTTTTAAATACTACTAATTATCCATTAATATTTTACCCGAGACTGAAAACCATACTCATACCAATATCCCTTGTTTGGACATTATTACTGTTACAGTTATTACAACTACTATTACATTCTAGTCACTGTCAACAATTAGATATTAGCTCAGAAGGCAGAACTTCTTAATAAAATAGGTTTTGAGACTGGCTGTATACACATGAAGGTATTAAAGATACATCAAATGTTTAGTAGTGGTACAATACTGCTTAGTTTGATCATGGACTTCATATGTTGGTGCCTCTGTCCAGTTTGATCTGCACGAATACAGTATCTCATGTGCTGTATACCGATTGTTTGCTCTGCCCTGTAAATGGCAGAAATCCTCAAGCAAGGGCGAATGGATCCAAATGATGAATATTTGTCAAGCCTTTGATGCCTCTAAATCTGTATCACACCCCCAGCATCCATCTTCTTTTCTTTGCAGAATGAAAGGAAAGTCTTAAGGCACCTTATAGTCAGTCATCTTATATGTAGACACTTGCCTTTGAAGAATAATTAGCAGCTGTAACTGGGCCAGAATGAACATCCTTGGCAGTTATAAGCACACCTTGGTATAATTCCAGGTGTAATTCCAGGTGTTGGCTATGATCTGTAAGACCCTTCATGGCATAGGGCCTGACTGAAGAACCACCTTTCTCCTACTGCTTCTGCCTGAATGGTAAAATCTTCCGAAGGGGTCATGTTCCAGGGGTCCATCTTTAAAACCATACCATCTGATGTGACTTCGGCAACATGCCTTCTCTGTTGCAGCACCTACCCTCTGGATCCTATCTGAAAATTGGGTTGCTCCAATCCTTCTGTCCTTCAACAAGCCTTAAAAACCTGGATCTCATAAAGCACTTGATTAGGAGCATGTGCCTTGGGGAATCTTTATACATGTTTTGTTATTTTAGTCCCTATTTTATTGCTTTGTATTATTTTTATATTGTATTGAATGTGGGTTTTTTGTATTCCACCCGTAATTATTTTCAGGCGGGTTGGCCATTAATGTGAGCAAAGAATGAACCAAGAAATAAATTGTACAGACAATTTTGGCAATTGGATGGGACTCTTGGTCTTACAAATATCTAGAGCTTCAGGGTGCCCACCCTTGCTTTCTAGCATCTCTTGCTTCCAGTTTTACTGGTCCAATAAATCTGGCTCTTTTTGTGAGTCATAAATTGAGTACGGACTTCAACAATTCTAAGCATCAGTAATATATAAACATAATTTATATATAAATATAAACCTAATAAGGTAAAAATCTTCTTTTGGATTTTGTTAGGCTATTCAGGAGATCATTGTACTCTAAGCTGATAATCTGTTCATACAAAAGGTATTTTACCGTTTAAATGATAATTCATTATATTAAATATAGTATCCTGTATTAAGAAAATCTGTAGTTATTTTGCTAGATCATTATCCTTAACTTAACTCATGATTGAACATGAGCCCCTTTTTAAAAGGAAAAAGAAAAATAAGCAGGGGACAGGAATGAATCAGAACAGGATTTTTTTTTAAAATTACCAGGCTAAAAATTACAGGTGGCCATTGTTGCAATTTGCTGCTAAAACTGCATTCCAGATCTAAGACTGAAACCAGTACAGTAGGTGGTCTACAATCCTTTGTCCCTGAATGTGTAGAAATTTCAGTAATGTATTGTGTTGACCACATTTAGGATAAAAATGGAAAATGAGTATAATGGAAGAATATTTCAGAAAGAGGAATGGTTCACCGCTGAACAACAAACACTTGCAAGAAAGTATGAGGAAACCATAGACAAACTTGACGAGCAGCATCAACAAGAATTGCTTAAGCTCTCCAGGCTGCAGCTAGATGAGAAATCCCAATGGGAATCTGAAAAAAATGAAATTCTCCAGAAAGGCATTGAGGTCCAAGCAAAATGGAAAGAAAAGCTGGAGAAAGAGAAAGCAATCTCTTCATTTCTGGAACAAGACAAGAAACGTCTAGAGACAAATTACAAGGAGCATGTGAACTTGTTGATCTTGGAGAACAAGCAACTTCAACAAGAGGTTCAGGACCTGAAAAAGCAAGAAAATGAATTGTGTGAGAAACTTCTGAAGATTCAATCCAGCCATGAGATGGAGCTAAGGAAAAGAGAAGAAATGCCAACATTAGAGGAAGAACAAAGGCAACTTAGCAAACAGAATCCCAAGACTTTGGATTATTTGAAGCAAGAGATGCCCAGCAGAGCAACAGAAGAAAAAAATGAATTGAGGTCAAAAAACTCAATGCTTGGAAATAAAACAGAAGATCTACAACAGGAATTGCAATGTCAGTCCAAACTGCAAAGCAATCTTGTTTCTTTAAACAAGGATGAAGAAGCAAAAGGAAGTGATTTTCTAGAATCTGTCCAACACCAGGACTCTGGAAAGGAGATAAATGTTCTTTCAAAACAAGAAATAGTTCAAGATCCAGGAGAAGAAAATAGTGTAGGAACTACCTCTCTGATGGATGACTCTTTGAAAGAACCAGAAAGAGAATCAACCCAATACCCTGGATTCATCCCATTAGTTCCGGAAACGTTGGTCGGTGCTCAGCTCAAAAGTGTGACTGACAAAGACAGTCAAGTTGTAACAGAAGATGGGATGATAAAATTAGACAAGATTGCAATTCCAAACATGAAAAATGGAGGGACAACAGTTGAAGAAACCATGGAGACTTCACGTGTCTTGCAGAAGGCCTATGAAGAAACTCTGGCAGAGAATGAAGCCCTTAAGCTGAGACAGAATCAGCTTCTGGAGAGGATCGTTCTGCTGGAAACTGAATGCAATCAAGCATCTCATGCTCGACAAGACATGGCTTCACAGGTTCAGAAGGAGCTTGAGGAGATCCTTAAAACTATCCCCCAGCCACATGTGTTGCCATGTGGAAGTCATGAGAAGGAGGGAAGTTTGCATTGGGAAAAATTACCTACTGGCAATACAACAAAAAACCAAATGCTCTTTCCTGAAGCTTTGGATACTGATTTAAGTGTTGAGGAAATGAGTGCCTATTCTCTTTTATTTGAGGCAGATCATGGAGGAGAAGTTAGAACTGGCAAGGGAGACCTCCATGATGTAGTATCAGAATTCTGGGGTGTGGATATGATGGAAGACGCAGACTCCAGAATAGGATCTAAAATTTTCCAATTCCCAGAAGAACTCAAACTGGAAAACCAGGCCCTAAAAACAGAAATAATTAAATTGCTAGAACGTAACAATAAATTGGAGGGATACATGCCAATATTTATAAGCCTACAATCCAGGCTAGATGAAACCAACCAAGACTGCTTTACACTTAAGGAGGAGAAAGAGCAACTGCTGCAGAAAGTGAAAGACCTGGAAAAGAAACAGGACCAGTTGGTGATGGTAAACACCAACCTGCAGACTTCCAAGCTGATTTTGCAAAGCCAGCTCGGCAAACTAGATGAGCTCATGCTGGCTCTGCAGCCCCAGAAGAGTGGACGGCTGGGCCGTTGTGATAATGTCACCAAAGATGCAGAAGTGGACAGGAAAGGGCTCCATGAGCTGAACAGAAAGCTCAAAGAGAAAATAGCAGTGCTCTTGAAGCAAAAAGGCGCCCATACACAGGAGAAAGAGAGTCTGAATGCTGTCCTTCACAATTTGCAGAGCACCTACAATGAGCAGCTTCAGAAGATTGAGTTTTTGAGGTAATGTGGAATCCTTCCATGGTCTAAATCCTGCCACTTGGCTCTGCTTTTTGAAACTAACTACCTAATACTTCACTGTCTACCTCGCATGACTTGGATTAACGTATAGATTAACTTTGCCTAGAAGACAAACACTCTGTGATTTCTAACATGAATTAATAACATTTCATAGATATTTGAATAATAAATAACCAAGCATAACTTTTATGGAGTATTAGAAAGCTGAATTGTTTAGATGGTAGGCTTATTAGGCGCTGTGCAAATTTCATGAAATAATCATTTTTGTGTACTGATTAATTTAATGCTTTTATATATCCTCATTACAATGCTACCTTTTGTATCATTCCTCCTTTTCTTCCTCGTCTTAATTCCTTGTTTCTAAATGATCATAATTCTGATTACTTAACTCTTAGCACTTTTAACATATTTTGTTTCAACATCATATCATTGTAGATATTTCCTATAAAACAGAACAAGTTACTCTGTTTGCTAACAATATAGTAAGAAACATCGTCACAGGTTGATGGCCTGCATCATAAAATAATATCAGGGCAGAATTTCCTTTAAGTTAAGAGCAGCTGATGAGTTCGTCGAGATTGATAATGGTGTTTTAGGCAATAATACGGGAGTGGTTTGCTATTGAATGTTTCAACTTCCCACTCTAGTCTACACATCTGGAATTTCCTAGTGGTCTCCCACTCAGCTACTAATAAAGCTTAGAAGCTTGGCTCTTTAAGGTCATCTAAGATTAACGAGATGAAGCTACCTGCTACAGGCATAAATGATATGCATTTCAATGAACTAATTCAGGCTGAAATAGTTCAAAGTATCTTGAGTATCCTAAAGACTATATTTTTGCATCACAGATGCGAGCATCTTAGAGAGGAAAATACTGCCAAGAAGAATGAGATTGCCTTATTAAATGAAAAAAGGAATCATCTCCACTATATAACTCAGGAGGCCTAATACAGGTAGTCCTCGACTTACAACAGTTCATTTAGCAACCTTTTGAAGTTACAATGGCATTGAAAAAAGTGGCTTATGACCATTGTTCACACTTATGACTATTGCAACATTCCCATTACATTTGGATGCTTGACAACTGGTTCATATTTGTGACAGATGCAATGTCCCAGAGTCATGTGATCACCTTTTGCACACTTCTCACAAGCAAAGTCAATGTGGTAGCCAGATTCACTTAACAGCTGTGTTACTAGCTTATCAACTGCAATGATTCACTTAACAAATGTGACAAGAAAAGACATGCAATGGAACAAAACTCAACAAATTTGTCACTTGGCAACATAAATTTGGGGCTCAATTGTGGTCATTAAGTCAAGGACTACCTGTATTTAAAACAATATTTCAGCTGTTTTGAGATGCTTTTATAGTTCCTGTTAATATTCACCCACATACGCAGGTACGTTGAATTTCACCTTCCAAAATATTTAGGCAGCCTGCCATTCAGCCCCAAAGTATACAGGTGGACCTACCTGGGAGAAAATTGCCATACTGTTGAATGTGATGGTTCTATGTACTGTGCATTTTTAGGCAAAAAACAGAGACCGTACTGAAGGAGAAAATGGCCCTGCAGAAGATAGCTGAAAGCTTGAAGAAGCAGGTAAGATTTTCTGCATTTAGGCAATCTTTTTTGACCCAAAAACCCTGAATTCAGATTGATTGTAAAATTGATTGTAATTTTATAGGTCCCTTCCCAGTTTTCATCCTCGTACTTGTAGTTTTACATTAATATTTTAATTTATTTTTACCTAAATTCTATCATGATATTTCATTTTTACTTCTATTTTAGAGTGACTGTTATATTATTAGTTTTATAGTAGTCTATGATGGAAATAAAACACAGAATTTGAATCAAGGGTGATTGAGAAAGGGGGTTAACTCTTAACTATAAAATTCACTGATGGCTAGTGCTAATATGATCAAATATTAACTTTACCTCCAGTCTAATATGCAGATTGGAACTTGGCTATTCCCTGGCTTTATGCTTACTCATCATAAGATAAGATTCACAATTTAAACCTCCTCTTTTCAAAGTGCACTTTATATATATATTTTTCTGGATAATATGTTTCTAAATAATTATTTAGCAATCAAAGTTACATTGCTGCCCATCTCACAGAGACTCTGGGCAGAAAGCAAGAATTAGCAAGAATAATAAATAAAAACAAAAAAATGTATTATATAAATTTAAGCCTTATTAAAAAAAACATAAAACATGAAAATAGAAATCACAAGAGAAAGAGAATAAAAGTAGCCACCTCAACAATGGAGCCATCTAAGCAGTTCACCTGGGAGCCCCAGACCTGACAATATGGCCAAGATTGGAGGGGTTTGGGGAATATCAAAATGGGGATGGAACTAGCGTAATTTCAGGGAGAAGAATATTCCATAAGGCAGTTGCCATGGCAGAGAAGGCACATCTTCTAAAGTCCATCAAATGAAGGTCCTTGGCTAATATTACCCACAACCTACTTTGCTGTACATACCCGCTGGGATAGGCTGATGTAATCAGGGAGAGGCAGTCCCCCTGATAACCCAGTCCATTGACATAAAGGACTTGAAAGGTTAAAAGCAGCATTTTGATTTGGACCCCGAAGCAAATTGGTAACTAATGCAACTTGCAGAGTAGAGATGTAATGTATTGTTCTAGGAGCACACGTAGCTTTTTATATGCCAGCTTTTTACTGCATGAATCCTAGAGGTCAGGACCAAGAAAGGTATTGATATTTTGGTTGGGGAATTATGGAAAATAAAATTCTGCCCACTGGGAGAATATTAGATTTGCGTTAAAGGGATAGTCAATAGTCTTCACTACTTACGATCAATGCTGGCTTTTTCAAGAGAGTAAAGTGTGGCCCAGTTCTCCTCATATCCTGAAACCAATTTCTGTTGACTGAAGAGTAACCTTCATTCCCTTCTCCACTAGAATTATTTTGCAGAAGGAAAAAGGCTTGAAAAGTATGGTTTCTTTTGTCCAAGGAAAGTTTTCTTACCATTCATTTTGGTTGGGTTCTTCTTTCCTAATCAGGTATCTGAACTGAAAGCCAGGAATCAGCAATTAGAATTGGAAAATGCTGAACTTGGCCATCGAAACTCTCCAAATCGAGCAGATGTACAAGATTCTAACCAACAGTTTATGAAAACATTTCGGCAAAAGGAAAATGAGGCTAGGAAATATATGTCAGAAGAATGGGAAAGAGAGAATTCCCAGCTCAAAGAAGAATTGGAGAACTCTATAATTCAGGTACAAGAGGCTACAATGAGTATTAGAACCAAAGTTGAATAGTAAGATGCCAGATTCAGATCTTAGTTTGACTTCCCTGATTGACCTCCCCCACTTCCTCTGAGAATAATACCTGCCACCATTATCACAATTGTCCTTATTTTTACTATTTCAATGTATAGTTTTTTATTCTTTTATATTAGTTTTATTGTTTTTATATGAGATTTCATATGAGGTTTTATATTCTGCAAGCCACCTTGAGTCGCCATGTGTGAATAGGTGGCAATATAAATTCCCCAAATAAATAAAATAAATAGGCTGCTTAATGAAAAAAAAAGAGACTCAATGTGACATAAAGAACAAAATAAAGCACATTTTAAAGAAAAAATAAATTTAAGTTTTATTTTAGCCAATTCTTAAGCTGCAAATTAACCAACCTTTGAGGCTTTCAAATTTAATTTAATTTTCTTCAATTGACTTCTAGTCCTCATCACTGGTCTCATCCCTGGAAACAGAGCTAGCTCAGCTCAGAATTCAGGTTCGTGGTCTGGAGCAGGAGAACCATTTCCTCAAAGAAGAACTGGAGAATGTAAAACAGGTAATGATGGGCAGAATGCCTTTCTTCCAAAAGGGAATGGATATCGGTTTCTGGGAACCAGTTGGTTTATGAAGGTCACTCCTGAGTTGTAGACAGTCTCCATTTAGCTGCAAACATTTCATAGACATTATTGAGAAGTTCTTCTTGAAAACAGTTTAAACATACTCATCTCAAAAATTAAAACAGAGATTTTTCCATAGCTACCCAGTTGCCTGGATCTCTCTGAACTGGAGAATGAGATTTCCAGTGTCATCATAAAAAATGAGAAGCTACTGAAAGAGAAAGAAGCCCTCAGTGAAGAGCTGAACCGGTACATAGAGAAGGTGAGGGCACAGAATAATATCCCATCCCAGTACACGCTTTGTTTCAAGCTACACATACCAACACATTACTTTTGGTAGGGTGGTGCTCATAGCCAGCTTCCTTGGTCTTTTTTTTTTTTACCGTCTTTACTTTCTAAGATCAAAGATAATGCACAAAAAACCATGCCTCTTCATTATATGTAAGTTCAAATAGAAATTAGGGATAAGATGCAGTCCATTGCTTCAGCAGAAACTTATTCAGCCATCCAGAAAATAATGATAATATGAGGGAGCAAGAGAATGCCATAGAAGAGCCAGGAATGCTATCTGGATGAGTGGAGGCAATGGCAAGTTACCTTTTAGCACATGGTAACACCAAAACTGGTGAAATGTGCATTGAGACATCATAATGCAAGTTTCACCTCTTATGTATCTTTGTGCAACATCATGATGCAACTACAGAAGGGATGGAATTTACATCTTGATGCACATTTGGCCTCTCTTGGTTCCCTTTTGTAGACATCCATGCCTTAGTCTTTCCATTAAGATGTTGCAGAGCATTGATAGTTCAGCAATTCAAGGGGTTCACAAACATAATTACATCCAATTACTTTGGTACTGAGACTGCTTGAGCCAGTAGAAAAACTATTTAGGGTTAGGCACTGATGGTACATTTGCAGACTGCTAGGGTCTCGGTAGCTGTCCGTAGATACTAATAGCAGTCCTGCCTGGACTTTACTATCGTTGCAGGCAACTAAAGTGGCTTTCCTAGAGAGCCTCACTGCTTCCTTGAGGGAGGAGAACTCATCTTTGGAGCACCAGAATCAGCATCTGAAAGCACAAATGGCAGTATCACAAGACAAGGTGTGTTATTATCCTGTTAAAACACTTATGATTCTAGACTGTTGATACATTTACCCACATGTTGATAAAAATGGCTTCTAGATGCCTTAGAGTTTAACAGTTAATTTGATTCTGTGCAGTTAAGTTGCAGCTATGATTTCTCTCCCACAAAAGCATTAGATTAACATAATATTTGTGGAGAAGAACAATATCATCATTACACCTTTAGTTCCGTTAGGTTTGCTTGCTTCCACAATAATCCAAGGTTTTTTTTCCATCTGCTCTTGCCTAAGCATTTATCCATGGATGTCTCTATCTGTCAACTAAAGATGAACTTTATTGAGCAATAAAATAACCTTCATAGTACTATATGTTCCTTTCATGATTAAAAAAAAAATCTGTTGAGTAGGTCATGCTGGCTGGTTCTGATTAATCTTTTCTTTCAGCTCCCACCTGTACTGAAAGAGTTTATTCTGCATTATCTTGATTGTTTCACTGTTTGAAAAATGTCTCAAGAATAAGAACTGTTTCTTATACACTTGGTTGCTGTAAAGGAGAGAAACAACCCATGTTTCTCTACCTTCAAGAACAGAAAGTGTCTTTGCTCTTATAAAAGGTTTTCTCATCTTGAAATACGTATTCTATACCTATAGTTTTTGATTGAGCAGGGAACAAGAGTGTGGAAAAAGCAGCTTATCTTTGCTGGAATAACAATCTATTTCATGCCCCCAACTTTTTTTCTCTTTGGCCCTTTTAGATCCAGAATTTCGATGATATTATGCAAAATGTTAGCCTTCAGGTATCCAGGCTCAAATCAGACCTGAGGATCACCCAGCAGGAAAAAGAGAATCTAAAACAGGAAGTGACATCATTGAATAAGCAACTGCAAATGGCCAACGAGAAGGTACACCCAGATGGGTCTGATTTCAACAGTTGCTGAGCCATCCTGATATTTATTTAAGGGAATTTTGGGCTGCTATTGCGAAGCAGAAGTCTTCCCACATCTTTAAATACAGGTGTTGACAGGTTTAAATAAATTGACATGTTTTAAGCATCCTTTCAAAATCCACCTTTTTATGCTGACCTTTCCTGCTGTTAATTAATTTATTTCTTTTTGATGAATTATCTTTGTTCTCTATTTTCTGTTTTATAAATATTACTAACTACTTCAGGATTGTTTGTGATGAAAAATGGTGCACGCACATACACAGTACCACTCTCTCTAAACCCATTGCAGGATTTAGGAAAATGACAATTTAATATTTGTTCAGTTACCATGAAACCAAAATAGCTGCATGAAATGGTTTATACAGAATGCCTCACACTAATTAAATATTCTAAACCAATTCATTCTTCAATTATTCACACAGCTGGATTGAAATCAAAATACTTTCATAGTTGTCTTTACCATTAGAGTAAATGAAAAATGTGGATTAGATAGTCCTTTCTAATTGGAAAAATATCTATTTAGTTTGGGTATACCCCATCTTTTCTCTTCAGACCCCAGGTGGTAAATGGAGATCTCCACTCATTTATTCCTCAGACAGAATTTGATGAGGTGGGTTAAATATCAGTGTTTCTCACATTTGGCAACTTTGAAGATGTATGGACTTCAACTCCCAGAAATGCACAGTCAGGGGAATGGAAATTGGGAGTTGAAGTCCATCTTCAAGTTATCAAGGTTGAGAAACCATTGGCTTAGACTGAGACAAAGTGATTAGCTTCTATTTTAAGGATTCCAAGCAGCTTTCTAAACTAAACAATAGTATGTGTGCTTTTTTTTTCAAATTAAGTTCTAGATACATGTCATAATTATCTTTTTCCAATGAATAGCAGTGTGAGAAATTGACTTCCACATTTCTTTCGTTCCATGAATATAAGCAGTTGTCAATCCTTGTCTTGAATGTTAAAATTATTTCATGTACTTGATAAATATTTGTTCATTTTTTTTAGCAATTACATGTATCCCATCTGGGTTTGATTGAATAGAAGACTTTCGAACTATTTCCATCCCATTCAAAATTCTTCACCATAAGTTCCAAATGAACTTGCTTGTTGTATTAACCTTTAATTGCAGTTCACTTTTGTTTGTCTTTCCAATAGTCCTATAAGGCAACCCTTTCTAATTCTTACCTTTTGGGGGGGAATGTAGCCAAGTTAAGAGGAAACGACTGGCTCATATGAGCCAAGGTAGAAAGTGGCTTTGAATCCAAGCCTCTGAGCAATTGATCTTCCTAGGTTGTATCATAAGTTTGACTCTGTCTGCTCGCTTTCTTGCTTCAGAGTCGGTTCCTGGAAGCAGCTGTGCATTCATCGGGGATACAGAACCAGCAGAAGAAGGTTTGTTGGGGTGAACTGGAGCTCATCAAGCAGGAGCAGCAGCTTCTGAGGCAGGAGAATGAGCAGCGGCAGAGGGAATTCCAGGGTGCCAAATCAGAGCTATCTCATTCTAGGGAAAAGGTGAATTGGAATAATTGTCAAGTGCTAATATGTTAGGCAGCTCACTATATTCCAAGGTCCAGAGGTGGTCTCTTGTTAGATATTTGAATGACCAAAAATTGCTGACATTGGTCATTTCATCATTATAATTTCTACTGCTGAAACAAAGAAATTGGATAAAGAAGGTGGGAGGGATAGGAATTTTTTTTTGATTCTGATATTTAAAATGATTTACCATTTAAGTCTGATACTGTAGCTACCGTGTATCTCTTTGCACCAGGCTCTGCTTAGTGAGCTTAAATAAATGAGAAGAATAGATCCCCCAATATTGAATTACTATTCATTCCTGTATAAAATCATTCCTATTGCTATTTCATAAAGAGTATTAAACCTGGTGCCTGTTTTAATAAGTTACCATGAATCTGAGACTGATACAGAGCAATTAATACAATGATGTAGTGAATTTAACTCCTTTTCTGCATTCAAATGAATTCAAATGAATCTGCAGTGAGGAAAGTAAAATCACAATTGCTACTGTTGACCTTGGTTCATGGTGCATTCTGGAAGGTTTCCACTCTATCAGTAGAAGCAACATTATAGGGAGAAGAAGGAGGTCCCACATCATACACACATAATGTCTAGCAAGTGTGGGAAAATTTAATTTAATTTGGGAATCTTTTCTGTCTATGGCAGAGTTCTTCATCCTTTTGCATGGGCTGGGGGATGGTTCCGTGGGCAAGTCTCCCTTTGCACAAGTGGGGATGTGTCGCACATCCTCACCCACCCCTTCCCCGTCCTGGTTCCGAAAGGCTCAAGGTCTGGTAGTGGGCCGTGGCCGGGACTAGGGACTCCTGGTCTATGGAGATTCCCAATCATCCAGACCATGGTTGTCCCAGAGGTGCTTTTCAAAAGGCAATTGGACTTTCTTGTATTTTTTTTTTCTTAAAACGTTTTGCTTCTCATCTAAGAAACTTCTACATGTCTGATTGAATGGTAGGGAATAGAGGGATTTATATTCTGTTATGGTCTGTTGTCCAGTAAATCATTTGGTTTTATTAATAAGTCCCAGTGTATTCCTCTGTGTTTGAGAGGGAGGGAGGGAGGAAGAAAGGATATTTAAATGTAGATAGAATATATTTTCTCATCTTTGCTTGGAAGAGTTGAAACTAAATAAATTATGCCACTTTTCCCCCTCTAAAATAATACTAAAATCTTTGGGCTAGTCCAACATAGATTTTCAAAATGGCAGAACAATTAGCTGAACTTATTTTGATTTAGGAATTGACACTCAGCAAAGGAACAGAATTTTCTTGGTTATGAATGAGACTGACCTTGCAGTTTTCACCGATGTAGATTTTGCCATAAGAGATGTGAGCACAGCTGAAATCGGATTTCAATTCCAGTTGGTTTGTGGGTTTTATTGAGTGATTTTGAGCTAATTATACCCTTTAACTACACTGCTCAAAAAAAAAAATAAAGGGAACACAAAAATAAGACATCCTAGATCTGAATGAATAAAATATTCTTATTAAATACTTTGTTCATTACATAGTTGAATGTGCTGACAAAATCACACAAAAATTATCAATGGAAATCAAATTTAGCAACCCATGGAGGTCTGGATTTGGAGTTGCACTCAAAATTAAAGTGGGAAAAAAACACTACAGGTTGATCCAACTTTGATGTAATGTCCTAAAAACAAGTCAAAATGAGGCTCAGTAGTGTGTGTGGCCTCCACGTGCCTCCCTACAACACCTGGGCATGCTCCTGATGAGGTGGCGGATGGTGTCCTGAGGGATCTCCTTCCACACCTAGACTAAAGCATCCCCAACTCCTGGATAGTCTGTGGTGCAACGTGGCGCTGGTGGATGGAGCGAGACATGATGTCCCAGATGTGCTCAATTGGATTCAGGTCTGGGGAACGGGCAGGCCAGTCCATAGCATCAATGCCTTCATCTTGCAGGAACTGCTGACACACTCCAGTCACATGAGGTCTAGCATTGTCTTGCATTAGGAGGAACCCAGGGCCAACCGCACCAGCATATGGTCTCACAAGGGGTCTGAGGATCTCATCTCGGTACCTAATGGCAGTCAAGCTACCTCTGGAGAGCACATGGAGGGCTGTGTGGCCCCCTAAAGAAATGCCAGCCCACACCATTATTGACCCACTGCCAAACCAGTCATGCTGGAGGATGTTGCAGGCAGCAGAACGTTCTCCATGGCATCTCCAGACCCTGTCATGTCTGTCACATGTGCTCAGTGTGAACCTGCTTTCATCTGTGCCAGTGGCAAATTTGCCAATCTTGGTGTTCCCTGGCAAATGCCAAACGTCCTGCACGGTGTTGGGCTGTGGACGTCAGGCCCTCATATCACCCAGTCTGTTTCTGACCGTTTGAGCAGCCACATGCACATTTGTGGCCCACTGGAGGTCATTTTGCAGGACTCTGGCAGTGCTCCTCCTGTCCCTCCGTGCACAAAGGTGGAGGTAGCGGTCCTGATGCTGGGTTGTTGCCCTCCTACGGCCTCCTCCACGTCTCCTGATGTACTGGCCTGTCTCCTGGTAGCGCCTTCATGCTCTGGACACTACGCTGACAGACACAGCAAACCTTGCCACAGCTCGCATTGATGTGCCATCCTGGATGAGCTGCACTACCTGAGCCACTTGTGTGGGTTGTAAACTCCGTCTCATGCTACCAGTAAAGTGACAGCACCGCCAGCATTCAAAAGTGACCAAACCATCAGCCAGAAAGCATAGGAACTGAGAAGTGATCTGTGGTCACCACCTGCAGAACCACTCCTTTATTGGGGATGTCTTGCTAACTACCTATGCTTTCCACCTGTTGTCTATTCCATTTGCACAACAGCATGTGAAATTGATTGTCAATCAGTGTTGCTACCTAAGTGGACAGTTTGATTTCATAGAAGTGTGATTGACTTGGAGTTACACTGTGTTGTTTAAGTGTTCCCTTTATTTTTTTGAGCAGTGTAGAATTAGGGCGGCATGGTGGCTCATCAGTTAAGACACTAGGCTTGTCATCTAGAAAGCCAGAAGCCCAGGTTCAAGACCTGAGTGCACATGACAGGGTAAGCTCCTGTCCTTGCCCCAGCTCCTGCCAACCTAGCAGTTCGAAAGCATGCAAATGCAAGTAGATAAATAGGTACCACTTCAGAGGGAAATTAACACTGTTCCATGCTGGCCACATGACCACAGAAATGTGTTTGGACAGTGCTGGCTCAGTGCCTTGAAACAGAGACAAGTACTGCCTCTATAGTCTGCAACAACTAGCAGAGTAAAATCTACAGGGACTTTTTTATATACTTTCTAAACCTTATTACCTCAGAGTGATTGGAATAATAAAATTCTAGAAGATCTTTAAGTCATGTTGAGTTTGGAAGGATATAAATGTAATAAATCAATATTTTTGTGGAAAAGGAAGCCACTGGCGAAGGAGAAATGGTGTTTGGAAAGTCAGGTTCAACATAAAATAGTTTCATTAAACTTAGTAGAGTCTGAGCTCAAATATTTTCAATTTTAAGCACAAAAAATATCTAAATTATCCCTCTGGGAACAGATATTTTACTGCTGAATTTTAATAGCACAAAAATTCAAGAAGCTTTGCTTTCAATCAGTTCTTAAATCAAACTTTTGTCTCCAACAATGGCACATTTTGTGATCCAAATGAATTCAGAAAAGAAACATGTTGCCCAATTTATTTTGGTTCTACCAGTTACTGTATGTAAGGCCAGCAGTCATCCAAGGTTTGGAAGTCCATCCAACCCACTGCTGCTCTGACCACTAGAACAGTGAAATATTGATTCAGCTCCCATCCACCCTTTGCTTCTGACATTTAATTGGACATTACTTCCCATGTTCAAACATTAGTCATAAGATATTGAAACCTGTTCTTACTTTTAACTCAAACCAGAACTCTTAAGAAGTGGAGTTCTGTGCATAGTAAATGTGCAGGACACACTTAGCCCAGCCTATATTCTCTTGAAGAGAATAGACTCAAAAGAGAAACTCCATTTACATGTCCTACCAGCAGCTCTTTTCTGTTTCTCTGAAAAAGTTCTTGTCTTTTTGTATTTTATTACTCTTTTTCTGTGCAAGTTTCATTTGGCCCTTTGATTCCCATAATTGTTTCTCCTTCTTGTGTTTTTTCTTCTTCTTCCTTTCTGGCTAACCTATGCCTAGACCTTGGTGGCTGGAACTAGCAGAGACGAATGCAGTGCTCTGCCTGACTTAACGTGTGAAGGTAGAACCAACTCTTTTCTTCTGTAATCCCACTGCATGGAGAGAAAAGAAATGACATTACCTAGTACCTGCCATCTCATCTTTCCTTTCATTTGTTACCGACTTGGTCCTGAACATTAAGGCAGTAACCTGTCTCATTTGAAGGAGCTACTCTTCATTTTAATGGAAGTATTAATGGTCTTGTTCAAGCATCATAGGAATAATAGGCAAATAATTTCTCTAGTTTCAGGAAGAAAGAGAAAAGGCTTATCTTTAAAATCTGCACTTTCCAAGAATATGAGACAGGATGCTTAATACAAAACTGAACTTCAGAAAAAAAAATGAAAAGTGGCTCTGAGATTCCATTTTCTTCCCCCCGCCCCCTATTTTTTGTTAATTGTTGGATGGATTGTTTATTTCGTGAGATAACTGGAGTTGCTTTTCCTTCCATGGTTTTCCAATTGCATGCCCTTAGAGGAATGGTGAGATTGACATTTGCATGGCCAGATTTACTGATCTTTGATGATCTCCAAACTATGCAATTTCCCCAATGTTTCTTTACTTTGTAGAGCCAAGTAAGCCATGTGCTCAGGGAAAATGCTCTTTGTAAGCTAACTGTGATTACAAAATCTTTCTCCAATTTGTATTACATTTTGAGCTCCAGCTAAATTTCCCATGAACATTGTGCTGATGTTGATTATGGTGGTTGATAGCTTGTATGGTTTCCCACAAAGTTCAGAGCATGTGAACTGGATGTGCATGCAAGAGAACAGCTGCACATGCCCTTTCCACTTCATTAGTCCTCTATTCTACCATAACCAAAAAAACATATAAAAGATGGTTTATATAATTCAGGTAAGAAGTACTTGTAGATGATTTTTCCCAAAGGAACAATTACAGAACCTTCATGATGAAACACAGTACAAATGCCTTCCTTCTCTGATGCTTCATATTTGAATTTCAACAAATATTGATTTGTATTATTTTTCTGTAATAGTTTTAATGTAATCTCAACCAACCTGGTAATTTCCAAATGTGTTGGAATACAACACTTAAAGACTGTGAATTTTGTCTGGGAATTCTGAAAGTTGCAGCTGAACCAAAGAGCATCATATTAGTTATACAAAATTATATAAAACTGTGTCATAAGCTGGTTCTGATATTTCAGGATAAAAGCTAGTAAAATATTCTAGCAAATAAATAACATATCAAAAGCTTTCTCACATTGTTCAAAATCTTAATATAGTAATTCACTACCACTTTAAAAGCTATTTTCATTATATTGCTGTATTGCCTTACAACTGCAGCTCCCTATAGAGCTCACAGCGTAAAAGGATTACTTTTGAGTTTGTAATTAGCACATTGTATGGTTTTATAATGAGAAAAATCTCCAACTAGAACTGCAGTTAATGTAATCCTTGACTATTCTCTTCAGAAGGCCTGCTGAGTTTAATACTATTCATTCCAAGGTAAAGATATATTCAATTGCAGTCTAATCTGGGGAGTAAAGATGGGGAGGTGAATTCTTAATAACATTTGGCAGTCAACTGCTTTTAGTCTTGGTGATGTCTGAGTTGATGTCATAACACAGAACTGGAAAGGTGTTTTTGTTTCCTTATCAATTTACTGTGTATGTCTTCAACATAAATTTATTTCCTCAGCTCAAAAAATGAGAAGAAGTTACTAAAATAATAAAAAACGTTACACATTCTATTTATATTAAAATAAAGCTTTAGGAATATGTGGTGCTTCAGATCCAGAGCCAACAATGTTCTTAGCAGGGATATGGATGCGCAACACCAGCTCTATTGGTGCCTCCCAAAGACTGATTGTATGCCATTAAGTGTTAAGTCAGTAAGCCTTCCTTGGAATGATCTGCCCCAACAGGTCTCCCAGCAGTGCAGCCATTGTCTCTGTCCTTTCCTACTCCTCTTGTCTTTCCTTTTACTATTCCCAGCATTGTGAACATCTCAAGGAATTCCTTAAGGAAGCAACACTTTTTCTTGAGCTAGCTTTGTGAATCTGGGAGAAAATGTATCGAAGTTCAAGAGACACCAAATATGTGTCCATACCACTTCAAAATGCCTTTTTGGCCTCAGCTCCAAATTGTGGCACTATCTTATGAAGCACGAATGTAACAGAAAACCTTCACTATTCCTAAAAATATATTTAAAAAGAAAAAAGAAAAGTACTTTACTCCTGTCAAAGGCCATATTCTCTCTCTCTCTCTCTTTTTTTTTTTTTTTGCAATCTACAGGTCCATGAAGCAAAAATTGTACAGGGAGACCCATGTTTCTGTTTTAATTCTGAGGTTCTTCCAAAGAGGTGCACTTCTCCTAAAGAGAGATTTTCCTAATTAAACACTAAACTTCTTCAGCTAAAATTCCATCATCCCCAGACAACTTGACAGATACCCTCTGGCACTGATGGCAACTCTAGTACAATACTTCTGGAAGGGATCTGATTGGATAAAGTGCCTTAAAGTAGCAACCTAATCTGGGAGGAGGAGAGGGAGGGGACTAGTATATGGAACAATATGTTGCAAAGTGTTGTGCTGGTGCTGTATTTAAATAGAGGGGAAAGAGGGGCACAAGCCCATATGCAATATGATATCTCTCCATACCAGCAAGCTTTTGCTTTTTCTTTCTCACAACTCCATTCCTCCTTTATTCTGGAGCATGGCAGGAGGTGGTTGAGGGTTGTTGTTTTTTTGCCTAGATCCCAGATGAGAAGCCTTTCCTCCCCCTCCTCCCTCCTCCTTTTCTCTCCCTCGCCTTCATTGACTCCTTTGCCAAAAACAAAATCTTACTGCATGTGCTGTGACAGTGTGCAGCAGATTTGTATGATTTAAATTTGCACACACAATCTAAAGGGAACATTAGACCAGTTACTGTGAGTCCACTTTTGCATTCTTCCTGACTGATCTTGATGCTCAGATGGTCTAAACTGCAAGGCATCTCTTTTATATTTTCCTACCCATCTTCTCTGATACAGCTGCTTCACTCAAACTCCAGCATGATGCTTAGCCCACCCCAGCACCCTCGAGAACTTCAGGAGATCCAGCAACAAGGATGTCCTGTTGTCCCATCTGAACAATACCAGCAGCTCCAGCACCAGTTCCTTCAGGCAGAGAGGAGGTGTCAACGCCTGCAGGAGGAGCTTGAGAATCGGCCCTTGGAAACAAACATGCCCCAGGTATGTTACAATCTGTTTCTTCTTCACTAAATGTAGATTAGTCATCTACCACTTCACTTTTTCTTCATTATGTCCCTTTCTCTGTTTATGCCAGTTTCAAATTTCTAGTGCAACAGATATAATCTTTCTATATATTGCGTCAAAGCATGCTTTCTTTGAACAAATGGCTATCTCAGCTAGGAGACTTCTGGGGAAGGGAAACATGCCACTTACAATGCATCTTATTCTATTGGTTGACAGTCATGCCCTCAAAAAAAATATCCTAGTACCAGGTTTGAATTTACCTCTGTAGTTTCATCTCATTGGTTCTTGTCCTACCATCAGTGACAGAGATCATGCCCACACCTTTCTTTATATGAATATCTGAAGACTCCTACCATATCTCCTTTGAGTGTATTCTGTTGCAAGCTAAACATATCCCGTTCTTTTCAACATTCTTTGAAGGACTGGCCATCTTAGTATCACCCTTTTGAACAAGCTAGTTTGTAATTCCTAGAAGTGAACATAGTAAGATACCAGTTTTAACAGCGAAATTTTTCATTGGATTACCTGTACAGCACAATTCAGTAGCAATCTAAGCTGCTGGTGTTTCTCAGTTGAATATGGAAATAGTTTAATATGAGGACAATCTGCATAAGATAACTTTTCATTTTGTAAAGTATCTGTGCATCAAAATGATTACACCTTTTATAATGAAAAATTCCAACAATCTATAGCCATTTAGACATTGGATTCCAATTCTAATCTGACCCCAGAAAGCCTGTCAGTTACTCAAGATGCATGAGAATTATTCTTTAGTAACATTTATACGGTTTCTCTCTCACATCCAGTTCTAGAAAATGGGCTGGGCTTCCTTGTATTCTGCTTATTGTGCCATTTAGTTATAAAAATATAAAAATGCTAGCAATCTGACATACTTGTACCACTACTAATCCGTGGCTTAAAATTAAGCATAGAAAAAATGTAATAATAGAAATGTAGGATCCAACAATAATTCTGATTTATGGTAACACCACCCTTTTTTAGCTTCTCCGTATTAAATACTAAAAGATAGGATAAGGGCTTTTTGCTTAACATATAGCTGACACTGACATATTTAATTATATCTGAGATTTATGCTGCATTTTCCTCCTCCTCCTCCTCCCTTTCTCTGCCTGTTTCCATCTTTTGAATAGACCATTATGACTATTATATCTAAAATAAGATACTTTGGTTAACTTTTTCTTCTAAAACTTAACTAAAAAGCAAGATTTGAATGGGTTTCTAGTTTTGCAGTGTGGGCAAACTACAACGTGTAAATTATCAGTGTGATCAGTTTGGATGTAACAATAAATGACAGCTGACTTAAATAAGGAATGGGGTGATCATGCAAAGAAAGGAAGAGATGTATTAGTTTGAGGCTTAGAATTGGCAATGAACTTCACCCCAACGTCAGAAAATAAGAGTCATTGGCTGTATGGTGCTTGCTCTTTTTACAGAGCTATTGCTCTTTAAAGAACTACTGTCTGTCATGCATGACCTATGTGGGTATGTGTGATTTC
This sequence comes from Pseudonaja textilis, assembly GCF_049901715.1. NCBI lineage: Eukaryota > Metazoa > Chordata > Lepidosauria > Squamata > Elapidae > Pseudonaja > Pseudonaja textilis. The sequence goes on from NC_141990.1 coordinate 310,185,659, forward strand.
CTTGTTTTTACAATGGGCAGTAAGAATAACTTGGAGGAACAAAAGGAAGAGCCAGCAACCAAGACAATGGTCAGATAAAAGAAATGTGAGCTCAAAGTAGACATGTAATTTGAGAAAACAATTCAGCCTTTAACCAACCCACCCACCCACCCCAAAAAAGTTATCTTATGGATAAAAGTAGGGAGTGGGGAGGTGCTTTCAAACTTGTAAGAGGCTGCTAAGGCAACCCTATAATAAAAGTAGTAGAATTCATAACTTTTGTTACCTAGTCTGGTCTTACTTAAAGGATAACATCCATCTTAGTCACAAAAAAATTAGGGAGGGTCAAGTTTGACATATTTTTTCAAACTACATTTCTGCTTTGGACTCAATTTCTTTTATCTGACAGCAAAAGCACTTAGACTTATATATCATTTCGTAGTGTTTTACAGCCCTCTAAGCAGTTTACAGAGTCAGCATATTGCCCCCACAATCTGGGTCCTCATTTTACTAACCTCAGAAGGATAGAAGGCTGAGTAAACCTTGAGCTGGTGAGAATTGAACTGCTGGCAGTTGTCAAGAGTTAGCCTGCAATTCTGCATTCTAACCACTGTGCCATCATGGCTCTTCTGATCACAGTTTGGCTCCTGTTCCTCAAAGTTAATCTCACAGCCCCTTTGCAGTTCTTGTGTTTGTCTGTCTTGATGTGATGTTTAAATGGCACTTAGTGTTCGTGCTGCTTAAGTGTGATCTGCTGTTTTCAAAGGCCTGCGGGTCAAGTGTGTCCTCCTTGCCTTCTTTCCCCAGGCTTTGCTTCCGGAGCAACGATCATTGCATGCAGATACGTACAGGCGGATTGGTCATCTCTGACACCCCTTGGCTTCTAACGCACCGCATTCCTTACACTAACTGGCATAAGCTGAGAAACCCAGGGATCAAATCGCATTTGTTAATTTAAAATCATCTTTAAAAAAAAATGGTCTTGTATTTTCCCCCATCCTTTATTTATTTGTGTCAGAATCTATTTTTATGAGGGGGAATGGGGAGAGAAAGAATTACATCTTTTTTATTTTAAATGTTTTTAATTTTGTTATGTCAATTTCATTATTTATGCTATTTAAAACTGGCTTAACCAGAGGAGTTTGGAAAGAGAAAAACTTATTTTGCCCCCATCAATTGTATACTGTAAGTATTTTTAAACAAAATGGTACTAAACTTTTTATATATTGGATTTGGAGAAGAAATTTTGGGTTATTTATACAAAATTTTGTACAAGATGTATAAATACTTTTTAAACAAGGAAAGAACAAAACTTTGGGACTTGTAACTGGATAAATAAAATACGCATTTTTAAATATCTCCTTGTCTTTTTGTCTTACTAATTAATAGGGTTTTGGATGCATTCCTTGATAAAGCTGGAGTATTTATTAGGTTGAGTCATTTTGCCATGGAAGTTCAATTAAGGCAATATTTTCTTCCCTTGGCAACTTCCAGATATGCCTATTTTAGTTCCCAGAATTCTTAGTAATAAGAATTTCTGAGAGACAAAGTCACACTTCAGAGAACTGCCAAGTCTGGAAAACACTGAATTAAGGCAAAACCATAGTTCAGTGATAGAATACATGTTCTATATGCAGAAAGTCCCATTTTTATCTAGCATCTGTAGTTATGAGTAGAATACTCCAGTCTGAAACCCTGGTTGCAATTAGTTTCAACAATGCTAATGCCTATCTATCTACCTATTTATCTATCTATCATGTAGCAAGCTAGCTAAAACTATTTAAAAACAATCTGCAAGAAAAATGCACTCAAGTTTCCCAAGCAATACAACCATTTTGTAGGCTGCATAACCATGTTACCAGATCCCAGATGACAAAACCATGATTTTAGTCCCTTAAAGAAGGTGAAGTAAATCTGACATTGGAGAGAATGATACTGCAAAGAAAAGACAGCAGAAAAGATTCTCCTCCTGGGTCCCATCAGATGACCTTGGGTGGAATCTGCCACATGGCCTTCCTGCCATACCTGATGTGATGGATAGATGTGATTGGGGAGAGGTGGTCTCTCAAATAACTATCTTCTCAATAAAACCTTCAAATAAAGAACCAACCCATGGTCTCTGATTCAGCTGGAGGAACTGTATTTTTGAGGATAAATCCAAGGGTAACAAAGCAGCTAGGCTAAAAGATTGTAATTTTTAATTCAATACCAGTAATAGGAATGAAATAAAGATCTGTAATCATTAAACTTTATTTATGGCAGAATTGGATTGTATCCTAGTAAAATATGACAATAATAAAATCTTAGAAAAGCCTAATAATTTGAGATATTCATATGAGACAGCTATCAATCTGTTATAGGCAAATTTATTAATGACAACAAATTATTCCCAGTTACAATAACAAATGATAGCAAAATAATTCAAATGAATCTCCTCATAATGAATAAACACTGAAATTTAATTACAAAATTTAGAAAATTGGGGCACAAATCCTATCCACTCACCCATTTACGTACACAAATATATAATATATAGCAAGGAAAAGAAATTATGGGATGAATATGGATTGTTGAATTAAAACATTGATTCTTGGTGTTTACACAAAGGGTAAATACTTTTTAGGATATGCTGGAAGAGCATCTGAAAAAGAACTTACGTTTTGACATCCATACATTTTTAGAATGTCTGTACAAAATCTGGGGTGTGATTTCACTTGTGAGTGGAGAGCTGCCACATCTCACCAAATATTTCTGGAAAGGATGCAGAAAGACTAACCAAAATGATCAAAAGTATTAATTAAATCAACATTATTAATAGAACAAGAGACACTAATTTGGACATCTTTAAAAGAGAATTGAGAAGAGTTTGATGTAGTGGTTAAGGCTAGAAACCTGGAGACAGAGTTGTTGTCTTGCCTTAGGCACAAAACTACTTAGGCTGGTCACTTACTTTCAGCTTTGTGCCTAAGCTTTTAGATAAATAGTTTTAGGTGAGCTTGACTTTTTTTTTTAGTTTATGCTGGAAATAATTGCTGATCCAGTTCATCACCAGAATTTATGTTCTGTTTTATTTCTATGTTTTGTTTGATAAAAATGGAAGAGTCTGCCAACTTAGTTTGGAATCAATTAAATGGCTATCAATTAAATGATTTTTTTTATCAAATGATGCACTTTTGATGAAAAAAGTTGTTCAAATGATCTAATAGCCTCTGTGAGTGCTAATTCCTTTGTGAGGTCTGGGGGCTATCTCATGACTACACCTACTGCCAAGAAAGGAACTATGTTCACACAATATGGCTAAGTAAAACATAGTTGAGATTCAACCAATTGTGACCTATTGAATATATAAACTAACCACAATAGCTGGCTTTATATAATATGCTAAATTAAAATGAGGTAAGCTAGTTTGGTTCTAAAGTATTGTGTGAATGCAGCACAAGACCCCAAACTGCTACTTGAAATAAATTCCCTTCCAATTCTGCTAAAGCTTTTCACTTCAATGTTGCTATTAGAAAAGTGTTCAATTTCACATGACACACTGGACACCCTTCCAGCCAACACAACTCTTAAATCAATGAAAGAAGAGTGTTGCTTTAAGTAGAAAGTTGAAGGATTTACTATCAATCAGATGGAAATTGTTCAGCCCATCTAAAAACAGTACAGCTGCTTCCGCTCCCCCAGTTTCTGCAAAGGTTTTGAAGGGTATGGTATCCATATAATTAAGATGACCCTTGGATATGTTTTCACAACACATTTGATATGAATAGTGAACACTGAACTCTGATTTCACAAAATACTTCAACTTGACCAAAGCAGGATGGGTTTGCACAATAACCTAAACTATAAAAAAAAACCCTGAAACTTAACTCTTCTCCAAATTTAATATACTGTGCATATATTTTTATTATATCTGGACCTGATTCCTTGTGAGTTTTTAATTGCTAGGAACTGACAATTAACACACACCCTACATTTGTAGAACCGGTGTAGTTTTGGCAGCACCTATTTATGGTTGCTCCTGGAAAGCTAAGCAATGTTAGATTTAATACTACTTGGATGAGAGGCTACCAGGAAATATAAAGCCACAATCTTAACTATGAAGTCAGGAAAACACAGCAGCAAACCACCCATATACTGTTGACAAGAAAACTTTAAATCACCAGAGTCAAGCTCGATTTAGACACTTTAGCTCTGGATACCATTTAGAGGCAAGATAGACAACTGGGAATAGCTACCACTTTCAACTCTGAGAGGGCACCATGGCTTAAGAGATTTCATCTATTATCCACCTACCATACTACTGATTCACTGAGGTGGTAATGAAGTAGACTTTGGGATGACCCAATTGGGCTTTTAAACTTTTTTAGTTTCAGCTTCAGATTCTCAACATCTCTTCAGATGATTCCATTACCCACTCAAAAGTAGAGCATGCGCATGGTACATCCTGGAAAAATGATAGCATAAATAACATATGGTCTGTTTCCTAGGATGATTTGATTGCTTATTGTACCCTATGACTGTTATTAAGTGTTGTACCTTATGATTCTTGACTCTCAACTAATGTATCGTTTCTTTTATGTATACAGAGAGCATTTGCACCAAGACAAATTCCTTGTGTGTCCAATCACACTTGGCCAATAAAAAGAATTCTATTCTATTCTATTCTATTCTATTCCTATTCTAATTCTATTCCATCCCATCCCATCCCATCCTATAAAGGACTATTTGTAAAGCCTTCACATTCAGTTCGATGGAAAACCCTTCTGCTCAGTTTTGTGCGGTTTCCCTGTGTGCATGGATCATGTCCATCTTGAAAGAGGCTGGAATGTGCCCATTCTTTTAAACACTTTTCTTGGATCTGAATATATTTGATAAATACAGGATTGCAACATTCCTGTTATGGGGAAAGCTACATCAATGCAGTGATTGCTACCATCTGCTTACTTTCATTTAAACATTGCTTTTAGTAGATTTTTATATGTATTGTATTTATATTCTCTATATAGGGTTTTTCCCCATTAATATTATATTATGGACATTTTAATACACAATGATCTTGTCAGCTGCCAAGAGCTTTTTGATTGTATCAAATTTACTAAACAACTAAGCAAATCTGAAATAGAGAATCACATGTACATAAAAAGTCTATGTCTTTGGATGCAGTTTATTGCTTGCTTTGCTTTCATGATATCATTTTTATCTGTACAAATAACCCACTATTTCTCAGACTTTTGCTTTCATTTTTTTTCTTCCCTGTAAAGCTTATGTTGAACAGCCAATCACAAAGATCTTCAAAGTATTGTAATTGATTTCATGCACACATGCTCCATTACAGGGTGGATATGAGCAGCTACTACAGACTATGGAGAAACGCATGATGGATGTTGAGCAACAATTGAGGCTTGTGAAACAGCTTCTCCAAGATAAAGTCAATCAGCTGAAAGAACAGGTGAGAATTCTAAGTCGTTTCTAAGTCAATGTGGCCATGATCCACAGCTGATACTTGAGGATTCCTTGCACAAGGTTTGAGGTAATATTACAATCTAAGGCTGGATTCACACTAAACCATCTGATTTGGCAATGTGTTGTTTGAAACCAGCTGGCACTATTTGAAAATCAATTTATACCCAAGCATACAGATGCATATTGTTCCAGACAGATTCTGAAACCTCAAAGCTCTCTTCCCTAGAGTTTCCAAAATTGTTATTTGAATCAGTAATTTGAATCAAGCAAAACACATTTAAACTAAACAAAATCAAATGTCCTGGCTTTGTCCTGGCTCCATTCACCACTCTTTGCAGTATAGTGACCACATATGCTAATCAGATGATCAAATCTAGTCCTTGGGCTCAACAAAGTAATGCATCCTTATCTTAACATGATTTGAAAAAAGCAGGCAGTGGTTTAGATAATAAACTAGCATTATGCAAACCATGGCTTACTATATTGTATCACTGCAGAATGAGACTTAAGGGTTGATGTCAAAATACTTCATCCCAGTCCTATATAGATATAAATATGCTTCATAGTGGGTGAATCCCAAATACTTTATTCTAATTATGCTGAATGATCAATTGTCCGCAATTTATTATAGATGGCACACACTTGTATCAACACGTGTTAGACATGACATTATGGGGAGAAAATAGTAGCTAAAGCATTATTGTTATTTACACATAAACCATCCAATATTTTTGACTGGATTTGATACTTTTGACTATTGGATCCCTCCCAAGGCTCTAGGACAGTTAAAATATCATGATAATGAATTTTATGTATTTATTTTATTAGCATGCCATAAAACATATTTAACATGTTTTCCCCCTATTTTCCTCACAATAACAATTCTGTAAGATGAGTTGGGCTGAATGAAAATGACTGGCCCACGGTCACTTAGATGGCTTTTATGGCTAAGTTGGAATTAGAATTCATGGTCTCCCAGTTTCTAGCCTGGTCCTAACCACTAGACATAACTATTTAAATTAATGCAACTGTTTAAAACTGGTAAGTTCAGATTTTACCCATTCCCACTGTATCAAAATGCTTTTCAGATATTTTGGTATTATTTACCATTTGTCTACTAAACATACACTGCTCAAAAAAAATAAAGGGAACACAAAATAAGACATCCTAGATTTGAATGAATAAAATATTCTTATTAAATACTTTGTTCATTACATAGTTGAATGTGCTGACAACAAAACCACACAAAAATTATCAATGGAAATCACATTTAGCAACCCATGGAAGTCTGAATTTGCAGCTACACTCAAAATTAAAGTGGGAAAAAAACACTACAGTCTGATCCAACTTTGATGTAATGTCCTTAAAACAAGTCAAAATGAGGCTCAGTAGTGTGTGTGGCCTCCACGTGCCTCCCTACAACACCTGGGCATGCTCCTGATGAGGTGGCGGATGGTGTCCTGAGGGATCTCCTTCCACACCTGGACTAAAGCATCCCCAACTCCTGAATAGTCTGTGGTGCAACGTGGCGCTGGTGGATGGAGCGAGACATGATGTCCCAGATGTGCTCAATTGGATTTAGGTCTGGGGAATGGGCGGGCCAGTCCATAGCCTCAATGCTTTTGTCTTGCAGGAACTGCTGACACACTCCAGCCACATGAGGTCTAGCACTGTCTTGCATTAGGAGGAACCCAGGGCCAACCGCACCAGCATATGGTCTCACAAGGGGTCTGAGGATCTCATCTCGGTACCTAAGGGCAGTCAGGCTACCTCTGGAGAGCACATGGAGGGCTGTGTGGCCCCCTAAAGAAATGCCACCCCACACCATTACTGACCCATTGCCAAACCGGTCATGCTGGAGGATGTTGCAGGCAGCAGAATGTTCTCCACGGCGTCTCCAGACCCTGTCATGTCTGTCACATGTGCTCAGTGTGAACCTGCTTTCATCTGTGAAGAGCACAGGGCGCCAGTGGCGAATTTGCCAATCTTGGTGTTCCCTGGCAAATGCCAAACGTCCTGCACGGTGTTGGGCTGTAAGCACAACCCCCACCTGTGGACGTCGGACCCTCATACCATCCAGAGTCTGTTTCTGACCGTTTGAGCAGCCACATGCACATTTGTGGCCCACTGGAGGTCATTTTGCAGGACTCTGGCAGTGCTCCTCCTGTCCCTCCATGCACAAAGGTGGAGGTAGAGGTCCTGGTGCTGGGTTGTTGCCCTCCTACGGCCTCCTCCACGTCTCCTGATGTACTGGCCTGTCTCCTGGTAGCACCTCCATGCTCTGAACACTACGCTGACAGACACAGCAAACCTTGCCACAGCTCGCATTGATGTGCCATGCTGGATGAGCTGCACTACCTGAGCCACTTGTGTGGGTTGTAGACTCCGTCTCATGCTACCAGTAGAGTGACAGCACCACCAGCATTCAAAAGTGACCAAACCATCAGCCAGAAAGCATAGGAACTGAGAAGTGATCTGTGGTCACCACCTGCAGAACCATTCCTGTATTGGGGATGTCTTGCTAACTGGCCTGTGCTTTCCACCTGTTGTCTATTCCATTTGTACAACAGCATGTGAAATTGTCAGTGTTGCTGCCTAAGTGGACAGTTTGATTTCACAGAAGTGTGATTGACTTGGAGTTACATTGTGTTGTTTAAGCGTTCCCTTTATTTTTTTGAGCAATGTTTTTAGACAATATACAAAAGGATGACTACAATATAGACCCTTTACAACAGAGGTGTCAAACTCATGACGGCTCGTCATGTGACATGTGGCAACTTTTCCCCCTTCGCTAAACCGGTGGTGGGTGTGGCCAGTATGTGATGCATCCAACCTGTGAGCCATGAGTTCGATACTCCTGCATTATAGAGGCAGCTTAGCAATAGCAATAACACTTAGACTTATATACTGCTTTACAATGCTTTACAGCCCTCTCTAAGCAGTTTACAGAGTCAGCATATTACTCCAACAATTTGGGTCCCCATTTTACCCACCTCAGAAGGATGGAAAGCTGAGTCAACCTTGAGCCTGGTGAGATATGAACTGCCAAATTGCAGGTAGCCGACAGTTAGCAGAAGTAGCCTGCTGTACTGCATTCTAACCACTGCACCACTGAGGCTCAAAAATAATACTGAATTTAGCCACAACTGGAAAGTGCATGATTTGTTTCTTTGTTTTGTCCTCCATGTGGAAAAAATGCACCTTTTCTTAACTACGTTTCAGCTTGTAAGAAACACAAAAGCTGATGAAATGGTGAAGGATCTCTATGTTGAGAATGCTCAACTGCTAAAAGCTCTGGAGATGACAGAACGGAGGCAAAAGATGGAGGAGAAGAAGAACTATCTGCTAGAAGAAAAAATAGCCAACCTTGGCAGAATAATCAAGAATCTGACCTCCAATGTAGGATCATCAGCTCAACTAGGATCTAAGTGCCTTTCTCCCCTTGCATTTAACTATAGTACAAACATGTCTTGACTCTTGACCATTTATTTTCTGCTGTATTGCAAGGTATTTACCCTCTAATCCCCAGCCTATGTGTAAAACTTCTTATGTCATACTTACCTGTACCAGTGTTAAAATAGTATTTCCCTGCTTATTTTGACTTTAGGTGCAGCTCAACACATGTACAATCTGTTAGACCTACTGTATTACCTATTACTTTAGGGGAAAGTCAGATGACCAACATGACTTGAAGCAAAGGCAATGGAGAGTGGATAAAGATGGGCAATTGGATAGCAAATGTCATGCTGGCATAGTCCCCAAAAGGTGTGGATATTAGCACTTCAGGGGTGAGGAAAGACCCTAACCTAACTACCTATTTATACAGAATTGTGCACTTTATTGAAATGTAAACATTTCATCTATTTTAATGCTGCATTTTGATAATTGCAACTCTGGGGCTGTGCTCAAAAGAAATCTCACCACTACTCTCAAAAACACAAAATTAATCTGTGTGTGGAAACACACTAAGCACAAATCCCAAACAAAGTGCCTTACTTTATTTATTTTTTTCGGTTTGCATGTTAGTTTGCAATGGTGTGAGGGGCACCACGGTCTAAGAGATTTCATCTATCATCCACTCACCATACTACTGATTCACTTTCCACGAGCCTTCTATCCATTGCCCAAAGCAGAATGTGAATGGCAGGCATTCCCTGAACCTTCCACCCTCTGCTGAAGTTTTAGAGGTAGTATTACTATAACCACATTTTGAAGGAAATTTGGAAAAGGGTATGTCCTCTGAGTTTTCCCAGTTCCATTCAAAGGAACAATGGTATCACAAACATCACCTTTTTGCCCGTCTCTAGGATACCTAGACTAGGAACTCTATGCCCTTTCAATTGACAAACACTAGTAAAGAAAGGTTAAGAAAGTAGATGGACAAGAAAAATCAAAGGTACACCAGAAGAAGCAGCTTGACTCTTAAGTGAAATCACAGCTAGATCTCTTCACCCTCAAACGGTCCCACCCTTAAGAAAATCATCTTAATGAGTAAGGCAGAAAAAGGATAATTGTACAGGCAATCCTCAACTTACAACCATTCATTTTAACAATTGTTTGAAGTTACAATGGCACGGAGAAAAGGGACTTTACCAGTCCTTGCACTTACAGCCATTGCAGCTTTCCAACAGTCACATGGTTAAAATTTGGGTGCTTGACAACCAGCATGTATTTATGATTGTTGCAGTATCCAAGATCACATGATTGCCCTTTGCAATCTTCCCAGCTGGCTTCCAACAAAGTAGATGGAAGAAGTCAAACTCATTTAACAACTGCAGTGATTTGCTTAGCAATTGTGGCAAAAAAGTTGTAAAATCAGGCGCAACTCACTCAACAACTGCCCTTCTTAACAATGGAAATTCTGGTCCTATTTGTAATTGCTAAGTCAAGGACTATAGAAAAGTAGCAACATAGAGCTATATGGTATGGAAACTGATGAGAAAACAAAAAACTGAACAATTCAAAAATTCTGATGCTATCTGGCACTAGTGGTTTGTACTGTCAGCATCCACACTGCTGAGTTAGTGCCTGCGGAAGACAGGAAAAAATATCTTGATTTGCAGGACAGGCTATTAGTTGGTCGTAGCAGAACATTCTTTGCATGCAGAACATTCCTCTTAAGAATTTTAAATTCCAATGGTCTGTATATACAGCAGCAAAGCTTCATATGATTATTAAGGATTATAAACATCATGGCTGAGAAGTAGCTGACCTTCAGATACTAAATATGAATACTGTTTTTATTTTTACTAACATTTTCAGGAACCCAAATTTCTCATGTACATTTGAAGAAAGAAGATTGCATTTATAAAGAGAATACTTCTGTTTGAAACCAGAAGTGACTAGCAATGAATTTTGGACTGCCTAATTATTTGGCTGGTTTTTTTTTTTAATTTTATGACTTTATTTTAAATATCAATTTGATATTTAACATTCTGGTTTTACTGTAATTTACTGTAGTCAAGAGATATTTATACATATGGATTTTTAATCACCCATTGTCTCTCACCAATGGAAAAAGAATAGTTGCTTTTTCTGTGCTACAGCTACATTGAGTGTGTGAACTGTTTTTACCACTCTACCAATTATAACCTGAATAAAGAATGCAACCAGTGAGGCTAAGGCTAAAACATGTTGTAGACCAAAATATCTGCAGAACATTTAATTAGCCAACTGTGCCTTATCCTGTTTATAGCTGCTTCTACATGCAAAGCATGCTGATTCCACCTCTGTAATAGACTCATTCAGAATTCTGCAGAGGGAAACCTAATTCTTTCTAGTGTACCAAATAATGTTCATTTGCATCAGAAAAAGGTCAGGGATCTCCATCCAAGCAATTTTGATGCACTTGCTCTTTTGTAAATAACACCTGTGGAAAGAATTAACCAATCTTTGTAACTTATTTAGTACTGGCTAGAATGGACAGCTTTTTTGTGGATGGGACCAGAATTTCCTGGGAGTGGTTATTGCTGTGGGGAATGGGATATGTTGCAATTATTATTATTTTAAATAATATTTAACTATCTTATATTCAGTTCAAGGCTTGCACTACACTTTCAGATTCTTTCCCATTTCAAAATAATAGAAAACCATGCCAGCAATTTTCAAAAATTGTGATAAAAGATGGGTATACAGAAGGGGCTATAAAAAAGGGATTCAGGAGTCTGACTCCTGCCCTTAAACAACTTTCCCCAACTGGGTGCAATCCAGATGTTTTAAGATCCTTTAGATTTTTAGCAAGATATCTGAGAATGCTGGGAATTGCACTTCCAGTGAATTTTGAGAGTATCATTACTCTCAATACTCTTTGGGAACAATAGTTCCCAAAGGGTTGCACATGCACAGAAAAATAGGTGATAAAATGGTAAATTTGTCATCCAAACACAGCTATTGTTTTTGTTTTGCATGGGGCTGAAGAAAACCTGACTCAACTAAAATTAGTTCTTTTTTCATTTTTTTTTTGTATGGAAATTTATCACTCCAAAGCTTTTTATCTAAAGCAGGGATCTCCAAACTTGGCAACTTTAAGACTTGTAGATTTCAACTCCCAGAATTCCCTGGTCAACTATACAATACTGGCTGATGTGTTCTGGGACTTGAAGTCCACAAGTTTTAAAGTTTCCAAATTTGGAGAGCCCCTGATCTAAGCAAACAACTTAGTATAGTAGAGTGGTTAAAATGCTAGATGGAAAGCATGGAAACTACTCCATCATGATCACTCCCATCCATGGGCAAGCACCCAGTATCTCAGTCTAACCTACCTCACAAAGTGAGTGTTGTGAGGATAAATTAAAAGTAGACTTTGAAGTGAAGGATAATTCTGTGGACTTGAAAACTCTCTTCCAAAAAAGATGACTGATGCCAATGCTATGTTATTTGAGGCAATGGGGTAAGGCATTCTATTTGCCAGACAGCTTATCTTGCTATGATGTCTCAACCAGCATCATAGGATTTCTATAGCTTCTATAGCCTCTCAGATTTGTTAATTGAGGTTAATGTTGCCATTTATCAGATTTGTATTTGATAGAAGTATTTTGTTTCTATTGTACATTGCCATAAAAATAACTGGAGGATGGACAGTATTAAACATTTTAAATACGTAAAATCAACCTTTGTTCTTATATTGTTGATCTCCTATTTTGCAGCAGCTTTATTTCACTCCCATTATTTCTGACATCAATTCACAGAATTTATATTTCATGACCCCTTCGTTAAGGCCTCTTCCTTGGGTATACTTGCATGGTCAGATATGCATAAAGGCTGGACCCTGTATTACTGGCATCAATCTGGCACTACGAAGTATAGTCTCCTGTTCAGCTCATTTAATGAATTCATGGATGTGTCTGTATAGTTTTCTTGACAATATGGAAATAGCTTGCCATTTCCTTCTTCTGTATTATTACCTTTATTGTCAGAGTACAACATGTGTACAATGAGATTTATGTTGAATCAAAACTTCTACCCCTGGAGCTCTTGCTTTTTTCCGACTTCTGCTCCAAGAAGAAAATGCGAGGAGTACAGGCATTATAGCTGTGTTTTTTAAACTTGGCAATGTTAACATATTGCTGGCTGGGGAACACTGGGAGTTGACTTCCACACATCTTAAAACTGCTGAGGTTGGGAAACACTATATTAGAGCATCAGCCTTAGCTGGGAGACTAAACCTTGTCTATATAATACATTTAACCTAAGCATTAACCCATTTTTCTGGGCTTGAACAATACACTGTACACTACAGTATATACTATAAACTATAGAGTAAGAAAATGATCTAAGTTCAAACAATCAAGTAAGCCTCCAAAAACCAAATAAAGATAAAACAAGTTTAACATATTTGAATGAAGCTGCTATGTTGTAAATGATTTGCTGTCATAACTGGAGATATGTTGTGTTTTGGCAATTGACACAAAAACTAGATCAATAGAGGCTTTTATGCTTTTTTCTTTTACTATTTAAAGTGAAGCTATGTACACAAGTATTTATAACACAACCCCATTCACCCAGTATCAGGTTTCTTCCCTAGTCTCTCACCCAGGGACTCTCTCTCCCTCTAGCTCTCTTGCTAACAGTCTTGTTTTCCTCCCATTTTCACTCCAACTCCCTCCCTAATTTGAGGGCTTAACGAGAGAGAATGGGGGAGGGGGGGAGAGTGTGTAGCTGGAATTTTACTGTCTGATGCTCAGCTGAATGCTGGCTCTTCTATGAGGGAAAAGCCTCTCTCAGGATCTTCTACCCAGTCCTTTCCCAGAGACCAGGACTTTGCCACCAACAACCAATCCTTCCCCTTTCAGGTCCTGGGTGAAGTTGTTGCCTACACTCAATTGGGTTCCTCCTTCTCCAGCCAAGCTTCTGTCCCTCTCAGTTTTCATTTCCCTTTTTTTCAGGAAAGCCACCTTTCTTCCCCAACCAGGAACCAACAACTGCTCTGCACACTTAATTTCTCTTTCCAACTTTTCTCTCCAGCCACTAATGCAGTGACTTTTTCTTGCCTTCTCTCTCTAATTTTTATTCAAGCCAGCAGTATACACCCCCCCCCCACCAGCAACTGAGAAGGTAGGTATCTCTCGCAGAGCTCTGGTCCCCAACATTGGTATACCAGGCTGATCAATGGGACTCCAGTCTCAAATATCATCACAACAGCTCATCAGCCCTTGTGATTGCTCACCTTCACTTCAAAATCAAAATTGGTCACTTCGCTTCTTTTACTTGTTCTATATCCTGGCTCATGGCAACAGAACAGCAGTCTTGCCAAGGCATTAAAACCCATATGCCACACCTGCTTGAATGTGTTATATGAATACAGCAAATAAATTACAAACTAAACATTTAATCCAGATGTAATACAAAATTTGTCTTAGTATGTGTGAGAATCCAACAAACTGAGTTATTTCAGTTAATCGTGTAGTATATGGACAAACACAAGTAGATAGTAAAGCAAATGCATAATTTTCAATGGTCCTGCAAATATGCCTATATAAGTTGTAAGGATCACTTGGGCAAGTTCATACTACACATTGTCATAATATAATTTGCTTGCTTGCTTGCAGCTTAGCGTATGGTGTGCACCTAGGCACTGTGGTTAGTAAATCATTTTTTGTGGCTTCATTTGTGAACCTAATCAATTACAGTTTATTCAGTAACTAATGGTTATATACTTGCATTTTATTTGAACACATTCGTACAAGATCCTGATTGCCTAAATTTAATTTTGGACAATCCATTTGGCAAATATTTTATACTAGAATGCATTGTGCAAACCCATAAAATGAATTCAGAATCAGATTGTTTTGTTTGCACACTGCAAAGGTTTTGGAATAATATGGATAAAGATTGGGCTGAGTGTTGATCAGATGCTAAACCACAATATGTAACAAATAACACAGCCATCAGTAAGCATTACCATATCGCTGCATAGTCTCATCTATATACCCAATTGCATGGCAAAGTCAAGTCTTGGCACTCTCTTGGGATATCAACAAAGATTTTTGCTCTTTAAGATTTCAGCCAGGGTATAACGCAACATATCCCATGAAACAGGTTTAACTACTTAATCAGTTTTCATTTGATAATAAATTACAGT
This sequence comes from Pseudonaja textilis, assembly GCF_049901715.1. NCBI lineage: Eukaryota > Metazoa > Chordata > Lepidosauria > Squamata > Elapidae > Pseudonaja > Pseudonaja textilis. The sequence continues at coordinate 310,200,681 of NC_141990.1, forward strand.
ACTCCGGAAACAGAGGCATCTAGAAATTCCTATTCTCTCCTTACCACAAAGTGATTGACTTTACACAGGATGTCCCCATTAATTTCTCTACAAGTTCAAAATTACTACAGGACAGGAGCAGCAATGTTCCTCAAGATGTCTCTCTCCCACCCCAAGAATTCAGTAGTATTAAAGACTCCCACAAGTGGACTCCCTCAAAGATTAATAAATTACCTGAACACGTCTGGTTTTCATTTATGTTTTTGCCCACCAGCAGTGTCAAAATCTCATTTCAAAAAGCCCAAATCTTGCCAGTCTAACCTACAACCCTGGGGTCTTCCTGTTGGTCTCAGCCATGTACAGAGACGACTAAATGTGTCCCGTTTTCTCAGCTATAAAGTTGTCCTCCGATGTCACAGCTTAAAACTACAAAGGATATTTATTTATCCAATGTTTACCGAAATCCATCTCATTCTGGGAGGCTTACAATTAAAAAAAATAGAAATTAAAAACATTAAAAACTTAAAAAAAAACAAAAGCGAAACCAATAAAAACACAAAAAAAAACACACAACTTAAATATACCCAAAGAGCAGGATACCTCGTCCAGTTGGCAATACGGTCAGGAAACGGGGGAGGTGGGGGCACATTTAGTGACCCAGGCTTAGGAACATAAAAGACAAATTTTAGGGAAGCTTTAGGAAAGGCTAATAGGACTTGGACCGTTCCGATCTCCGACTGCAGTTTGCACAAACTGTCACACCTGAAGGGAGTACTTTCAGCAACAGCTGCTTCCAACGGCCAGGGAACGCCAAGCTTTAACACGAGGAAACACGAGGAAGCCCTTTCCGTCCAAGCCATGAGGTGGCGCACTTCCAACCGCCAGGTTTGGTTTGGCTTTGTTTTTGTTTCTATTGCGCCATTGTCTCCTTTCTAGGGCTGAGAGAGTGTGCCTGGCCCTACTGGCTTCATGCCGAAGGCAAGGCTAGAACTTACGATCTGCAGCCACAAGTACGCCAGACTGACTCAGCCAGACACGCCCTCCACAATCGCCAGCTGCTCTTCCCTTCCCTCCCTCCCTCCTCCTCCTCCTCCTCAGCTTTCCACGCTCCCAGCGCTGCCTTCCCATTGTTCCTTGCGCGCAGAGCAGCCGCTGTTCCTTCAGAGCTCAGGCTGTGGGCGGGAACGGAAAGTTTAGTCGGGGAGCTTGCGAGGGAAGAGGGAAAGGAGCGCGGGTCGGGTGCGCGCGCGTGCGCGCGCGCCTCCTTAGAACTGTCCCACCCCTCCGGCTCTTCTTCTTCCTCTCCCCCCACCCCGCCCGCCTCCTCCTGCTCGGGACAGGGAGACGTGGTGCGCGCGCTTGGCCGGTCTGAGGCGGGGGGGGGGAGGAGGGCGAAAGGGGAGAGGCGGCGATGGATCCTGACCGGGAGAGAATCGTCCGAGGACGGCGGCGTTGGTGGATCCTCCGGCGGCTGTGAAGGGGGCGGCGGCGGCGGGGAAAAAGGGGGATGCTGTCCCGGAAGAAAACGCGCGCCGACCTCTCCAAACCGGGCGAGGTGCAGGGCAAGTACATGATCAAGGAGACCAGCCCGTTGCTCCGCAGTGAGTTTTGAAACCTGGTCGGGGAAAGGGGAGAGACGAGGGAGGAGGAAGGGAAAAAAGGAAGACTAATATTTGCTTCTTCTGAGGGGGGAAAAATGGGCCGAGGGGAAGGGTGGGGTGTCTCAAAATCTCAGGGATGCTTCTTCCAAGGTGAGGGGTCGATTTTTTTACACAATGGTGGCAGAAGAGACCCAACCTTAGTTAGGTTTACATCCCAGGATCTTCTTGCAAGCTTCACTTAAGACATTCTACATTCCTTAAATAGGGACAAGCAGCTTCAAAAAGCATTTTTTTTTCTCTCCCGCAAATGAAACCAAGAACAACAAAGATTTGAGATCTTCTGAAAAACCTTTAGATAACGTTAGATCAGTAGAGGGTGCTGGTTCTTACTTGTCTAATTATAACAAATAACAAACTACTCCTTTTTCACCTCAATTTAAGCTGCTCTTTTCTTTTTTAATATGACTCCTTGGAGTGGGAACCCAAAGTAGAATATTTTCTGAACTTAATCCTGGTACTGCTGACAAAGACCAGGGCTGAAATATGCTCAGTAAGACACTATTTTTCTGAATTCTGAGTATTTGTCTGTCTATGAGCCATATGAGTATTTGTCTGAGAGCCAGTGTTTCATATGGTGTTGTTGTTGTTGTTGTTGTTGTTTTGGGGGGGGGGGGATAAAGTATAATGCCAAGCCTGAAGTCTGTCCACCCCTGCCAGAACTTCAGAGGCCAGATAGGAAACTCATTGGACTTAAATCACCTGTAGTCATTAGTGTCTCTGTTCCTTTCTTTAAGGAGAGAAATTGCTCTTGTTTCAAAGGCCAAGTGTAGGCCACAAGGCCTTAGCTTGTCACCTTATTATAATCTTTAAAAGATTATGCATGGTTAACCTAAAACTTTCTGGTTTGGAGAGAAAACAGCTGTGACTGATCTCATTCCATTTGCAGGGGGAGAACAATTTTCTTCTGAATAAATTGGGGGAAAGATGCTGGTGATGATTATAGGTTATACCTTTCTTATCATCTTAATCATATCTAAGTCTCACAGGAGTTCTCATATTTATGGTTTGTATCACCTGGGAAGCTGAGCAGGACATATCTGGAAATGATTTGAAATGAATTCTTTTTTAATTGCAGAAGCCTGCTTGAGTTGATGAAATAAAAAGTTTCAAAAACGGCTGTTTGAATTAAATTTTCTTGCCCAAAGATGATATACAGTTCTAATATTAACACAAAACAAGGATGGCTTTTATCTTTTCCATAAACTTTCAATTGCTTTGCAGTAAGTAGAAATGAGATAAAGACCTGCCAGACTTTTTACGTATCAAGGTAAACGTTAAATAAACACTAAATGTTTTTTATTGTAATGGAGTTCTTTGATCAAAAGAACCCAAGTAGGAACCAGTATTTTTTCTCTATTTTATGAGTCCTGAATAAGTTATAATTTGAATTAGCCAAAGCTTTTTATTTCAAAAATAAATCCTATTCATTGGAACTGTTACTACAATTTTCAAAAAGACTACATGGTGCCGGCTGTGACAGATAATTAACAATTATTTTATAATTATAATAAATAGCCTTATTCCAATAGCTTGCTTAGATCCCTTTTATCTTAGAAAGTTAAGTTTTATCTTGGCTCAGACTTTTATGGGAAGTAGTAAAGGTCTAGTTTGGTATAAAAGTCAAGAAGTCTGATCAGAGTTTAAAAGCCATGTAACAGAAGAGATACACTACCAGAATTTCACGTTAATTACTACTACTCAATGCTATCTCTGACTGCCCTTAGCCTTGTGGGATAAGATTGGTTGATATACAAACTTGGAAAGTGGCCGTTTTCCTGTTGACAAATCAAAAGGAGAGGCAAAAATGAGTCGCATTTAAGCTTGCCCGTGGAAGTTGTGGGAGCACCATCACTTGAGACCTTCAAGAAGAGATTCAACTGCCATTTGTCAGAAATGGTATAGAGTCTCCTGCTTGGGTGGAGGGTTGGGCTAGATGAACCTACAGGGTCCCTTCCAACTCTGATTATCTGTTATCATTAATGAAGCTTAGAAATAGGTTTAGATCAGGTACTGTGTAGCAATCTAAGTGCAGGCTGTATGTATTTATAAAGTCTCATTTCTGCAGCTTTCAGACTTCCTTCTGACCATCATTATCTGAAACTGATAACATAATTTCCTACCATTTTGAGAGGACAAATTGAAGATTATAGGGTATGCATTAAAATGGCATAATATGGGTAAAAATAAAATTCACCGCCACTGTCATTTGTTTTGCAGCCCTGAGTTGCTCCTCACAAATACTAAATGTGGCCCAACTCTTTAAGAAAGTCTTCTGTTTAGATGGCTAATCAGTAGATGCTAAAATAATTTGACTTATTTTGCCTTAGAGAAGAAAAAAAAAGGTGTTCTTACTGCTTTCCAAAAGAGCTCCCTGGGATTCTTTTATTAAACTATTTATTCTGTTGCTATTGTACTTAGTTCTGATTTTTAAAAAGGGGAAATTAGATTTTGGTTCAGTTTGGGTTCACATATAGGAAAAGATCTTCTCTGCACTGTTTCTTACCAGGGTACAGAAGTGTGAAGAATCTAAATAAAATGTGTTTGCTCAAAACTTAATTGAGCAAACCTAACACTAGATAGATTTAGTTATTGTGATGGAGGAGAAATTAGAGAGGGCTAGTGTAAGAGAATCACTGCCAGGAGTAAAGAATCTACTGGATTTATTGAACTTTTGTCTTCCGGTAGCTTCAGTTTTTAGGCCATACAGTAGTATTTGGAAGGCTGTAGACTCCTTTATTCTGAGGCTTGAAAAGTTGTTACAGCATTTTCTGTGACAAATTCTCATAACTGGAGATTTGGGGAATTATAGTTCCAACATAAGGGCACTACGTCAAGCAAGTTCACCCTATAGAATAAGAAACCTATATCAGCAATATTCATAAGACAACAGTAGTAATGCATTTATATTAAACACAAAATAGTCTGTGTTGGTTGTTGTCTCCCCAAACATATACACAGCTCACTCTTTCAAAATACCCAAGCTTATGCTGCATTATTATGATATATTGGAATTATAGGAAATAATTAAATTAAGTAGAAATGTCAATAATGTAATGTGCCACTGTTTCAGCAATGTTTTATGCAGCTTGTAATCCCTTCATTTCAGAAATACACATAGATGATTATTGTTTTGTATATCATGATAAGCCAGTATTTGTTAAGAGTGGTTAGAGTGCAGTACTGCAGGCTACTCCTACTGCAATTTGTAAAGGTTCCATCCTTCCAAGGTGGGTAAAATGAGGACCCATATTGTTGGGGGCAATATGCTGACTCTGTAAACCACTTTGAGAGGGCTGTAAAGCACTATAAAGCTGTATATAAGTCTTAATTGCTATTGCTATTTGGCTAGTTTGAGGGTTTTTTTTACCTGTCTTGTAGAAGTACCTATAATTACTTACTAATGATGTGCAAATCAAGTCATTGTCTAATGCAATATAACAACTATGTTATATTGAACAGTGTATGTACATACATCAGGAAAACTCTACAAATCTGACTAATGTCTAACTGGATCATGATTCCAGAAATATCAGATGTACAAGTTCTATTTCGGAACATCCCACAAACTTTCTGAACATAATTTGGCATTCGTGCTTATGATAGATTCATAAGGTGGCAGCGGGATACTTTTGACCTGGCCATGGTATTTATTCACGAAGAAGTGAAATTGACTAAGATGTATAGAATTACTTTGCTTTAAAGAAAATATTAAAAATTTTCTAAAAACTTTAATTCCAGCATTACAAGCTTGAAACAAAGTTTAAATACCTTGAGATTTCTTCCTAGAATGTTTTTGGAATTGTGCAGTTTGGGGTTCGTGTTCATATAACGGACCTCCTTGGGGCTTTCTTTTTGTTTTACAGGGTTTAAAATTTAATGTACCCACTCCTCATTAACATTTGTAAATATCCTAAGTTCTATGTATTTATTGTTACTATAACTTTCTGCCACAGATCTGATGCCTTCATTCATCCGTCATGGTCCAACCATTCCAAGGCGAACGGATATCTGTCTTCCAGATCCAGTGCCTTCTGTCTATTCGGCAGGTGGGGATGGAGCCCTTTCCAGACATCAGAGCTTCCTAAGGACTCCAGTGCAGAGGCCTCCTCATGAAATAGTACGGCGGGAAAGCAACAGGCTTTCTGCCCCTTCCTACCTTGCCAGGAGTTTAGCTGAGGTCCCTCGGGAATATGGCTTATCTTCACAGTCATTTTTAACAGAGGCCAACTCGGTTACTGAAAATGGAGATGCTGGATCTCGTTACTATTTTGGTCACTTTTATAATGATCAAAGACGACATCAACTGGGGGATCATGTTCAGGAAGAATATAGATACTATGAACATAATACTGACCTCATCCAACGGATGTCACAAAATCAGGGAAGACACAGTTCAGGTAAGTATCATTGGTTTTTTTTACACACAATTCTATTTTTATTTTTTTTGGCTGTATGTCAAAACATCTAAACAGTATATTTTACACTTTTACTAGTAGAATTCAGAATTGATTGAACATATCAACATCTGAAGCTGCCTTGCATTGGGTCACATAGGAACTGTGCCCATGTAGTAATCACACCTTGTATTTTTTATTAACATTACCTTGATCCATTGACTTAAGAATCAAACTGTTGTGGAAAATGCAAAAAACTTGGGCAACAGCTGTGAACAACAACAATACCCTATTAGTGTGTAAGAGGATCTGAATTGCAGGGCTTTGGTATTTCCTCCACTAATATAGATAAAGGGCTGATCTCAAAGAGCTGGTGTAATTAGCATCATTTAATGAGTCCGCCCATGGACCCTTTTCAAAGGTAAAAGTAAAGGTTTACTCTTTCTAGTCGTGTCTGACTCCAGGAGGTGGTGCTCATCTTCCTTTCTTAGCTGAGTGAGCCAGCATTGTCTGAAGACATTTCCATGGAAGTGGCCAGTTTGGCTATATGCTGAAGCGCACAGAACAGTGTTACCTTGCCACCATGTTTGTACCTATTTATCTACTCACATTTGCATGCTTTTGAACTGCTAGGTGGGCAGGAGCTCATCCCGTCACATGACACTCAGGTCTCAAATCTGGGCTGTCAACTTTCCAGCTGACAACCTCAACGTCTTTAACTGCTGAGCCGTCACATCCCCTTTTAAGAGGACCCATATAGAATCTCAGCCAAAAAAGGAATGGATCTTTCTCTTAAGCTCCTTTTTGTTTCGCTTGTTTGTATTTGCTTGACCAAAAAATGGGCTTTATCATTCTGATTTAAATTTGTTAAACTAAGAACTAATATAAAATTTTATTTATTCTACTAGACGTGCTAGTGATTCTTTTATCCCGCTGCCTCCACAGCGTATTTCTTTCTTAGCCTTTTAGTATATTATATGTTTCAAGCTCAAAACTGAGGAGTTAATTTTTATCTTCATGACTGACTTTCATAATTCTTAGCGGTACTTTCTACTCTGATTCCTATGGTGTGGCCTGAGCCTCATCTAAATTTGGTTAAAAGTGATTTTGGTTAAACAAACTATATTCCAAGCAGTATACTGTTTCATCTCCTTGTTGAAAATATTGAACCAATATTTGAGGGAAAGATTTTTAATTTGGGGAAAACAACTGATATATTTTAATCTTATATTTTGCTAACAGCATTCTAAAATATAAGTTGTATACATTTTTTTAAGTATTCCCTCTCATTGGAAGTTTAGACTTAGTAACAGGTAGCACCTGCATTGATATTAATTACTTCAATAAAAATTATCATTAATTTTTCCATCTGTCTGTAAAACATTGCTCCAGTAATCTGCTGGATTATTCAGGTGGATATTTTCAAGCTTGAGATAGGTGGCAATGTGCTTTCTGGAGAGCACTAGTATTCTCTTACTATACGTACGATTCTTGTTCAGTATTTCATTATTATGGACTCATGAACCCCAACATGATATAATGCAAGAGTGACCTGCAGATCCGTTGCTGTCAACTTAGAGTTGAATGCTACTTCCTGGAGTATTACATCTTTTGATCTTGAAAGAGTAGCATTGGTATTTCATTTTTTTTATATAGTATCTATTGATCATGATGGATTGATGGAGGCCAAACACTTTGACAATTGTTGGAATCATTTTCGGACTCAAATGTATTGACAATCTATTTCCTGTAATGTAATAAATTTTGATTGGAACATGGTTCACATCCATAGACATGACATGAAAAATGGTATGTGCATTTTTAATGGGAGAGGGACCCTCAAACTCATGCTTATCTCATTGATTGGAACATCTAACTTACCCTCTTAAAGAGAATTACTTATTGTAGGACTGCACATACTTTTTTCCAACAAAGATAGCAAATGTGGTCATCAAGTATTCAGGTGACCACAGGTAATAGCATAGTACATAGCACATAACATAGTACATTGTGTGTGATTTATTTAATCAGAATCTGTATATTAATAGGACTTAAATGAAGCTCTGATCACTTTATAGATCACATTGTTACAGGATCATAGATCTGAAAAGGGATTTTCAAGCTTTCCCCATTGTGAGGCCTATTCTATTGGATGACTTGTTTCACCAGACCAGAGATAGGCAATGTTTGAGAGGCCAAAAGCC